>NC_056747.1:993352712-993565973 GCF_019279795.1 Protopterus annectens
CAAGCACACTGATGTCCCACTCACCAGGCTAAACAAGGAGAAGGTTACTGTCAGCTGCCTGTCGGGTGCCAGGATCCGCCACATAACCCACACACTCAGGTCACTCCACAGCAAGTACAAATATGACTCTGTCATTGTCCATGTTGTGTGAACGGCCTGACACATACCTCCCTGGACTACATGAAAAGAGACATGGAAGAGGTCTCCGATCTTGTAGCCCAGGCAGGTATAACCCTAGCCCTGAGACGCATTCTGCCATCACCCAGAATGATGCCGCAGTACAAGGACAAAATGATTGACTTCAACAATTGGCTAAGCTTCTGGTGCCATTCTAAAGGGATCCAGTATCTGTCTGCCTGGGATGACATGGTCGACAGACCACGATGCTTTGCCAGAGACATCCTGCACCTGTCACCCCTGGGATTCCGGATACTGGCTAAGGTTCTTGCCACCCCTATAGTGCCTTTTTAGGCAAGGTTCAATTGACAAATTCACCAACGTAACAAGAACAGGCAAGCAAAAACTGAGGGTGATGCTACTCAATGCTAAGTCTAAATCTCAAAATGCACTCACTCGAGGCACTCCTTAAAATGGAGAACATCGATATCTGTGCAGTGACTGAGACCTGGTTCAAGGCTTCAGAGAGCACCGCTGCACTACCATGCTATAACTCATACCACACTTTTCGGCCATGTAACCTGAACCGGAACACCAAAGGCAGAAGTGTGTCCATATTCATTAAAGATATTCACACCTCCAGGCTAGTTGCTCAACATAATGCAGCCGAGATTATCAAAGTGCAACTAACTCTGGGAGAAACTGCAATCTAAGTTGTAGTTTGCTACAGATCACCCACCATGCCCCAGGATTCCCACTCCTCTTTTCTTGATCTACTGGAAAATATTAGGGTTCAACCAAACACCCTAATAATGGGCGATTTCAACTACCCTACCGTCAACTGTGAAAACTACTCATGCACCAAAACCTTCACTCAACGCTTTCTGGAATTCATAGACTTCAATGCCCTGGATCAACTTATCCACACCAGGGCAACAATATCCTAGATCTAGTCATTACCAACATGAGTGACCAGTGTTCCACACCTGAAGTCAACGCCTCATTGGTCCAATCTGGCCATAAGCTAATTTCCCTAGATATACACATCCTACCCCCACCCCCCATTAAGGAAACCACAGTAAAACATTTCTCCAAAGCCAACTTCATGCTTCTTAAGACAGAAGCGGTGAACTTCATGACACCCATGCAGATGGACAATACAAATATGACTACTGAATCCTACACAATTGCACTTTATAAGCACTTACATGAGTGCATGGATCATGCTATCCCAAACAGAGTCACAACGCTATCCTCCAAAAAAAGGAAGCCAATCTGGTGGTCCCCTGCCATAAACAAATTGTACAACAGAAGGAAGAAACTGTTGCAAAAAAGAGTAAAATCCCATGAGTGGAGGAGCTCCCTGGTCGGCCTCAGTAAGAAGCTGCAATCCCTGATAAAATCCTCCAAAGCAAGTTAAGAAAACAAAATCACCACTGATTCTAAAGACAACCACAAAGCATTCTATAGCTATGTCAAGAATCTCAATGGCAACACTCAGATCTGCTCTGAGTTACAGCACAATGGCACTAAATATACAGACCCAACTGATATTGCCAACATCCTGGCAGACAGGTTCTGTGCTAACTTTAACCCCCTCTCTCCCCCTAAAGAGCCCATCTCTATACCGGAAGAATGCAAAGTTCCTGTAATCACAGCTGCACAGGTAAAAACAAACTATTTAAAGCCAAGAACACAGCATCCATGGGACCAGACAACATCCCAGGATGCAGTCTACATGAACGACAGAACAATCTGGCACCCCACCTAAGTACCATGTTCAATCCTAGCCTCACCTCAGGCTTTGTGCCTGCTGAATGGCTCACAGCGACGGTTATCCCACTCCACAAGGGGGGATCCACCATGGACCCCGGGAACTACCACCCCATTAGCCTGACGAGCCTGGTCTGCAAGGCCATGGAATGTATCATCATGGAACTTATAAATAAAGACATTGGTAATCTCCAAACTCTGGACCCCACCCAGTTCGGGTTTGTAAAAGGTAGATCATGTCTTCTAAACCTGATAGACTTCTTTGAAGCAGTCACCAAAGCTGTAGACAAGGGTAAGGAGGTTCACACAGCCTATCTAGATCTTGCCAAGGCTTTTGACACCATCCCCCACTCTGGAATTATAGATAAACTCACTAAACTAGGTATAAATCCCTATGTCACAAGATGGGTTGCCAACTGACTCACTGACAGAACCCACACTGTGAAAGTAGCAGACTCCAAATCCGACTTCAGACCAATGACAAGTGGAGTACCACAGGGTTCAGTCCTGGGTCCTCTCCTGTTTGGTATCTACTTCTCTGAAGTACAGGCTAACACAGAAGGTCTTTGGCTAATGAAGTTCGCAGATGACTGCAAACTAGGAGCCATAATTGAAACTCCTAACGATGTGGGCATCCTACGAAATGGCCTCACTGAGACAGATGCCTGGTGTCAAAGCCATGGCCTCAAGCTCATTACCAAAAAGTGCATTGTCAACCCTTTTGGTAAAAACTCTGTACCCATGAACTGCAACATAGATGGTAGTATACTTAACACCGAAAGTGTAATAAGAGAACTTGGGACACAGGTGGACAGTAGTCTCTCCTTTGATAATCACATCGCCACAGTAGTCAGGAAATCCTTCTACATGGCACACCTCATCACAAAAGGTTTTTCATCCAGGAAAAAAAGAGGTCATTGTTCACCTCTACTTATCACTCATTAGACCCATTATAGAGTACAATGCCCATTTTTGTACCTCACAAGACATCTACAACAACTGGAAAGACTGCAGAAATACCTCACAAAGAGGATTACCGGCCTCAAATAGATACCCTATGCAGACCGTCTCAAAAAACACCAGCTTTACTCCATCGCATATCGCCTACTCAGAGGTGATCTCTGCCTAACATACAAAGCTATGTCAAACCCTGAGCTGTTGGACATGCTCCACTTAAAAAAAATCCCAATCCCTCCGAGCTACACGCTCTAGAGACCTAAACCTTGTCACCACAATAAACAGAACATGCCGGAGGGATTGATTCCTTTCCCAGAGACTTCCCATACTCTGGAATAAACTACCTATCTATATCAAACAAAGCTCCTCATTAGCACTCTTCAAGAAAAATCTTGATGATTGGATGGGAAATAGGAAATTCACCCCGTGGATCACCTCTGTGGCTCTGCTTGACACTGGCACAGGAAAATAATTTTCTTGGGTTCCAAAACCCAGGGTACCTTCTTGGCTGGGCTTGTATTGGCCCCAGGGCCAATAGGCTAGTACCTACCTATGAACCTATTAATATGTGACTCATACCTAACACTGTACAGATTTGCACCGAATATCCAGATGTATGCCTCATATCTTTGGTCCATGTTACATAACATTGTGGTTTTCTGACACATTAGTGGCAATTCATTAAAGATTGCCATTAGGACACAATGACAAACATTTAAGATTCAGACAGCAGACACTTAAGGAGACTCATGGTAATGCAACTACTGTTATTCTACCAATTCATAAGTGCAATATTTAACACTTGCATCTATTTGTGGGCCTTTGTTAAAGTGATATTCATGCCTTTGGCCAAATTTCTTGCTGTTTGGGGTTGAGAGGCTAGATGTGACTGGGGTACATGCTGTAACACCAAATACAGTGTGACATTTTGCATACCTCTCCGTGTACATGTTTTTGCAGTATGTCCAGCCTATTGCCCAATATGTGTGCTCTGTTCCTCATACAGTAGTGGTTTTCCAGTACTAAACTGTAAAATGCAGGCACTGCAGTGTTCTAACTACTGAGACATTTAAGTGATGGCCTTTACATCCTGCAGCTAATCTGATCTGTTGCAACTTGTTGTTATACATGCCACCTTCTAAGTTATTCAGAGCATGTATAATGTCTGTCTGTAGGCTTGGACCTCTGTCCCCCCATTTTCTCTGGCATTGTCCAGCTATCTTGCAGGAACAGAATGCAGCATTATGACAGTCTGTGGGACTCCTACCATATGAGTAACTCACATGCAAAAGTTGTAGATGTTGCTAGCTTTGAACTATTGACACCATCACCCATGCTAATGTCCTTAGCCCAGTGAGCCACAACAGCCACCAGGGAGACAGGTTTAATTCCTCACAGTATCAACAGCAGACAGACATACACTTTGACCTTGTATATTGTGGAAAATAGAACATGTGACCAGGTTCTTTGTGAAAGCTCTGAGTTTGTGTGGTCTGCTGATATATCCCTGCAAACATACTCTGTTACTGCAGTTGTATGGGAACACTGCTGTTTTATGGATAGGGAGCTCTGGCATTGACAGTCGTACATCTGTCCTCTGTCCCCACTATTTGGCATTTCCATTATATACTGCACTGGGTTTTGCTGCCATATTGGCCTAATGCATATTATGGGGCAGTCAGTATTGGACAGAGTACCTGTTGTCCCATGTAGCTGTTAGTTTTCTGCAAGTAGCCCAGTAGCCCACTCTTTTCCCTTGCATACATGCAGCAGGTCCATACATTTGCTACCATAGTCTAGTACCCTGTACATTTGTTGTTAAGGAGGGTGACTTTCCTTGTGAATATAGTGGTTGAGATACCTGTGTTTCAGGGCTGACTCTGATGCATGCAGTACACAGCCAATACATGGTAAGGTACAGGTTGTGTGGTCTGGGTGGCATCCTTTTTACTATGTATATGAGTTGAAGTAAGGTGTCAGTCCCTAGGACCCTAGGTTGTCAGTGCATGTGCTATGCATTGCCTCTTTGCAAAGGCCAGGGCATACTGGGCACATCTACACTTTGCTATAGGGTCAGCCTCAGGGGGCTCCTCCTCCGAGTCCCCCTGTGGTTGTGGCTGTGGGGACCTAGACACTTATGTGGGGGCCCTGTGTCCCTTCCCTGTGATGATCCTGCCACACCTGTTTCTGCAGAATCATATTGTGTAGCATGGCACATACTGTGAACATCTGTGCACATGTGGCTGGAAAGTACTGCAGAACTCCACCAGATATATCGAGGCACCAGAAATGTGACTTGAGCAGCCCAAACACATGTTCTATGATGTTCCTAGCTTGTGTGTGTGCCTCATTATGGCATTTTTGGTAGGTATGTGTGCATTTCTGATGGGTGTCATTATCCATATTTCCAGTGCATAGCTAGCATCCCCTAGTTGATGGCTGTATGGGATGTTCTCCCTGGAAATCATCTGGTACAGCTATGATGCATGCCAGATATGGAAGTCGTAATAACTGCCAGGAATGCCAGCACACACATTCATGATAATGCCCTGGACACTGCCTATGACCTGGTAGTTGATGGAGTGATACCCCTTGCGGTTGATGTAGCCTCTACCCTCCTCACTGGGTGGTGCTTTGATGTGTACATATGTAAGTCTATGGTACCCAGTACCTCAGGGTAGTGTGCTATATGGTAGAAAAGATGCATACTGCTGGCTTTCTTTTCAGGGGTGTGGGGTAAATAAATGGGCTCACTGGCATCTGTTTGCATGGGATCCAGGAACTGGTGGAATACCCTAGATGCTGATGCCTGTAAGACCCCAATCATGTTCCCAGTTGGTCTTTGGAAAGTACCTGTAGCTAGTATCCTAAGAGCTACACATACCTTTGTTTCCACTGGGATGGATTCCCTCTCTGTTCGCTCTGGGTCTGAGTTGAGGTCAGAAGAACTCAGTGAGTTATTGTAGTATGTACCTGTTCACCCTGTAGCGGTCTACAATCTCCAGCTCATGTAGATCCTGGGAGGTTACCCTGAGCCTGAACACTCTTCTCCTTCTCAGTCTAAGCCTATTGACAGAAACAGCATCAGCACTTACCTCGGCAGCTTGCATATACAGATGTAGTAGAGATGCAGCAGCCCCTAGTATTCTCTATTAAATTTCCCAAATCAGTACTCCAATGGTGCAGATTATGAGGGAAAACAATCAGATTGTATGATGTATGCATACATTATAATGCTCTGCTGCAGATGCAGCCTGCATGATTGGCTAACTATGATGAATTCCACCTGCCAAGTACATCATTGAGGGTTTTGAATGGCAAAGTTTAAGTGGAACAGGTGTCCTCAGTAATTTACACATGATTGGCTTTCCCAGGTGATTTTCTTTTTATTTATTTATTTACTTTTTTAACTGTCTTCCTTGCTAAGCACTGCGGCATGGCACACAAACCCACACAGCTGGTATAAACAGTGCTCAGCAGTCTAGACACATCCTCGTGGGTGGGCACGATCAGCACAGCGGCAAGCCCTGCAAACATGCACGGACATGCACAGACCAGCTAAAGCACATGCCCCATAGCTAAACAAATCTTACCAGCACTGGACAAGCCCTCACTGCTTAGCTGAGCGGTGGGCTGTGCAAACTGGGACAACACAGATTTATCTGTAGGCATGGAAACCCATTTTTGCTATTCAGTAACTCCAGCTCATTTGCATACACATCCATGCTTAATACCTGGAAACTACATGGTTCCAGGCTTTGCCTCCTTAGCAACCACAGCAGTCTACCATTGTACATGCACCATGCAAGGACTTTGAATGCATTATTGTCACATAATTATTATGATTCCTTTTTACATTTTTTTTACCATAATGGCATGTTTGCGCACTGCTGTGTACCAAGCAAACATTATATGGGTATTAAAAAATATTTATTTGAACTTATTTCTCATTACATTGTGGAAACACAGGGTATAGTTTTGCACATATCTGTGTCTGCTATGCTATTTCTGACATTCTAACTGGGCTTCTACAGCCCCTGTTCACTTTTTAATTTCTTGTACATGGAAATTTTCCATGTACACTTCGGGCACCAACACAGGACCTGCATGATTGCCTATCTGCTTGCTGGATAGCTCTACATCCTTATTTGCATGCAAGTCACCTGCTTATGAGGTGATTTGCATGCCCCCTACACTTCCACTTTGGCATGATCGTGCACGCCACTCAGGTCTCTTTACTGGATCGCATAGCTGCTTATTTCCATGTAAGCTCCGTGCCACTATGCCTACATGGAAAATTAATTCATGTAGGCTTTACTGAATTCCCCCTTCTGAGTATATGCAGAAGGAGTAAAACTAGCATTGATGATGTAGCCTTTACTATGCCACATGTGATGAAGGAAAGAATAACAGGCTAGCTATCTAAAGGTCTACATGGATGAAATAGATTTACCCCCAGATTTAATAAAATCTGTGTAGGCATAGTGTACAGCCTACACGGAAGGTACAGTGGCCGTGTATGTGGTTCCCCCTCGGTAGCACGCCATACATACTAATGAAGCCACGTTACTGAGGGAGAGCCAGATAATTCAGTTATTGAATCAGTGTAGGGAGTGTGTTACTCTGTCTGGAGATGAATACCACACCCCCTGCACTGTCAAAGTGCAGTATATCAGTGTATGCATATGTATGAAATTTACTTTTTTTTGTTATATTTGCATGGAATGGCATGGCGTGCAGCAATGGACATGTGCCAGACATCTAACAATAGAAACCTGATACATTTAATTATGAATGCAAAGCTCAAGTTTAAGCATAGCTGAGGGGGTTTTTATGGCACGGCAGTGTACTCAGCAATGCTTAAATGTAGATGAGAGATATATGTAAAAGTATAGGAGCCTGCTACTGATCCACTTAGCCAAATGGTTAGAGTGACAGCCGTAGGTGCAGGGTTTGAGTACAGAGATGAGTTATGAGCCATTTATTTTCCAAATACAAATTATGCTAATTATTTTCAAATCCTGATGTGCTGCACTCAGCTAAGCTCCACTAAGCCCTGTTAAGCTATGTCAAGCACCACTTAAACAAGGTCAATTTTAACACTGCTTGGCACTGCACAGCTCTGCTGAGCTGGCTTGCACACTGCTAAACAGTGCCAAGCACTGCTAAGCATTGCAAGTTTAAGCAGTAATGAGCTCAGCTCAGCTGGTTTGTGCAGTGTTAAGCAACATGCCACATTCTTAAAAATTGCCCAATTGCATTAAAGGGTGGGAAAACAGGGTATATTAAATGCAATAGGCAGGAATATTACAGAATCTGCAACCTGTGAAGATGCTATGGCAGGTTTTGGATAGGGTACATGCTTTCAGTGGTGGGGAATTGAGGAGCCCAGGGTCATGGTCAGATTCCTAGTCAAAAACCATGAAGACCAGCTCATACAGTGTGGATACTGGAGCTCGGAGTGCAAAGTGGAGGCCTTAGACCAGCTGGCAAGTGACCTCACCAGTGCAACTGGTATCCCCCGCACAAGTAAGCAGTGTTGTTCACCACCACAATGACTTTAAAAGAAGGAAGGGGGCTCTCATGGATGCTTGGATCCAAGAATTCCAAGTGGGCAATGTTCCACATGTGTAAGTATGTTTACCCGTGTTTCACCAATATTTTAACTTGAATGTCTGCTAACCTGCTATGCATAATGGTGTACTGCTCTTCCAACAGCTGCAGAGGTGAGAACTTGCAACGTTGAAGTGCATGCAGGGTGCCTAGCCAGTTTGCACCATGAGTGCAGTGAGTATGGCTGTATCTTCCAATCTATAGTCAAATAAGCAAGAAAGAGTAAAGCATTAACTGCCATTAGGTATATAAACAGTTTTTATTGTATTGTAATGACTGTGGTCATAGACCGTAGAATGCAATAAGTGACTACTGCCAAATGCACAGCAATCAGCAGGAAAGAGTAAGGCATTAACCTTGATTAAGTAAATAATAATTGTGGAATTACAGCTGTATTGCAACAGCTACATTACATTAACTGTTGGTCAATAAAAAATCGAAAGTATACCAGTAAATGCATGAAGGCATCTGTATTAAAATGTTGTGCAATACATTTGGAATGAGAGCTGATATTTCAACCCAGTAACAATATATTGTGTGCACCTTCAGTTTATTTAGTAATGTATAGGTTACTTAGTCTCCCTGCCATGATTGTATTTCATGCAGCTGCGTCCAACTGTCACTGCACTGTATTATAACACTGTAGTATTAGTAGCAGGTCATATTTTGTTTACAGGTTAGCTCTAGGACACAATCAGTCAGCCAGATATTAGCAGTGATGCAGTAGCTCAGTTTGTTAAATGCTTTATATGAAGTGCATTTTGCTAGACACAGACAAGGGTTCAAATTCAGTTCCATGTACTAATAACTATTACTGAATTAGATCTGTTATGATGACAGATATTCTCCCCACAGGGACTACTGGTAAATGGGTGAGATATCCCATAATATATGTAAATAATATTTTGTTCAGATGTCGCAGACTGTTGAAATCATTCTCACAAATATGCTATTTAGCTAAACAATAAAGGAAACAGGTTCAATAATAACAAACTATAATAAAATAAAATAAATAAAATGTGTAATAACATATATCATTCTCTCCACAGGGACACAGGTAAAAGGGTGAGATAACTCATAGCATGTGTAAATAATTGACTGTTCAGATGTAGCACACTATTACAATCAGTCTCACAAATGTGGTAGTTATCCAAATAATAAAGGAAACAGGATCAATAATAACAATCTATAATAAGATAAAAGAAATAAAATGTGTAATCAAGGTGTGGCTGTATTCCTGGAGTGTCTTGTAAAGGTCGATGCAATCAATTACTGAATGTGATGCATATGTCCCCTGCAGTAAGTGCTAGTAGGTATGAAACCCATGCCTGCCAAGCACGGCATGTTAGTTGTGTACTCTCTGTACTGTACACGTGCATGTCTCTCAAGTGTCATGCTATCACGAAATGTAATTACTGTTGGGTAATCCCTCTGTCACAGATGTATCATTGACATGATTATATGGCAATATCAAATTAATATTAAATTATCCCACAGTACTCCTTGATAGTTATATAGGCCCACTTGATGTGCAAGTGTCCTGAGTAGTTGTGTACCTGCAGATGTTACTGCTTGGCCCATAGTGTCCCATGCTGATAGCTTGAGAGGTATGCATGTGCTACAGCAGCTATAGGGCACATTTACACATAAAGAAAGGACAGACCTGTAGAGTATAAGGCATTACTGTTTTCAACTATATAACCCATGATGGTTTTAATGGACTGCATTTCTCTCTCTTCCCACCCCTCATCTTCGCATATTTATTATTGTTATATATTGGTTATGGTTTACTATTAACATATGTTGTTCCAAAAACTGTATTATGGGCATGTGACTTATTCATGTTATGTATTACTATGGCTGCATATTAACATATCCTGTTGAAAGACCTAATCTGTCGGACGCAGCAACATGAAATGTTACTAGCATGCTGTTAATATACTGACTGTTCTGCTATTTATTGTGTTCCATATAATATACATTGACATGTAATTTTTTTCCAATGTTCTGGCATGCTGTTATTACTAATGATGGTTTTGTTCTTAACTCACCTATGTTTATTGCGCTACCAACATAACCACAGCATGTCTGGGTAGGCTGGTTCCTGGTGATCCACCTACCCTACCTCAACCGGCTGTAGCACTGGGTAAAAGCTCATCTGGCATGCAAGTCAGTGATGCCCCTCCACTGGCCCTGCACCACTTTTGGGGGGAACTGCCTCAGGGCATGCGGAATGTCCCCGTGGGATTGGGGTGGAGGGGGGTTGTCACCTAAGATCAACTACCAGCCATGGTGCGCAGGATCATGAATAGGAGTTATGAATGATGCCTGTGCAATATTGAGGGCAGATTGGACACCCTGGTGGGGCCAGAGGGCCCCAGTGCCCAGTCTCCAGCACAGCCACCTTCAGGGCAGTGAAGGAGCAGTGTTGACTGTCCATGTGTGGGGATCTCAGTCACACTGCTGCTGCTTTGAGGCACATGCACTTCTGATTCCACAACACCCTCCCCATCCAAGTTGTTTACCCTCCTCATGTGTCACACACCACCTCTATATGCTGTCTTGCCTGTCTGCAAATGCAACCTTTCCTACCCAACTTAGCACCCACATGTACCTATATCCCTTCCCCAACATTGCACTCTCTCCTTAAAAAAAGGGCACCTGACCCACAAAAAAATATTGCCAGATACATAGCTCTTTGTTTCGCACAAGTGTCCACTGGACACAAATAATTATTACATCAGTTAATGAACACATTTATGTTGCCCTCACTCCTGTCTCTGGAGTGTGAGGCTCCAAATTCCACATTCTGTAAAATCTGCACAGCTGTTGCTGTACAAGAAATGGAAAGCTATAATCCTTTCCTACACCCATCCTGCACAACCCTACCTGCCTTTCAGTATTTTTCCCCCTGCTTTCCCCCATTTCACCACTTTCCTATCACCCCTTTTTTCTTTTTTTTAATTTTAGTGCAGGTTTGCTCAGAGCTAAGGAGCATGCCACGCAAAACTATGCAAATCTGCTTAAGTTGTGCACACACACCCATAATGTCAGCAATGTAGGCAGTATCACATTAGCTACTGTACATGTTGATATGCACACATATTACCATGTAACAATGCCACATTTGCTATTGCTGACAGTACCTCTCCCTCACATTTCCATTGGTATGTCAGGTGTGGCCTGAGTCCAAAGTCCTGTACCTAGTAAGTGTGATACTGTTGTCTTACAGATCATATATACCCTATGAATGTTAATGGCTGCTATTTTGCTCTAGGCATAACTGTTATATTTAGCCAGAGTACAATACTTGTATGTTCCACTTTGGAGGGGTTCACTGAAGTGCATTGCATGGGTAATCACAGTTGTGTATTTGGAGAAGCAGTAACAGATCTGCACTTATTGTTGAGAAAGTCTATGCAGGCTGTTATACAGGAGGCAATAACTCACAGATGCCTGTTCACACACAGTATGGATATGGTATATACCTGGGGTTGTGATACTTTAACTGACATAGTATGCTCAAGGCGGGTGCACTGTGTTTTAGGTGTAGGTCTCTCAGATACACTGACATATTTCTTATCTCACAGGTGTATAGTACTGGCAACATGAACCAGGCATAGCTGCAGTGCATGTTATAAATGGCTTATCTTGTCTGTGTATGTTGTAGTCTGTTTGTGTGTTGTGCATGGGATCAGAAATAAGATGTGGTATGTATAATGCACTTGTGGCTCCTCACCTGTATGTTTATGTGTGGATTTCCATACATAAAAGTGCAGGTAGTAATATACGTATGTTGTCTTCCTTCTCACAGGTGAATGTGGGGGTTGGAGTGTGTCCCGCTCATAAACTGATGTCAGTGTCTCATCAGACTCTGATCATGATGGTGGCCATACTGAGGCACAGGTGGGCCTGTTGGGGGTTGAATCTGGCCCATGGGTTGACATCCCACATCATCCCCCATTGTCCCCACACACACTCAGTATGCCCGCACACACTCAGTACCCTGCGGCCACAGATATCATGTGCCGACATTGAACAGTAGAGTGTGTCAACTATGGCATCAGTGAGTGTAGACACTGGCCATAGCCAGAGAGTTGGTGAGGTACCACACAGGCAGATTGACAGGGGTGCTTGAAGGAGGACTGCTGCCCATCCACCACCTGTCACAGATGTCATAACAGGTCGACACATGTCTTGTCCATCATGGAGGCACAGGCATGTTCCAAATGCAACACCACATGGATGCTCAGGATTATGGATGCAGCACAGTCTGACATCTGTGACTCGCTCCACCACATCGGTGATGCCATGGATCATTTCACTGATGTAGTGGACAGACAGTGGGGTGAGACATTGTCAGTCCTTGACTGCATGTTGTCTGTGCTGGAACATCTGTTTGGAGTCAGGCATCGGACATGTGGACCTAAGTCAGCAACACCATCTGCTGAGAGTCCATGTGGCCATTCACAGTCATGCTCCCACAGTGGCAGTACCTCCAGCACTGCAGAAGGCAGTATGCTGTCCACCACAATGTGGCAGGCCATGGGCATGAGGCCCTGTGCGGTCCCATGGGGACAGCTACTAGAACCACATCTGACCCTGAGCATGGTGGTGCCAGTACCACTCCTGGCAGAGCCAGTTCCCATGTTAGTGGCTGGAGAAAGTGAACTATCTACTCTGCCATGTATGGTCCATAGCTGTCCAACATACACATGCATAGGGCTAACACTGGGCTTGACTGTGTACATGCACATACTCATACATCACTGTCACATGCAGGTCACCAACAGACACACACACAGCACCTCTCCATGTCCCAGCAAGCCAGCACCCTTTCCTGACTCACACACATGCTGTCAATTGTTTGGCACAGCCTAGGCCTCTGGCATCCCCACACCACACCCTCTGCATGTGTTGATACCTGTGCCACATCCCTGCCATCTATACCATCGATGCAGGGACATGAAGATATGTGTCTGATGCAGAGGGTGAATATATTACATTACATGTACTACTGTAGTTTAGTAGTGTTAAGCCATAACAGGTGCTGTATGCTGGCATGTGTCATGAGTGCACATCAAACTTTCTATACCCTTGTTGCATGCTGTTAGATTGGCAATAATGTTGCAGAATGGCAGGTGTTTCACAGACCTGTGTATGTTTGTGTTCTGGGGTCTGAGTGGCTAAGCTATTGAGACTTGGCAGCAAAACAGTGGCAGAGGATGGCATGGCAGCACAGCAAACATATGACATCAGCAAAGTATGGCTGTATACATGCGTGGTTACCTAGGTGTATATCTGTAGAACACTGTGTCAGGGACAATGGGGGCAGTCAGTGTAATCATGCATGCATTCCCTGTGACAAACCTGCTCCCCTTGATACGTGCCACCTGGGTGTTCTGTGCTTACAAATGTAGGTGGTGGCAGATAGCATTTATGCCTAGATAGATGTGGGCTATTTATGGCCTGCAGCTACTGACAGGGCAGTAAAATGCATAACAACTGCATACCCATATGGTCATATGTGTACTGCTGTATGGGAATATATTTGTACACACACAGTTGCCTGTTGCAAGATTAAAACCCCTACCTATTTGTTAGTATACACTACAGTACTAAGCACTTATGGCATGCACCGTGGATCTTACGTGTTTTGAAAAGAAACAGAAAAAACACTGAAAACTGAATAAAATAAAAATGAAAATTCACGGACTCTGCTGGCAGCAAATTTAGATGAAAGAGAAGCCCACGATGCTGGAAAATCACACATATCCTTTATTCTTTAAAATGAGATCCTGTTAGCGCTTTCATTTAAACAAAGTGTTAAACTTCATCAGACAACTGTTAGTTTCACATTCACTTCCTTTACACCATTGCCACAGCAAGTTACCACTAAGCCATTTAAGCTTTAATAAGAATATGTAAATACAGTGGATTAAATATAATAAATATTTGAAAATATGTAAAATATACTTGCATCAAGTAAAAAACTTTGTATAAAATAAAATGTATATATTTAAATAAGTTTTAACTAGCTGATACTACCTTCACTTTTTTCCTTTCAAGAGCGTTTAACTTCAACACAGGGGCTATTGAGCTATGCTCACTCAGACCTGGCCAACTATCTGCCTGTAAGCAGATTTGCCACCTGAGCTCTTTTATCTCTAAAAGTAGCCCCCATGGCTTGTTATCCTGTATAAGTACTGAATCTATAGCCATGAAGCTAAACGTGTGTTCACTATTACAATTAATATGTTAAGCCAAGGCATTGTTCTGATTTTGTCTCTTTACAGCATATTCATGCTCATAAATTCTCAGCCAAAGTTTCCTTTCCATTTTCCCAATGTAGAAACACTGGCAGGAAGAGCAGGATGCCAAATAAACTACTGCTTTGGAACAACAATTGTATTTACTGTTCACATAATATATTGTGTCTCTCACTATGAAACTGTTAGCTACTTGAACCTTGTGGTACCAGAAACATGCCCCACATTTGGTCATTCCTTGTCCCCCTCGTAACTCAGCTCCCTGCTTTATTTTAAGTAAGTCTTTAAAATTATGCCCCTTCCTATATATGATTGTGGGTTTATCATCCACATATTGCCTCATGTAGGAATCTTCCAGTAATATGGGCCAGTTTTTTTTTTCAAAGATTAATCTTAAAGCCCCCTTACTATAAGTAATGACAAGTGCTTTAGTAAAATCTGATGAAACTTCTTTTGTTTCATTAGGGCTAAAGTTCTGAGAACTAGACTCATTGAGAACTACTTCTGTATGAGAGTCTATCAAATCTACAGGTGTATGTTGCTTGTCTAGTATTGGCTTATAATGACCATTCAGTCTTTTGGTTTTAACTTCTTTCACCAATTCTTTGATTAACTTCACTGGATAGACCCTTCTGAGGAACATGGAACGTAGAAAATTACACTCGTCAAGAAAGTCTTCAAAAGAGGTGGTCATCCGGGCAACTCGAACTAGTTGCCCCTTGATGACCAACCTCTTTTGATGAAACATGTGTGAGTTACTAAAGTGAGGGAAGGAATTGGAGTAAGTTTCCTTCCTAAAGATTCTGGCCACATATCTATTGTTGGAAAGGTCTTTACTTAATGAAATATCCAAGTAGTCAATGGATTGAGTGATGTACTTCCATGTGAATTGCAGGAAAGTGGTTTAATTTATGTAAGTCAAAAAATTCTCCAATTCCCTACAAGAACCCTTCCAAATTAGGCATATATCATCCTGGAATTGGAGATATAGCCTAATTTTTGGGAAATGACCTGAATGGAACACATACTTCTTCTGCCAGTATGCCATTACAACATTGGCGAAAACCCCCTCACATGGAGAGCCCATGGCCACCCCTCTGCTCTGTAAGTAATAATTCTTGTCAAAAGTAATAAAATTATTACTGAGGACCAGTTCTAAAAGTTCAGAGATTAAAGTAGTAGTGTCATGGGTTACCTTGTGTTCTAAAAGCATCTTGTTCACCCATTCCAACCCAATGTCTTGGTGAATGACTGTATAAAGGTCTTTGACATCAGTGGTCACCAAGGTGTCATTGACGGCATAGACAATTTCATTCACCTGTGCTAGGAAACTCCACAAATCCTTACAAATCTGTTGTTCCTTCTCTATAATTTTTTTAAGTTCATAGTCCAGATAATGGGCACAGGATGAAGTGTTGGAATCCCTACCGTCCACAAGTGGTCTCATGGGAGGGTTAAACAGACCCTTGTGAATTTTAGGGATGCCAAAGAACACAAGTACTCTAGGTGTAATAATAGTTTTTTACTTAATGCAAATATATTTTACATATTTTCAAATATTTGCTCATATTTAAAAAAAGCACAATTGGCTTAGTGGTAACTTGCTGTGGCAATGGTGTGCAGGACCCTTGGTTCAAGTCTTGCAAGATAGATGTAGTTTGTCATTTTTAAGCTATGTTCTCATGAGATGTTAAGCTATTGGAATTACATGCAGTTTTTTAACACCAAAATACGGTTTATAAAAATGCTTATTAGAAAAACGTTTTTAGCATTGGTTTTAGACTGTTTATATAAGTTGTTAAATTAATTTTACTGTATATTTACTCATAGTTTATTTATAAATTCAATAATTATAAGTAGTAGTAGGCAGATGCAGTTAGAATGAATAGGTGCTTGTGTTTTTATGTATATGCGATGGATTTTTAAGTTATATTAATATTAATGAGGTGTTTAACCAATCAACACTAAAGGAAGTTTATAAAGGAAGTGAACATGAAACTAACAGTTGTCTGATGAAGTTTAACACTTTGTTTAAACAAAAATGCTAACAGGATATCTCATTTTAAAGAATAAAGGATTTGTGTGACTTACCTGTTTTGAGATTGTCAGCCAGTACTGTTAAGGTGGATGACATCAGCAGGTGCTAACAGGGAGGCCAATGCTGAGTAGGACGCTAGTCGCAGGGCCATAAAATGATTGACCATTGCACAGATGTAGGCCAGATGGGCATGTCTGTACTGCTGTAAGGGCAATATCTACACACACACACAAGGTGGCTGATGTGAGATTAGTACCCCTACTTACCTACTATTACACATTATATCTCACAGTACTTATTGCACATGCCAACAGTTACATCTGGTATATATGTGGCTGCAGCCACAGTACTTGTGGGCTACGCAAGGTGGCCTTGTATTACACAGCATGTTTGGCCTGCAGAGTGAAACTGTTTATCCCATTATTGTATCTAGTGTCCCAGCAGTGGGCTACCTGTTAATACCCCTGCTATGTATGTACAGTTACCAGTTTCACTGTTTTTGGCTGGTTGCAGTTTGCTAGGTGCACAATTGACCAGTGACAATATGGCCTGTCTAAGTCCTGCTTACAAGCCATTGCACATTACACCACCTGCTCACCATTGCCTCTCTACAGGGTGACATTCCACAGGCACAAGGTTCTGTGGTTGGTGGATTATGTCATTATGTGGCCTTGGTCTGTTACCATTGAATGACTCTTGCATGTGTAGCTACATTTAACCTCTGCATACTGCGTGTAAGTTTGCACATCCGTACATCCCCACACACATATACACATTTATAGCTATTCTCTGAACATTCTACATTTGTTTGGCCAGTGATTAATCCTTCTTATATTTGGGTCTTTGTCCCATTAGTTTTCAAGGCATTGTCCAGATTTCCTGCTCTAAATGGTTGTAGATATAATGTACATGGGGTACATGATGTAACACCACACACAGGATGACCGTCCTCACACCTCTCACTGTACATCTTTTAGCAAGATGTCCAGCCTTCTGCCCCTAAGTCTGCTCTGTTCCTCATGCAGTTGTGTTTTCCAGTAATATAGTGCTAAATGGAGCCCACTGAATTGTTGTAAGTACTGACACAGTTAAGTGATGGCCTTTACATCCTGCTGCTACTCTGACTTGTTACAGCCTTCTGTTATACTAGCCACCTTCTATGTTACTCAGAACATGCATGATGTCTGTAGGTTTAGCCTTCAGTCTCTCCATTCTCTCTGGCTTTTTCCAGCTTTCTTGCAGTCACAGATTGGCATATTGACAGTCTGTGAGACTCCTACCATAGGAGTACCTCACATGCAAAAGTTATACTTGCAGCAAGTGTCAAACCATGAACATCATCACCCAAGCTAATGTACTTAGCCAACTGAGCCACACCAGTCACCACAAAGTGAGGTTTAATTCCTCACACTATCAACAGCAGACAGACATACACTTTGACCCTTGCATATGGTGGAAAATAGAACATGTAGCCAAGTTGTTTGAGACAGCCCTGGGATTGTGTGGTCTACTGATATATCCATGCAAAACATACTGTTACTGCAATTGTATGGCAAGAGTGATGTGTTTGGGGTAGGGGGCTCTAGC
Source organism: Protopterus annectens (assembly GCF_019279795.1). NCBI lineage: Eukaryota > Metazoa > Chordata > Ceratodontiformes > Protopteridae > Protopterus > Protopterus annectens. Next base: position 993,371,067 of record NC_056747.1, read on the forward strand.
ACTGATAGTCAGACATCTGTCCTATGACCCTGCTGTTTGGCATTTCCCTTGCATACGGCAGTGGGATTTGCTGCCTTGTGTCCTAATGCATATTATGGGGCAGTCAGTATTGGACAGAGTACCTGTTGTCCCACATAGCTGTTAGTTCTTTGCAAGTAGCCCAGTAGCCCACTCTATTCCTTACATACATGCAGCAGGTCCATACATATACTACCTTAGTCTAGTATCCTGTACAGTTGTTATAAAGGAGAGTGACTTACCTTGTGAATGCAGCAGTTGAGATACCTGTTTTGCAGGGCTGAATCTGTCTGATGCACAAAGTACACAGCCAATACATGATAAGGTACAGGTTGTGTGGTGTAGTTGGCATCCTTTTTACTATGTATGTGAGTTGGAGTAAGGTGTCAGTCCTTGGACCCTAGGTTGTCAGTGCATGTGCTATGCGTTGCCTCTTTATCAAGGCGAGAACATACTGGGCATGCCTATGTCTGCCTAGTTACAGCCTCAGGGGGTTCCTCCTCTGAGTCCCCCTGTGGGTGTGGCTGTACAGAGCTTGGCAGTGGAGGAGGAGCTGTGTGTCCCTTCCCTGTGATGATCCTGCCACAGCTGTTTTCACAGGGTCATATTGTGTAGCATGGCACATGCTGTGAACATCTGTGCCCATGTGGCTGGAGAGCACTGCAGGGCTACACCAGATATATCGAGGCACCGGAAACGTGACTTGAACAGCCCAAACACATGCTCGATGATGTTCCTAGTTTGTGCGTGTGCCTCATCATGGCATTTTTCAGTAGGTATGTGTACGTTTCTAATGGGTGTCATCATGCACGATTCAAATGTGTAGCCAGCATCCGCCAGTAGATGGCTGTACGGGATGACTCCCTGGCAAACATCTGATACAGCTGTAATGGGTGCCAGATATAGGAGTCATGATAACTGTCAGGGCTGCCAGCACACACATTCATGATAAAGCCCTGGGCATTGTACACAACCTGGCAGTTGATGGAGTAATACCCCTTTCCATTGACATAGACTCTACCCTCCTCACCGAGAGGTGTTTTGATGTGTACAAGTGTGCAGTCTATGGCACCCAGTACCTCAGGGTAGTGTGCTACATGGTAGAAGAGATGCATACTGCTGGCCCTCTTTTCAGGGGTGTGGGGTAAGTAAATGGGCTCACTGCCATGTGTTTGCATGGCAGCCAGGAACTGGTGGAGTATCCTGGATGATGATGCCTGTGACACCCTCATCATGTCCCCCATTGGTCTTTGAAAAGTACCTAGTATTCTAAGGGCTGCACATCTTTTTTCCACTGAGATGGGTTCCCCTCTGTTGGCTCTGGGTCTGAGTTGAGGGTGGCAAAGCTTGTTGTGTTCTTGTAGTATGTCCCTGTCCACCCTGTAGCGTTCTGCAGTATTCAGCTCTTGTAGCTTCTGGAAGGTTACCCTGAGCTGAAACACTCTTTTCTTCTTGGTCTAGACATATTGTCAGCAACAGCATCAACACTGACCTCAGCATCTCACACATACAGATGAAGCAGAGCAGCAGCAGCCCCTAGCATTCTGTCAGTTAAAATTCCCATGTCTGTATTTCAATGGTGGAGAGTATGGGGAAAAAATCAGATTGCAGGGTGTATGCATAATTTGTAGTGGTCTGCTGCAGCCTGTGAGATTGGCTAACTATGATGCATTCCACCTTCTAGGTACATCATTGAGGGGTTTGAATGGCCCAGTGTAAGTGGAACAGGATTCCTATTACCTCACCAAAAAGCCGTAATATCGAGTAGCTTCTCATTGAACCGGAAAAGTTGAAAGCTAAAAATAGCGAAAACGCGAATGAGCAAATTATTTCCCTGGAAAAGAAATCGCTTGGCCATCTTTGTGAGTTTGCCCTTTTCCCCACTGTAGTGTGATCTCATAGTTGGTATATTTAGTTAGGGGGATGATTTGGAGTGTGGGTGGTGTGCACCCCATTTTGTTATGTTTAGATTAGTGTGTAGTTGGTGATAGAGCGATTTCTTTCCCAGGGAAAGAATTCACTCATTCGTGTTGTCGATATTTTCAGCTTTTGGCTTTTCTGATTCAATGAAAAGCCATTCGATATTACAGCTTTTTGATAAGGTAGTATAGACCTGTGGAACAGGGGCATCAGCAATTTACACATGATTGGCTTTCACAAGCTATTTCCTTTTTTTTAACTGCCTTCTCTGCTAAGCACTGAGGAGCAGTGTGCATACCTGCAGTGCTGGTAATAAAAAACAGTTAAACAAAGCTTAGCAGCACTGGACTCATCCCCTTCTTAGCTGAGCTTCGTGCCTCGCAAACAGGTGCCACTGAGCGCCAATGTACTTAAACAGATACTGACACACCCCCTTTTGGTGTCAGCTAGCTCTACTGTGGACACCAACATGGTTCTGGGATTGTATAGATTTTATCTGAGGACACGGTAACCCATTTTTGTTATTCAGTAACCCCAGCTCATTTGCATACAGATCAGTGCAGACAACCTGGACACTACACTATTCCTGGGTCTGCCTCTTTTGCAGCCACAGAAATCTACCATTGTACTTACTCCATGCAAGGCCCTATAATGCATTATTTTCACATATTTATTTTTTTCTGTTTTTACACTTTTCAATGTATATTTTTTTCATAACGGCATGTTTGTGCGCTTCTGCGTGCCACACAAGCATAATATGGGTATTAAAAAAAAGCGTCTATATTATGCTGTCGAAAACTCAAACTGTCAATAGCGTAATAAATGAGACGAAAATGTCAAAACCCACGAACATCGAACACACACAAAAAACCCCCCACCCAAACACAACACAAATTGCTCTATGTAGGGGCGGGGGCAAGTCTGCCCTGCAACCCCCACACTCCCACTACTTAAATATACCAACTCCGAGATCGCACTATATTGCAATAAATGGAAATCTCCCCTTACGGAGATTTCTGTTTACACATGCGATGACTTTCGCTTTCGACATTTTGGTGCCGACAATATCAATTTCAATATTGTCGGCCTTCGACAGGGTGAAGTAGACCCCAAAAAATTATGTTAAATTATTTTGCGTTATGTTTTTGGACACACAGGGCATAGTTTTGCACTACTATTTAATTTCTGACCTTCTACATGAGCTTTTGCAGCCCTTATTCAATTCTTATTTTCTTGTACATGGATATTTTCCATGTACACTTCAGACACCAAAACGGGGTCTGCAGGACTGCCCATCTACTTGCTGGATCACTCCAGCACCCTCATTTGCATACAATTAAATTGAATTTGAGGTGATCTGCATGCCATGGACACTTCCATATTCGCACGCTTGTACACGCCCCTCTGCTCTGTTTACTGGATCGCACGGCTGCATTTTTCCTTGTAAGCTCTGTGCCACTATGCCTATACAGAAAATCACTCCATGTAGGGTTTATTGAATTCCCCCTTTAATATTTTAAGATCAGTTCCCCTGTAATGGAGAGGAATTCCCTGCTGTAGGATCATACCATAACAGAGGCAACGAGGGTGATCTGGATTGTCTGCATATGCAGCTTCTCTGTTTAATGAAAGCACATCTAGATGCCACAGTGGTTTGCATAGAATGTTCTGTACACCTGACCATTCTACGGTCATAGCATTCTAAATAGAAAATCCAAACTGGTCACAGATAATGACTTACCAACATCCAACTTTTACCTTGTCTGTCTGGATGATACCAGGCAGAATTATGGACTTAATGGATCCATATGGAGGGCTAAATTATCAGGGCATGGAAAATAACAAAACAAATAATAATAATAATAATAATAATAATAATAATAATAATAATAATAATAACAATATGAGCAGCATATTGTTTTCTTTATTACTGGACATCTATTGCACTATGTAACAAGACGTACTTATTTTCTCCTGTTGCTATATACTTGAAGCATACTTTTATATCTGTGAATCTGACAGTGGTCTATGTGTGGATCAGAACTGTTTATATACTGATGATTTGCTCTTTATGGTGCAGGTTATGGCAAAATATTCCATTGTTTCAGTCTAGCTTCCTGATTATTAATTAAATAAAAGAACATTGCATAAGGTTATATAAAAGATGTAAACAGACTTATTCCCTGAACTTTGTTCAACATATGTTATTTGCCTTAAGGATAATATTACAAAATCTTAGAATGTTAAAGGCTACTGAGTATTGTGACAATTGCACCTTGCCATTTCCCATGCTAGACTGTACATTTCATTTCAAAGAGGGATAAGCCAGTCAAATCTGGGTGAATTTATGAATATACCTCCAATTATCTAGGTCCCACTTGATGTATACACCCACAGAGACAGAGGCAAAAACACACACACACACACACACACACACACACACACACACACACACACACACGCACGCACGCACGCACGCACACACACATACACAGATTTAGCAGATTGTACTTGTGAATATTAGGTTTAAAACGGGTATATAAATGGAATGGTGAATTCTACAATTTATTCTCTTTTTTCAATTACTACTGTGGTCGCTTGTTTGTGTGTTTTTAATAAAGAAGATTTGACTTGAACTAGCTTGCGCTTCCCTGCTTTCATTAGTGGATTTATACTTTAGAAAGTTTTTAAAGAAAGTATTTCCACCACCTGTTATGAGGTGGGATATTTAGAGTATGCTTTTTATTAGTTGCCTGAACTCTAAGAATCTCTTAGGAATCTTAAATCTTCCACACAGAGAAGTTTCCTCATTGTTAGTTGTGAATATTACTTTAACATTTTTTTCTTACATCTCTCCTTATTTTTCATGACTTTATGTCTGCATTGGAATTCTTTACAATGAGCTAATCTGGGATATAGTTATTATACTTTAAATCTATAGAAACAATGTACAGCTTTGTGTCGATCAAAAAAAGTGCCTAAGGCATTGGGAGTCTCCTTTTGCTTTGCAATCAGCCTTAAGAAAAAAAAAAAAGACTCCAAACCTTAAGAAACAAAGCAATGAAATATGATACACTCCAGTTTAGTCAAGTCCCGTTTCCCATAAAAAGTAATCTAAGGATCCTGACCACACCTCCTTATGTACTGTGTATATCTATCTATCTATCTATATATATATATATATATATATATATATATATATATATATATATAGAGGGAATCTAAAACTCAGGTAGTGCACACTAATTGCAAGATCTGTCTTTGCTTGAGGCCAGAGTTCTTTCTGTACAGACGTGTCAGTTTTTGGCAGTGAAAACATGTCACTCCATTATGCAATGCCAAGGTAGTCTGGATCTGTTAGAGGTCCAGATAGTCTACAGATCTCTAAAATTTCCTCTACATCTGCCCCTATTGTCCACAAAGCTATTAGTATATATGCAGAACAGGTGGCTGAACTCTTGCTTCAGGGATAGCATATGGTAGCAGCAGCCTAGTATCATCATTCTTTGCTGGTCTGGGGTCTGCAGCAGTTGGTTTGGGTGGGCAGGTGCAGATTTTGGTAGTTTTACTGCAACCTTGGCCAGTGGGGTCTATATCACTTCGACGAAACAGCAGAAGTTCGAACACCATATGTTCGAAATTCTAACCTCGAAGTGCAAAACCATCGAAGGCTTAGAACAGCGATTTTTTTTCCTGGGAAAAAAAATCGCTGTTCCAAGAAACACACACACAACACAAGCACACCAAAAAAACAGCAATCCACACACATACACTTAAAGTCCTACATCTAACCCTACACTAAACTGTACATACACTACTATCTATCCACTTACCTTAACCCAAACCCTAACCCTAAGGTCCGTCACTATCGCACACTCACCTGACCCGTGCCCTAACCCTAACTCACCTATCCTGCCCTAACCCTAAAGTCTGTCAGTATTGCACACCCACCTCACCCGCGCCCTAACCCTAACTCACCTAACCCACGCCCTAACCCTAACGTCCACACAATCGCACACTTACCTGAACCTGACCCATAACTTTCCACCACAGTGCTGAAAATAGAGGAGCCACAGAAATGGCCCACCGAATTCTTTCCCTGGGAAATAATTTGGTGTTCCGCGGCTTTGCGATAATCAGTTTTCGAACTTCACAGTTCGAATATATGGTGTTCGAACTGCTGAAGTTTCGATGAACTGATAGGAACCTGGCCAGTGCAGGTGATGCTGGCTTGCTTTGTCGAAATGAAAAGGCAACCATGCAAAACCTGAATGACCATCTGGCTGCCTACCTGGACAAGGTGCATAACCTAGAGAAAGCAAATTTTGAACTGGAGCAAAAGATCAAAGACTATTACCTCAACCAATCTCAGGGTGGAGAAGCAACAGGCCGTGACTACAATCAATATTTAAAGATAATCTATGACCTGAAGGATAAGGTAAGATATGCGTTACTATGATATGGGTTGGCTGACTTTTTATGGCACTTGATGTTGGCAGACAATTTAATGTTACTGAACTGCCATTGATCAGTGCAAGACAGTTAACTGCTGTGTTGATTTGTGTATATTTTAACCTATTCTTGTAATTAACATGTAGTCATTCTGCTTTTAAAATGCACGTGTACTTAATTGTAAATCCACATGTAAATAATAAGAATTTTAATCATATGCATTATGCAGTTATTTGAAGGCATTCTGGTGTTGTTCATTTGAATTACTACAACTTCTGCATCCATTTGCTTTAGCCTGAGGTATGATTTGAACAAGTGCAAACATTCTACAAAGATTCCTTAAAGAGATGAGGCTGTCAGCAATACATAGCAAAAAGCTGTGAAATAAAATGCTTAGACTGCAGTGACTGAAGAATTTTAAAATGTGTTTGTTAGTAACAGGAAACAAACTTTTTGTGTCTCAACATTGTTGACTCATTTCTTAAGAAATAGATATACATTTTCATCACAGCACTTCTTTTATATTTTTGCTTATCTGGCATTATGTGTTTGGTGTGTGCTGAGAGAAAGAAAGTCCTCTGGCAAAAAAAAATCAGTTTTAAGGGTGTTGTACTTTTTTTTTTCCCAAACGTCTTTAATGAGGTTTGGAACAGACCGATTTGCCTAGGGACATCTTCAAGTGGGGCTACATAAATAGAGTAGTAGGAATTAGGAGGATAAGGGAAGGATAGGGTTAAATAGGAATGAGGCATGATTGGGAGGAAATGAGGTAAGGGTAGGGTGGGGCTTAAAGGGCTTTAAGCAAGTATAACTGGAGTAGGAGTCACATTTCTTGGCGTGAACTACACTTATGAATAATGGCAATGGTTAGGAAGGAGCAAAGGGCTTTAAATGGCACAAAAATTTCAGGTATCAGCATAAACATTTGTTATGTTAAACTGAACTTCATGAGGATGTTTTTTCAGGATTCTATATTTAATAGAAGTCGGATGTGTTTTGAACAGTAATATAGAGAGACTGGTGTACCATCGTCATGTTTTGGCGATCTATTTGCTTCATCCCTCTCAAGTTATTCTCTTTATTTAATGGTCCCTCATACAATTCTTGATTTACATGGTGTATCACTTGGGATAATAGGCAGTCAGTAAAGCCAGAAATTAGACTGGAGTGCCTTTAATGTCAAAAAAATATATAAATATGTTTTGCGAAATTTCTCTTAACAATTTAGATGAACTAGAGTAAGATTAGATTTTGTCCCTGGTTGGGCCGCTTTGGTTCTTGTATCTCTACTGGAAGGTACTTTGGGATAGGTGTGAAGTGGGTTGAAATGGGACCATTTTGGTATGTATTATACTTTCTGTGGTAGTTCCTCTGTACTGTGTTTGTTTACCTGGTCACGAGAGCAGTGGGAAAGCTTGTTTCTGGGCTGAGGTGGCAATAACGGCTGATGGAACTCGTTCATGGAGGAAGAGGTGGCAGGTACGCGTACCGGTCATAGGTCAAGATTTTGCAAATGGTCCAGGTTTTGCCCATGTCCAGATTTCTGTCTCATGTTTGGTCTGTTTCTCAAAAAATTTGTGATTTCTGGAAATGACTGGGATTGTATATGACGACTAAAGCCACTAAGTAGTGATTACATTTGAATTTCAGACTTTTGTCCTTTCAAAAAATGCATGCTGGAACATAATCTCTTATTCTTGCAGCTTTCTCAGTTTATAAGAGCTACATTTTAAAACCTGCCCCTGTCCTGGGTCTTTGTCCTCCATTCTCAGAGGCTTTGATGGTCGGATGGCACAGGGAAAAAAAATTGTTGGTGCGACGGTTCTCCTTGGACACAGGGCAGGCTCAGATTCCAAGAATGGGTTCATGAGTAGATGCCACAATCACTGATGTTTCTGATTTTTATCTAGTTGGAAATTGGGGCTTGATATTGTCGTTAAGGGGGAAGGTTGTCGCCTGGAAAGGTCAGCCAGGCAGGGCTTAGCTGTGCCATTTTGGACGTTCAGTTATTTTATTGCTAGTAAGTCGAGTTGGGGAGAGTCAGGATTTGGCCTCATATTTTGCTCAGATGATATATAAAAACAAATAATAAAAGTGTCAGAATAAGGAAGACACTAGATAACATTTGCTTGACTTGTATCCCTGTTTCTGGCACCTGTTGGCAGTGTGGCTGCGGATTAGTCAGGAGCAGATTGTGAGACTGTTTGTTTCACGGGTTGTCAGTTGCCTGCGAAGACTGTCAGCCAGGTGCGCATGCAGGGCCCAGATGCATGTTACTTGAGTTAGGTTGAAAAGCAATCTGGGTAACTATTATGGTGTGGCCTGTAGGTCCCCGTTTTGATGGACTGTGACTCTGCTGATCCATTAGTTGGAAGCTATACCTGCAGAGTGTTTGACAAGCAGAACAGAATAGGACAGGATAGCCAGACAGGGGTCTAAGGGATATGTTTTACAATAAATTTTAGGAGGTGTAACGGAGAAAGGTGGCTGCTTAGCAGTTTGGGATAATAACCCCATTTGAAATGCTGGTGAGAGTAGAATTTTTTCAATGCAGATTACTTATGTTTGGACGAAGTTGTTATTCCTTTGGAATTTGTATTTTGGTGCCTGCTGATGGAGGCAAAGATAGCATTGTCCCAGGGCTGTTTTGAGGATTGAGAAGTGGCTATGCGTATTGGCCATTGTTCGGTTATGCAGTGCGGTTTTAGTCGCTAGGTCAGGAGTTGATGGGAGCTTGTGTGAGTCCCTCTTGACAGGGGAATTTAACAAGTTGATTTGTGGTTGCCTGACTGTGTTTGGGTGTTGAAGGGCTGGGTAATGTACATGGTTAGGAAGATGTGTGCATGGAGGGCATTGATTTGGATTGCCTCGGTGGTCCTTGGCTCCTAAACAGTTGCTTACCTCTCAGCTGCACAGATTTTTATGAGTGGTCCAGATCCTGCCTCATAATTCTGGTCATTCCATACATCTGCTTTTCTGGTAAAATCCACCTTTCTAAGTAGTTGGTAGGTAGGATAGCAGGGACCAATTTTATAGTATACTTTTTTTTTGGCTCAGTCTGCCAGGAAGGTCCCAGTTAACCTAGTTCATAGGTTCATAGGTTAGTACTAAGCTAACTGCCCTTTCGAGCCATTTTAAGCTTAGCCAGTTATCCCTTGTGAGACTCAAACCCTGCACCTTGTGTTTGTAAGGCAAATACCTTAACCATTAGGCCACCCTCTCAACCCAAGTAAGATAAAACCTTCCACATCTTGTGCAGCACACATACCTACTCTCAGTATGCATGTCAGAAGCCAAACCTGTAACTTAGATGCTTGCATTTTAGGCAGTGTGAACAATAAGGCTGCAAATATATTTACAATGTCACTCAATATAGGGTAGAGGTAGTACCACCAAATTTCAGACAAGTGATCATATTTCTGGGACCACAGGGGTTATGAAGGAAGTATAAATGGAAACCCTTCAGCACAAATTATTTTATAGTGGCAGTATTCTTTAGGTTTTAGGTCTTAAATTGAATTTCATAGGTCACAGTAAACACAGTAACTGTTATTTGTAATATTTTGTTAACAACTTACAATATCTCAGCATTCAGTCGGGTTGCATGCATATTGTCAGTAGCATTTTCTTCAGCTAGCTGAGAACTTTCATATGAGACTAAGGAGTCTTGTCAGTGTTACTTGGTCATGGAGATATTTAGAAAATGTAAAAATTGTAGTTATATAAATTAATATCATAAAAACAACAGTTAAAGGGTCTGATGCCCATCTTTGTTTTGGGGTCATTGGGGTGGGGTTGCAGGGCTGGGCTGTATGCATGCAGGGAATGAATGTTGGTAAGACCTATACTTTAAATGAGTATGTACAGTTGTTCATTAAGGAGGGAAATGGAAAATATCAGATGTGAGAGGTAGGCATCTTAGCTGTATGCAGTCATGATTCGGTGTGGGGTATTTCTAACAGGAACCTATGAAACGGGAGGAACGGTTTATTTTTCTTTACCCTGCTTGTTTTCCTTCCATCGCTAGGATGAAGAATGTTGACAATTATAATGTGAAACATTTGGGTAAGAGGTGCAGCACTTAGTAAAGGCTCACTACAACATTAATTAGGAAAATCACAGATAGCTAAAATGTGATAATTTATTTATAGAAATAGTGGAATAATATTATTCACCCTATTGATGGCATTTAATTTATTCATATTGAGGTGATGGTTGACGTTAAAAGGGGGGCATAGTGATAAGGTGTTTGAGGCATAGTCACAAGAGACAGAGATAGATGTTCATCTTTATTAAATTTTGTACAGGCAAGTGGTTTAAATTTTTTCCATTTGCAGATCGTGGAAGTACGGAACTGGAGTGGGTATTGGTTGGTGACCTGAATGAAGGGGTCTGGAAAGAGGATGGAGGCTGCTTTGATGGATGTCCCAGTCTCTTGGGTGGTGTACTGTGACACCCATGCACTGGCCCAGTAATCAAGGAGCCTCAATCTTCACCACTAACACCAGTGAGGGGCATCAATATAGGGAAAGGATAATAAATACACACACAGTAAAGTACAATTTACTTTAAGAGCACACAGAGATCACGGTCAGTCTGGGGCTGGTTTCTCCCTTTCTTTCCAGGTGCATAATAAGACTCCCCACTGGCACAGCTATAGGGTCCAGATCTCAACCTAGTGGGCAAGCTAAAACCTCCAACACCCTCTCTGTCCATCCAGTGCTTTGTGTCCCTGCCCAAGTAGCTGACACACACACACACTTTGAGATAAGAGTTTATACAACCAAACAGACACTCCTGGGGAAGGCTGGCACAGGTTCTCCAGCTGTGCCCCTTTTACCTAGACTATATGGTAGAAATCACTGCCACCACCCAGCAAATATTTATCAGCTACTCAAAGGCCCTTATGAAAGGGTGTCTAATTATACTGTGCAATATTATTATCCAAATGCTAAAAGCGACTGAACAGTCAAGACTTATTTAGAGTGACTTGGCACAGTATCACTATATACATGCAATGTACTCCTAGAGCTTCAGTTATCTCTACACAAAACAGCCACCATTGAATGGTTTAAAAATATTTAATAATAAATAATAAAATACAAAACAATACTTCTACTACACAGTGCTAGTCAAGAGTTCAGAGATCACAGAGAAATACTTAAAATAACAAAGTAGAAAAGTTGTGACATCACAGAAAAACAAACTAGTCTAATCTTCCTGTTTTCTAGCTACATCTAAGAGAAAACACAGTTCTAAAATCCTACTTACATATAGACACAGGCAGAGTGGTGAGTTGGATGTCCTCAAGACAAATGCTCAAATGCTCTGATTCTTTCTGTCCTTAAATTGATAACACAGTAACACTGATTCATTTCAGATTACATCATTTCTTTCAAGTTCCCAGGCTAACATACTCTCAGAGGTTAATAGCCCTTGATCTTGCAGCTGGCCAGGAAGCCATAATGATAAAAGAAATTATACATGCAAATTCTAGCCATTAACTCTGGCCTCAAAACAATAGGCAAAATGCCTTTATCTAGACATCTCGGCTCTGAGTTTTGACACCAAAGAATTGACTTATCAGCTTTGTTACAGCAGACTGCACTGTTGTTACATTTTTGCAGTTCCACATTTAACACCAATTTTCCCATTTAAGAGAACAAGCTTGTGGCTTATATTAATATTTACAAATGAGAGAATTATCTACAAAATTCAATCTGGCTAGGCTGGCAGCCTTCACCTATCTTCACACATCTCCCCCCTGGAGAATTCAAGCTAGTTTTTCAAGTAACCCTTGAGAAACATTGCTAGAGAGGGTTGGGTCTATCTGAGTATACCTTTCCCATTCCCTGTCTTGAGAGCCTATCTGTGTTGGCATTGCTATTCCCACTGTGGTTGCAACCCTAGGCTCCATCTTAGCAACTTGGCATTTTGCTGGCTGGCTCCATTTAACCTTGTTAAGGGGTTGTGATCTGTCACAACAGTGCATTTTCTTCCATACAGATAAAGCTGAAGTTTCTGCAGTGCCCAAACTATGGCTAGACATTCCTTTTCGACAGCTGCATAGCATTCCTTCCTGGGTTGGAGCCTATGACTGAAATAAACCACTGGGTGCTCAACTCCACCTGAAGAAATCTGGCTAAGTACAGCCCCCACCCCATGGTTCGAAGCACCCATCTGCACAACAAATTATTTGTTGTAATCTGAACTGGCTAACACAGGGGGTCCTCCCAAAGCTTCCTTAAGTTCCTGGAATGCCTGCTCATATGCTGGGGTCCACAAAACCTTATCTGGCCTGTTCTTCCTTGTCAGATGTGTGAGACGAGCTACTATGGTACTATAACTGGGGACAAACTTTCTGTAGTACCCTGCTGTCCCTAAGAATGTCCTCACCTGCTTTTTTGTAAACAGGTGCAGACCATGCCTGAATGGCTTCTACTTTGGCAGGTTCTGGCCTGATCTTACCACTCCCCAATCTATGTCACAGGTAGGAGACCTCTGCCATACCCTCCTGACATTTACTGGGCTTAATGGTCAACCCAGCCCTCTGTAGTCTGCCTAGCACCCCCCATGACATGCTGAGGGTGCTCTTGCCAGAATTGACTGTAGATAGCAATATCATCTATGTTAACAAGGGAACACCCTCCTCCTGCTGCTAGGATATGATCTACCAGCCTCTGGGAAGTCACTGGGGCATTTTTCATCCCAAAGGGCATTTTTGTGAACTCATACAAGCCAAAAAGAGTCACAAAGGCTGACTTCTCTTTAGCACTAGGAGTCAAGGGCACCTGCCAGTAACCCTTGGTAAGATCAATGGTTGTAAGATACTTAGCCCCACCCAGCTGCTCTAGCACCTCATCTGTCCTAGAGACAGGGTACGCATCTAACTCTGTGTGACTATTTAATTTCCTGTAGTCCACACAGAACCTGGTGCTGCCATGCTTCTTTGGCACCAGCACCACTGGGGAAGCCCAGGGACTGTTGGACTCTTGAATCACCCTAGTTCCAACATCTCCTGTATCTCCTCCCTCAGAGTCTGTTTGACTCTCTCAGGCACCCTATAAGGAGCCTGCCTAATAGGCCTTTGGGGTCCTGTACCCACCTGGTGCTGCACCAGGTGGGTGCACCCTGGTTTCCCCGTGAACATGCCCCCAAACTCCTGTAACAGTGCTCGGATTTCTCATACTTGTGTGGGAGATAACTGCTGGGATATTGCTACCCCTTCCACTGAGGTGTAAGTCTGAGCCTAATTGAGGAGATCAGTCACCAGATCTCCCTTAGACTCCTCCTGCAATCCACTGCAAATGCTCAGCACAAGGGCCTCCCTATCATGGTAAAGTTTCATCATGTTAACATAATACAATCTGTGCCCCTGCCTCCTGCCTAGCAGTTACACCATGTAGTTAACATCACTTACCTTTCTTACCACCTTGTGTCTGACATGAATGAGAACCATTACCTGCTTCCCCACAGCATACACTCTAGCACAAGCATTCCTGCCATACCACACCTTTTTCTGTTGTTGGGCTTCTGCCAGGTTCTCCTGGGGCAAACCCATGAGTTCCCTGAGCCTTGTCTTGAGGTTCATGACATATGCCACAACAGACTACTTGTGAGGGTCACACTCACCTTTCCACTCATCTCAAATTAAATCTAGAGATCCCCTCATCCTATGCCCATACAGCAACCCAAAGGATATACTACCTGTTGATTCCTGGAGAAACTCTTTGCAAGCAAACAACAGATGGGGCAAGTATTGTCCCACTCCCTCTTAAACTGGTCTGCAAATGCCCATAGCATGGACATGATAGTAGAGTTTAATCTCTCAACAAGACCATTAGTCTGGGGATGGTAGGGGGTGGTCTTAATGTGCTTCCCCCCACAGTACTTCCACAGAGAAGCCAGCAGGTCTGACATGAAATTGGCATCTCTGTCAGTTAGTATTTCTTTTGGGAAACCTTCCCTGCTAAAAATCTCTAACAAAGCATTTGGCCACCTTTTCTTCCTCAATGGAGGTCAGAGCCACTGCCTCAGGTTATCATGTAGCATAATCCACTACCACTAGGATATACATTTTCCCTGTGGAAATTGGGGGTTCTCAGAGACCCCACAATACCCATAGCTACCCTTTGAAATGGCTCCTCAATCACAGGCAAAGGCATCAAAGGAGGTCTCTCCTAGTCTTCTGCCTTGCCTACCTTTTAACAATGCTCACAGGTCCTGCAGTATCCTGTTACATCTCTGGAAATTCCAGGCCAATAGAGGTTCTGCATAATACGTCTCTTTGTACGTTTTATGCCCATATGACCTGCAAAGGGAATATCATGGGCTATGGCTAGAAGCACCAGATGGTAGGCTTTAGGCACTACCAACTGCTGTATTCTCTCACCTTCTAGAGCTCGTTCAGGGGTCCTCACTCTATACAGTAACCCCTTGTCCCAGTATACAGATTCCCCCTTCCCTTGAGAATCAGGTGCCTCCCTAGCTACCTGCCTCAGGCCTTGTAATGCAGAGTCTAAGAGCGGAGCCTGTCTCAACTCTCTCTTTGTAACCCTTCCCAGCTTCCCTTCCACAGGAAGTCTGGCATCCTCTGACAGTGGTGCCTCACTGTCAGCCTGGGTACTACTGCTCACATCTACCTTTGCAGTCACTCTGTCCAAGAGAACATCAACACCCACAAGCAGCTGTGGCTCACATTCAGTCTCACAGCTACAGAGTAGCCCTCTCCCTGAAGTAACCACCTCACGAGTCCTGGCTGCAAGTATGCAGTCTGTCTGGGTCTCCCTGAGGCTACCAGACCCGCATCTTTGTCTCACAGCCTGAATGTGTGCAACGGTATAAACACATGGTACTGCCTCATCCAAATCCTTCCCTATCAGGACATCTGCAGAATGGTAACTTGGTACTCCCATTGTCTCAAGACAACCTACTATTGGCGTTTTGTCTTTCCCACTTACTGCCTCTCTCTCACCTTTTGTTCCCTACTTTGCCTATGTGAACATCTGTATGCCACATGGCCCCACTGGTTGCATTCAAAACATTTAACCCTAGGTCCTGGATGTGTACCTGGACTAGTGGCTTCCCCTGCTACTGGCAGATTCTATTGGGACAGTCTGTGCTGCCCACCATGGGTTTATTTAGACCAATGAGCAGCACTGGGTGTCCCTTTCCTGTGCAGGGATGCCTGGCTGGTTAGGTATAGGCCTCCTTTGTTCCCCAACTCATCTGAAGTAGCACATTGTCTATCAGCTAACCAATTCCGCATATCCTCAGGCAAAGTGCTAAGGGCTTGTTCCCTCACCAAAAGGTCTGCCAGCCTTTCAAAACTAGTGACCTGACATCCACTCACCCACATATGAAAATAAGTGGTCAGTTCAGTAACATATTCACATATCCCTCTACGGTAACCACTGCCAATGAGGATATTGCCTCCTTAGTCGGTAACACTTGTTGGTATGGTTACCGTAGAGGGAGAACACTTAGTTCATTTTGTTCACACTATAAGAGAATAGGTTCAGGTGGCATTATACATCAACAACTTACGATGACTGGTGACAAACTTTGGGGCACTTATCAATGCGGCAATTGTTCATCATGTCCATTTATATTCATATCCAAACAATTTTCCAGTAAAAACATGAAATTTTTTGGCAACTGTAATAGTGATTGGGTGGTATATCTTGCGACTTGCACATGTGGTTCATTTTATGTGGTATCAGACATCACGGGTGTTGAGATTACGCATGTCGGAACATCATAGTGACATTCGAACCAAAAGAGAAGCCAATGCTCTGTTCAGGCACCACACACAACATCATACTGCTAGATTTCAATTTTGTATTGTAGATGGAATTTTGGGTGACAGATCCAACAAACAGGGATGGCATTCCATTCTCAACCAAAAAGAGAAATACTGGATTATCAAGCTAGGGGCACTATTTTCTCCTGGTTTAAATTATAATTTATAACCAATTAATATATCCAATATTGAATGTATTATCATACTTATGTTTTATTACCATATTTCAATTTTGTATTGTAGATAGAATTTTGGGTGACAGATCCAACAAACAGGGATGGCATTCCATTCTCAACCAAAAAGAGAAATACTGGATTATCAAGCTAAGGGAACTATTTTCTCCTGGTTTAAATGATCATTTATAACCAATTAATATATCCAATATTGAATGTATTATCATACTTATGTTTTATTACCATATTTGCTATTTGGATCATCTATTTTTACTTGCTATTTTTTATTTTCTAGTTTGTATTTTTCCTTCCAGTTTTTCTTTCAGGCAGTATTATGGGTATGCCTAATATCCTTTGGAAGCACATCATTGGTCTATGGACCTTATTTAAACCTGCATTTGTGCATCATTTCCTGTTTGTACTTTTCTTGTTCCACTGAGGAAAGCCATGTTAGGCTGAAACCGGTCTGGATTATTGAATTGTTCGATATGAATTAAAACACTTAAGTTTTATCTTAGTGTTGCTGTAGTTTTGTTGCTGATATATACTGAGTTTTGTGCTGGCATTTGTTCAGTTACTGATAGTTTATTTTGCCTTGCACTTGGATCCTACTTGCAGGGCTTTTCTCTTTTTCCGGTCAGGAACTGTACCAAGAGCCTTTGGTCAAAATCATACTGTTTACCTACCCTCTCAAACATATGAATGGGTGGTTGGCATAATGATTAAGGTGTTTACCTAACAGACACAATGTGCAAGGTTTGATTCTCACATGGGGTAATAGGCTAGACTTAAAATGGCCCACTAGTGCAGTTAGCCTAGTACTAACCTATAAACTATCAAAATTATCCCCCTCTTTAAACTGCGAAAGAAATGTACTGACCTTTTGTGCATTTGGGATGCAGTTACTCCCTTCCCCATTACCTCCATGACTCTAGCGAAGACTCCGCATCTTCTTCTCATGCTACCTCTGCCTCTCCTTTTCCTCAGCTTCCAGGCATAGCAGTTTCTCATTTTCATCACTCTCTAGATGCCACAGTCTCTCAGCTGCTTCAATTTCAAAATGCCTGGCCTCCAACTCAAATATCTTTAGTTCCAGATGGATTTTTATGTCCTCTGCAGAAAGGTTCAGTTGTCCATTCTCTGAGGGTGGTACATCTCCACTGCCAGTATGATCATCCTCCTGGTTGCTATTTTCTGATGTAGCTGTGACCAAAGCTGCAATCATGTCTGCCTTAGTCAGGTTTCCATGCACCAGTCCCCTAGCCTGGCACATCTCAGCCAGCTGGCTCCTTGTCATTTTTCCAAACTATTCTGCTGACATGCTGCCTGCTCTCCCTGACTACCTAAGCTAATAAAAGAAATAAAACAATTGTGATCTGAACTCTGAGTATTCACTGCATGGCTGATTTAGAGTACAAAACACCTTCAGAGATCACTGTACATAAGCTACAGGAATTCACTCTACCCACACCACTATAAGCCAATTAGTATTTGTCAACCAATTAATATGTGGTGTGGATATCCCACCACTGCCAAACAATTACTATGTGATGTCCATGCACTGGTCCAGCAATCAAGGAGCCTCAGTCCTCACCAATAACACCACTGAGGGGTGTCCATATAGGGAAAGATAATAAATACACACACAGTAAAGTACAATTTCCCTTAAGAGCACACAGAGATCACAGTCAGTCTGGGGCTGGATTCTCCCTTTCTCTCCATGTCCCCAATAAGAATCCCCACTGGTACAGCTGTAGGGTCCAGATCTCAGCCCAATGGGCAAGTTAAAACCTCCAGCACCCTCTCTGTCCAACCAGTGCTTTGTGCCCCTGCCCAAGTAGCTGACACACACACACTTTGAGATAAAAGTTTATACAACCACACAGACACTCCTGGGGATGGCTGGCACATGTTCTCCAGCTGTGACCCTTTTACCCAGACTATATGGTAGAAATCACTGCCACCACCTAGCTAATATTTATCAGCTACTCAAAGGCCCTTATGAAAGGGTGTCCAATTATACTGTACAATATTATTATCCAAATGGTAAGTATGACTGAACATTCAAGACTTATTTGGAGTGACTTGGTACAGTATCACTATATACATGCAATTTACTCCTAGAGCTTCAGTTATCTCTACACAAAACAGCCACAGTTGAAAGGTTTAAAAATATATAATAATAAATAATAAAAACACAAGATAATACTTCTTACTACACAGTACTAGTCAAGAGTTCATAGATCACAGAGAAATACTTAAAATAATACAGTAGAAAAGTTCTGAAATCACAAAAAAACAAACTAGTCTAATCTTCCTATTTCCTAGCTATATTTATGAGAAAACACAGTTCTAAAATCCTACTTAAATATCAACACAGGCAGAGTGGTGAGTTGGATGTTCTCAAGACAAATACTCAAGTGTTCTGATTCTTTCTGTTCTTAAATTGATAACACAGTACCACTGATTCATTTCAGATTACATAATTTCTTTCTAGTTCCCAGGCTTATAGACTCTCAGAGATTAATAGCCCTTTTTCTTGCAGCTGGTCAGAAGCCATAATAATAAAAGAAATTATACGTGCAAATTCTAGCCATTAACTCTGGCCTCAAAACGATATGCAGAATGCCTTTATCTAGATATCTCGGCTCCGAGTTTTGACATCAAAGAATTGAATTATCAGCTTTGTTACAGCAGAGTGCACTGTTGTTACATTTTTGCAGTTCCACATTTAACATAATTTTTTCCCATTTAAGAGAACAAATCTGTGGCTTATATTAATATTTACAAATGGCAGAATTATCTGCAAAATTCTATCTGGCTAGGCTGGCAGCCTTCACCTATTTTCACCCCCCCCCCTCCACCGGAGAACTCAAGCTAGTTTTTCAAGTGACCCTTGATAAACGTTCCTTGAGATGGTTAGGTCTATCTGAGTATACCATACTCCATTCCCTGTCTTGAGAGTCCATCTGTGTTGGCATTGCTAATCCCACTGCGGTGCTGCAGTGGCATATCATATGCTTGCAACCCTGGGCTCCATCTTAGCAACTTGATATTTTGCTGGCTGGCTCCATGTAACCATGTTAGGGGGTTGTGATCTGTCACTACAGTGAATTTTCTTCCATACAGATAAGGCTGAAGTTTCTGCAGTGCCCACGCTATGGCTAGACATTCCTTTTCTACAGCTGCATAGCATTCTTCCCTGGGTTGCAGCCTATGACTGAGATAAACCACTTGGTGCTCTTTTCCCTTTGAAGAAATCTGGCTAAGTACAGCCTCCCCTCCCAATGGTTTGAAGCATCCACCTGCACAACAAAGTATTTGATGTAATCTGGACTGGCTAACACAGGGGGTCCATCCAAAGCTCCTTTAAGGTCCTGTAATGCGTGCTCATATACTGAGGTCCACACTACCTTATCTGGCCTGTTCTTCCTCATTAGGTCTGTAAGGGTAGCAGCTATGTTACTGTAACTGCGGACAAACTTTCTGTAGTACCCTGCTGTCCCTAAGAATGCCCTCACCTGTTTTTTGGTAACAGGTGCAGGCCATGCCTGAATGGCTTCTTCTTTGGCAAGTTCTGGCCTAATGTTATCACTCCCCACTCTATGTCACAGGTAGGAGACCTCTGCCATACCCACCTGATATTTTCTGGGCTTAATGGTCAACCCTGCCTCTGTAGTCTGCCCAGCACCACCTTGACATGCTGAATGTCCTCTTGCCAGAATTGGCTGTAGATGGCAATATCATCTAGGCAAGCAATCCTGCTGCTGATAGGATATGATCTATCAGCCTCTGGAAAGTCACTGGGGCATTTTTCATCCCAAAGGGCATCTTTGTGAACTCATACAAGCCAAAAAGAGTCACAAAGGCTGACTTCTCTTTAGCAATGGGAGTCAAGGGCACCTGCCAGTAACCCTTGGTAATATCAATGGTTGTAAGATACTTAGCCCCACCCAGCTGCTCTAGGGCCTCATCTGTCTGAGGCACAGGGTAAGCATCTGACTTTGTGTGACTATTTAATTTCCTGTAGTCCACACAGAACCTGGTGCTGCCATCATTCTTTGGCACCAGGGACTGTTGGATTCTTGAATCACCCCTAGTTCCAACATCTCCTGTATCTCCGCGTCAGAGTATGTTTGTCTCTCTCAGGCACCCTATAAGGGAACTGCCTAATAGGCCTTTGGGGTCCTGTACCCACCTTTTGTTGCACCAGGTGGGTGCACCCTGGTTTCCCAGTGAACACATCCCCAAACTCCTGTAACACTGCTCAGATTTCTCAAACTTGGGTAGGAGATAGCTGCTGGGACATTGCCACCTCTTCCACTGAGGTGTCAGTCCGAGCTTCACTGAGGAGATCAGTCACCAGATCTCCCTCAGACTCTTTCTGCAATCCACTGCAAATACTGAGCACAAGGGCCTCCCTATCATGGTAAGGTTTCATCGTGTTAACATGATACAATGTTTGCCCCTGCCTCCTGTCTAGCAGTTCCACCATGTAGTTAACATCAGTTACCTTTTATACCACCTTGTAGGATCCCTCCCAAGCTGCTTGCAGCTTGTTGTGTCTGGCAGGAACGAGAACCATTACCTGCTTCCCCACAGCATACTCTCTAGCTCAAGCATTCCAGTCATACCTCACCTTTTTCTGTTGTTGGGCTTCTGCCAGGTTTTCCTGGGCCAAACACATGAGCCCACGAGTTCCCTGAGGCTTGTCCTGAGGTTTAGGACATATGCCATCACAGACTCCTTGTGAGGGTCACACTCACCTTCCCACTCATCTCGAATTAAATCTAGAGATCCCCTCATCATATGCTCATACAGCAACTCAAAGGGTGAAAAACCTGTGGATTCATGGGGAACCTCTTTGTAAGCAAACAAAAGACGGGGCAAATATTTGTCCCATTCCCTCTTAAACTGGTTTACAAATGCCTGTAGCATGGACTTGATCATAGAGTTTAATCCCTCAACAAGACCCTTAGTCTGGGATGGTAGGGGGTGGTCTTCATGTGCTTCACCCCACAGTACTTCCATAGACATGCCAGCGGGTCTGACATGAAATTGGCACCTCTGTCAGTCAGTATTTCTTTTGGGAAACATACCCTGCTGAAAATCTCTAACAAAGCATTTAATCACATTTTCTGCCTCAATGGAGGACAAAGCCACTGCCTCAGGGTATCGTGTAGCATAATCCACTATGGCTAGGATATACTTTTTCTCTGTGGAACTTGAGGGCACTCAGAGGCCTCACAATATCCATAGCTACCCTTTGAAATGGCTCCTCAATCACAGGCAAAGGCATCAAAGGAGCTCTCACCTTGTCTCCTGCCTCACCTACCTTTTGGCACTGCTCACAGGTCCTGCAGTACCCTGTTACATCTCTGGAAATTCCAGGCCAATAGAAGTTCTGCATAATATGTGTCTTTGTATGTTTTATGACCATATGACCTGTAAAGGAAATATCATGGGCTATGGCTAGAAATGGCAGATGGTAGGCTTTAGGCACGGCCAGCTGCTGTATTCTCTCACTTTCTAGTGCTCCTTTAGGGGTCCACACTCTATCCACTAACCCTTTGTCCCAGTATACAAATTTCCCCTTCCCTTGAGAATCAGGTGCCTCCCTAGCTACCTGCCTCTGGCCCTGCAATGTAGGGTCTGAGAGCTGAGCCTGTGACAACTCTCTCTTTGTAACCCTTCCCAGTTCCCCTTCCACAGGATGTCTGGCATCCTCTGACAATGGTGCCTCACTGTCAGCCTGGGTACTACTGCTCACCTCTACCTTTGCAGTCACTCTGTCCAAGGGAACATCAGCACCCACAAGCAGCTGTGGCTCACATTCAGTCTTACTGCTACAGAGTAGCCCCTCCCTGAGGTAACCACCTCACGAGTCCTGGCTGCAAGTATGCAGTCTGTCTGGTTCTCCCCCAGGCTATCAGACCCATATCCTTGTCTCCCAGCTTGACTGCATGCAACTGCATAAATACATGGTACTGCCTCATCCAAATACTTCCTAATCAGGACATCCGCAGGATGGTAATTTGATATCCCTGTTCTCTCAAGACAACCTACTATTGGCATTTTGTCTTTCCCACTTACTGTCTTGCTCACCTTTTGTTCCCTACTTTGCCTCTGTGGACATTTGTATGCCACATGGCTCCACTGGTTGCATTCAAAACATTTAACCCTAGGTCCTGGACATATACCTGGACTAGTGGCTTTCCCTGCTACTGGCAGATTCTGTTGGGGAAGTCTGTCTTACACACCATGGGGTCCTTTAAACCCATGAGCAGCATTGGGTGTCCCTTTACTGTACAGGGGTGCCCTGCTGGCTAGGTATAGGTCTCTTTTCTTCCGGAACTCATCTGAATTAGCACATTTTCTACCAGCTAAACAATTCCTCATGTCCTCAGGCAAATTGCTAAGGGCTTGCTCCCTCACCAAATGGTCTGCCAGCCCTTCAGAACTGGTGACCTGACATCCACTCACTCACCTATGAAAATAAGTGCTCAGTTCAGAAACATATTCACGCAAACTTTCATCTGCCTTGCATCTATGCTCATGAAATTTTTCCTATACGTTTCAGGTATTAGCTTAAAACATTCTAACAAGCAGTTTTTAACCATAGTATAATTAATACAGTCAGCATCAGACATTTTAGACAACACAGTTACAACTTTACCATGAAGTAAGGGGGTCAGGAACTGTACCCAGAGCATTTGGTCAACATCATACTGTTTACATATCCTCTCAAACATATGAATGAAACTATCAAATTATCCCCCTCTTTAAACTGCGGAAGAAATTTACTGATCTTTTGTGCATCTGGGGTCGAGTTACTCTCTTCCCCAATACCTCCATGACTCTGGCAAAGAGTCAGCATCTCCTATTCATGCTGCCTCTGCCTCTCCTTTTCCTCAGCTTCCAGGCATAGCAGTTTCTCATTCTCCCCACTCTCTAGATGCCTCAGTCTCTCAACTGCTTCTATTTCCAAATGCTTGGCCTCCAACTCAAGTCTCTTTAGCTCCAGATGGACTTTTAAGTCCTCTGAAGAAAGGTTGAGCTGTCTATTCTCTGAGGGTGGTACGTCTCCACTACCAGTATAATCATCCTCCCGGTTGCTGTTTTCTGATGCAGCTGTGACCAAAGCTGCAATCATGTCTGCCTTAGTCAGGTTTCCATGCACCAGTCCCCTAGCCTGGCACATCTCAACCAGCTGGCTGCTTGTCAGTTTTCCGTACTATTCTGATGACATGCTGCCTGCTCTCCCTGACTAACTAAGCTCACAAAAGAAATAAAACATTTGTGATCTGAACTCGGAGTATTTACTGCGTGGCTGATTTAGAGTACAAAACACCTCCAGTGATCACTGTACACAAGCTACAGGAATTCACTCTACCCACACCACTATAAGCCAATTAGTATTGCCCAACCTATTAATATGTGGTGTGGATATCCCAACACTGTCAAACAATTAATATGTGATGCCCGTGCAGTGGCCCAGCAATTAAGGAGCCTCACTCCTCACCACTAACACCACTGAGGGGAGTCCATATAGGGAAAGGATAATAAACACACACACAGTAAAGTACAATTTCCCTTAAGAGCACACAGAGATTACAGTCAATCTAGGGCTGGTTTCTTCCTTTATCTCCAGGTCCCCAATAAGACTCCCTACTGTCTCAGCTATAGGTTCCAGATCTCAGCCTAGTGGGCAAGCTAAAACCTCCAGCACCCTCTCTGTCCAACCAGTGCTTTGTGTCACTGCCCAAGTACCTGACACACACATACTTTGAGATAAGAGTTTATACAACCACACAGACACTCCTGGGGAAGGCTGGTACAGGTTCTCCAGCTGTGCCCCTTTTACCCAGACTATACAGCAGAAATCACTGCCACCACCCAGCTAATATTTATCAGCTACTCAAAGGCCCTTATGAAAGGGTGTCCAATTATACTGTGAAATATTATTATCCAAATGGTAAGTATGACTGAACAGTCAGGACTTATTTGGAGTGACTTGGCACAGTATCACTATATACATGCAATGTACTCTTAGAGCTTCATTTATCTCTACACATAACAGCCATGGTTGAAAGGTTTAAAATATTTAATAATAAAAAAAAAACACAAGACAATACTTCTTACTACACAGTTCTAGTCAAGAGTTCAGAGATCACAGAGACATACTTAAAATAATACAGTAGAAAATTTCTGACATCAACAGAAAAACAAACTAGCCTAATCTTCCTATTTCCTAGCTATATCTATGAGACAAACACAGTTCTAGAATACTACTTACATATAGACACAGGCAGAGTGGTGAGGTGGATGTTCTCAAGACAAATGCTTAAATGCTCTGATTATTTCTGTCCTTAAATTGATAACACAGTACCACTGATTCATTTCAGATTACATCATTTATTTCTGGTTCCCAGGCTAACAGACTCTCAGAGGTTAATATCCCTTGATCTTGCAGCTGGTCAGGAAGCCATAACAATAAAAGAAATTATACGTACAAATTCTAGCCATTAACTCTGGCCTTAGAACAATAGGCATAATGCCTTTATCTAGACATCTCGGTTCCAAGGTTTAACATCAAAGAATTGACTTATCAGCTTTTTTACAGCAGAGTGCACTGTTGTTATATTTTTGCCTTTCCACATTTAACACCATTGTTTCCCATTTAAGAGAACAAACCTGTGGCTTATATTAATATTTACAAATGACAGAATTATCTACAAAATTCTATCTGGCTAAGCTGGCAGCCTTCACCTATCTTCACATGCACAATGAAGTCATAGATGAGGGAGAGCTGAGTGAGCAACTTTCAGTGTCCTGATGGAGGTGGATTTGAAAGGTAATAAAATCTGCTTGGGTGCATGTTTTGGTTGCTGGAGTGGTGTACAATGAGGTCACAGGTAATCTTTATTCAGCAGTTTGAGGTAGTGTGGGGTCAAGTTGAGGTTGATGTCTGTTTGTGTTTGGGTATGGCAGGGTTGGGGATTGTTATAGAATCTGGGGTTTCCACATGTGGGGTGATGTCACAACAATCATAGGATCATAGGAATTTACTTATAGTTGGGGGATTGGTTGTTGCCTTGGCTGTCAGAAGAGGTGTAAGATGGCAATGGAGTGGTTGTGCTGTCTGTTTGCTGAAGGTGTATCACAACACTTTAGGGTTAAAAGGCTTGCTGCAGGATTTTGGGGCACCTCTTTATATGCAGTTAGGCAGAATTGGTGGAACTCTTGTGGTGCATATTCAGTTACCCTTCCAGCTTACTGTGTTGGTAGAGGGCCCATGATGTACTCTGGTGATAGCAAGAAATTGGTCATAGGGCATGATAGCTATTGGTAATGTTATATACTAGGTTAGGGTTTAGAAGGGAGTTCAACAAGAACCGTTTCATTTATGCTTGAGTGAATTTTGTACATAGAGTTTTAGGAGTATTGTAAGCATGAGGGTGTGTTTGAGATATTTTAGGAACAGGGTGTTTAAACAAAGCATGCTTTTGGAGTTTTCCAGCAGTTGACCATATTGTACTTTACTAGTGGCATAGGTAGCATGGGGGTTAAGGTTAGTTTTGAATGTTGTGGCTAGGGTTCTAGCCTGGATTGGCATTAGGAGGTAGTGAATTTTGGGGGTGGGGTCAAGGTTATGTAGGTGTTAGGTTTTATAAGTGGTCAGCACCTTAATCCGAAGCATAGTGTTGTACTATTGCTACCCTTCAGACATGATATGTTGCAGGAATTCTTTGTTGATGCACATCATAGGGTTTTCAGGAACTAGTTCATGGGGGGCTCGGGGAAGCTAGTATATTTCTACTGTACAGTTTTCCAGGATGTCTGAATTTTGGCTTTATAATTGGGTCTTTTTTCATAAAATGTTGGTTTTCTGGCAGTTAGTGTCAGATCATTGAGAGTTAGAGTTAAAAAAAATTTTATCCCAGTAAATTCAGGTCACTGCAAGTCTGTTTTATCTTTCTAAGTTTGTGATGGCAATATTTGAAATTATTCTTATTGGTATGGTTTCAGGTGGCATTGTAGCCCCTTACAGTCTTTGTGGAACATTAGCAAGGTAGCAAGGTGTGTAAATCTGGAGTTAAGGTTGAAAAGTTAACAGAGGATCAGTGATTTAAGGAGGTGATTTCAAGTTAAGGGTGTTGTGTGGTTTACTATGTTTATTTTGGTCTTTGGGAAGGGCTTAGCAGTTCCGTGCTTCTGCATGGTTCAAGTGGCAGTGGGCTTAGTTTTTGGTTGTCTAGCTAGCTGGTGCTGACTTAAGTATCATTATGAATTTTGTATTGGTATGGTAGTTGGGTACATTGAGTATTGCACTCATACACAGTGGGTATGCCAGGTTATGAGGCTATGGTTGCTTACTTTAGCATTGGAGAGGGATCAGTGTTTTGCTTTCAGCTTCTTAGGCAATGGGCTAATTTTATTATGTATCTGATAGGGATTGCAGGTGATGGCATGGATACAGTTTGGTTATGCAGGATGGGGTACACCAAATGATGTTTGGCTTAATGCCTTTTAGTGGTGGTTAGGTTGTTGGAAGTTTGGTCAGAGAGAGGGGGAACAGCCTGGTCAGACTGGTGGTTGGAGAAGAGGGGCAGGTTTGCCCTCTTTTGTTCCCCTCTGGTGGTGGATGTTCAATTCAATAAATTGGGAAAGGCAATTGAGTGGTTGTGCTGCTTGATAAGGAAAGGCAAGTGAGTGGTTGCACTGCTTGATAAGTAAATAAGCAAGTGGAGGTAAGCTGGTTATTTGGTTGGAGGTGTTATTCAATAAATGGTAACTGAAGTGAGTGGTGGTACGCTGCTTCATAAGTAAGTGAGTGGAGGTATCGACGCCGCTTACTGATCAGGATGAGCAGGGTGACGCTGTCCTATGTTAATGTTATATGGATGTTATTTTCACCTATATCATGTCTTGGTTGAAATTAATGAATATTGGTTAACAATCATTTTTATGAAAGTTTAATAAAGGTCGTCAAATGTCATTCGGTATGATATTTTTATTGAAGGGGACCGGGACAAATGAGATTTGGAACAGACTGATTTGTCCAGGGACATCTTCAAGTGGGGCTAGATAAATAGAGTAGTAGGAATTAGGAGGATAAAGGGAGGATAGGGATAATAGGAATGAGGGATGATTGGGAGGAAATGAGGTAAGGGTAGGGAGGGGCTTAAAGGGTTTTAGGCAAGTGTAACTGGAGTAAGAGTCACATTTTTTTATGTGAACTTGCTACCCGCCCTCCCTTCCTTTTAGTGGGGATTGCGGGTATTTTTCAGTTTGAGTAGAGTGGAGAAGAGGGGCAGGCTTGCCCTCTTTTGTTTCCCCTCTGGTGGTGGATGTTCAATTCAATAAGATGGGAAAGGCAAGTGAGCGGTTGCGCTGCTTGATAAGGAAAGGCAAGTGAGTGGTTGTGCTGCTTGATAAGGAAAGGCAAGTGAGTGGTTGCGCTGTTTGATAAGTAAATAAGTAAGCAGAGATAAGCTGCTTATTTGGTTGGAGATAATTCAATAAATGGTAACTGAAGTGAGTGGTGGTACGCTGCTTCATAAGTAAGTGAGTGGAGTTATGGATGCTGCTTACTGATCAGGATAAGCGGGCTCACGTTGTCCTATGTTAATGTTACATGGATGTTATCTTCACCTATATCATGTTTTGTTTGAAATTAATGAATATTGGTTAATAATCATGTTTATGGAAGCTTAATAAAGGTCATCTGTCATTCGGTGTGATGTTTTTATTGAAGGGGACCGGGACAATTAAATTTACACATGTATAAATCAAAAACCTAAAAAACAAAATCACTTTAGTTGTAAACAGTTTACATCACAGACATCAATGAAACAACTGTGGTTGTAAACATTGTACATATCTTGATCTGGAACTGTGACTAAAAACTACCACCACCTGAAACTTGCCTTTATCATTTCATTGTAAGAGGTAGCTGTATTTAATACTTCACAGATTGTGCAGCTGGTGTCCATGCAATTCCACACACTTACTACAAATAATGTTTTGAGCTACCCGATTCTGCAAATTAGCAAGAGGTTTTAGTAATGCAAAATGTGTCATATTTTGTCAAAGTGAGAACCACCTTTAAACTTAAGGAACAACAAATGATTTCTGAAGAAATTTTCTCCCTTTTCTGTCTGAGTATTCCACCTAGGATCTCTCAGATTTTTTCTTAGTGAAATGATATACCACACATTTCTTATTTTGTTATATTTACTTCATGGCCATGTATGAGTTGATAGGTCCATATATTCAGTTCTATACACAGTAATACTTCAGAGTAACAGAGAGCAGGATTTATAGACTGCTAATGGTACACCACGCAGGCTTTGGGAAAACTCTTGAATTACAGAATGCCAAAGTCCAAAAAAAAATAATATATTTCCTGTCTGAGGAGTAATGCAGGATGCAAAGCATGTTTATATAAGATTTCGGTTAAGGACTCCTTGGTTAATAAAGGAATTGCTTTATGTGTGTGTGTGTGTGTGTGTGTGTGTGTGTGTGTGTGTGTGTGTGTGTGTGTGTGTGTGTGTGTGTGTGTGTGTGTGCACAAGAGCACACTCTAGTTTTGCATAATCTGATTCTTTTGGCTTTTCCTGGATAGGGGTCGACACAGCAGAACTCCAGTCCACTAATGATTGGCAGTGAATTTTTACAGTGTCAAGTTGCCAGCCCGGCACCCAACCTTCAAAGAAGGCACATGCACTCACACTCGCACCTACCTGAATGTCTTTAAATTCACTCAACTGCAGGGAGGACATGCAGACTCCACACAGAAGGCACTCCAGCTAAGAAACGAACCAGAGAACCTCTTGATGTTAGGCGACAATGCTAACAGCTGCACCACCGTGGTCTAGTTTTGCGTAATCTACTGACCCAAAACATTTTTGTGATTCAGGGCAAGACTACCTATTAAGTGTCCCTATGGAGTTGGTGAAGTGTTACTGTGACTGCAGTAAATAAGACCTTAACTACAGAGCAGCGCCAGAATGAATGAGTAAACCAGCTTAGCTCATTTCCCTGTAGAGCTTACCTTTATAAACCATAAATGGCATCATCTGTTCCTTGAAGACTTTTTTAGTATTTCAACACAAAATGAAGGCTGTTATGCTTGATAAATTAAAAATACAACAAAATACTTATAAAGGCTAGGGACTTTAGCTTATCCTTTCATTTTTTTAATTTCATTTTAATTTTATTTATATTTTTTACTTTTCCAAGTATGTTCATTAATGGACTCTGATGTTTGAAACTTCAGTGCTATCTGTTATAGATGTTCAATAAATAGGACTGAAAATTATGTATTAAGTTTTAGTATGCATAATTTCCTTTTGTGTTGCCTTGTAAAAACATGGTCCGTGACTTAAAAATGGACTCAGTCATGACTTCATAGTGACATGGAACATAGCATGGGCCAATTCCATGAAGGCATGGCCCTGCAAGTCCAGGGATCCATTGCTCACATTTGATAGCTACTTATCTCCATAATAAAAGGATTAATTAATTACACTTGTATATTTCAGAAGACGTCCCTTTAAGGGAAGATAAGAACATAACCCATTTGTCAATCACAGCATTGATGCGCATGGACCCTATTCAGATTCAGCTAAGGAGTACTCTCTTAATAAAGGATTTTCATAGAAAAACACAGTAGTCTTAAAGAGGCAGCAGGAATCAATCCTTGGATTACAGGAAGCTGTTCAATACCCTAAACCCTCTGCACTAGTTGTCAGACATCTATATCTGTAAATCTCAAACCTTTCTTATACAAGTCAGGCTTACTAGGATAGGCTAGATGAAACGGCTTGAAGAATTCATAATTATTTTTGTATTCCTGTTTCAGCACATCAGTATATCTAATTAGTAGAACTGCAGCTCTGTATTCATTTTCCTTTGGTTGAGGTTTTGAGATGCAGCCAAAAGAAAGAAGGAACTCCTGTGCAAGGTCTGTCATAGTAAGATATGGTAGTGATATTCATCCTAATATTCAGTCTAGCGAGACACTAACATTTTTCACATAAATATTTTCATGAGTGTTTTCCACATTCTAAATCGTGTATTTTGTCACAAATAAGAAACAATATACAATTATAATTACTCAAGTAAGTGAAGAGAAAAACTGGTTACTTCATTTATTATTCCTAATAAATCATCTTATTCAAATACGTTTTTCAAAAGTAGATTTTCTTAACAAAAAATCATGTGGGGTAGTCGCTCCTGCCTAATTTAGATAAACAAATTCCAGATCACACAACCTAGAGGAAAGGGGCCAGTGCTGTTTCATAAATAGATATAGCCCAGACTATGGCACAATTGTCCTGCATTCGATTAGCAACTTAAGCATTTGTGGCACTGTCAGGGAAGGATGGGTGTGCCCATACTTAGGGAAAGATATGCACAGTAATCTAGGGACACATGGGGAGGTGTGGCCCTTAAGGGAAATAGGTGGAGGACATTGGCTGAGTCGCCACCAGTGCAGGAAGATATGCCTACATGACCTCATTGCAAGCCTCTCCCCTAGACACTTAATAAGTGTATCTGCAGGACAGGGAAGGTTAGAGCATTGCAAAAATGCTACCTGCCTCCAACATGAGGCTGCACCAATCTAAGACAGACCATGTGGACAAGGAGAGGAGGGGAGTTGGAGGCAGCTGATGGTTAGCTGACCAGAGCCAAAAAGAACAAAAAAATCATGACAGAGACAGAGAGAAACATCGTTTAAAATTAATTATTTTTTCCATGAATTGCATCCTCAATAACTTCAGATTAGATAAGTTATTACTTTTCCATATATAACATAATTTATTATGCAGCACTGCAGAAAAGTGACAAGATTTATTGTAATGACCTATGTTAGAAGAGCAGTTTGTAAGCTTCAGAGACTGAAGGTGGTGGGATGAAGCATCCAGCCATGATTAATAAAAAAAAAAAAAAAGAAATCTTCGTGCCAACAGCTGAGTGATTATCTTCAGGAGATGTAGCTCCAATCTGTACTATCATTGACCAACCTTTTTTTTTTAATTTCTCTCACCCACATATATACTGTTCTCAGTTACATCAAGGCTGAAAATCTGAGACATTTACAGTCAATCAAACCCTAAAAATATACAATTATTTGGATGATTGGGCACAAGCAAACAAGGGCAATAGGAGCATCCAACAACATAATAATTCTGCAGGGCATAGATTCAAGATGGTGAGGTGAGGTCACCCTCCTACACTGTTGTATGCTGCTCAGACCACCTCTAGATAACAGCTCACAGTTCTGAAGATCTGACAGTGCAAAGGGTGTGAATCATTTAGAAATTACGCAGAAGAAGATCACATGGGTCATTAAGGTGATGGAAAGAAAGGAACATAAGCAAAACTTGGGAAACAGGTACATAGGATGCTACATGGAAATGTGAAGGGATGGAACAGTAGTTCACAAAGGGTAGTAGCTAACACCTGCTTCACTTGGAAGGTACTTTCTTTAGTCTGGATATGAGAAAGCATTTATTTTTTTAGGAGAGAGAACTGTGGAAAGTTGGGATTGGATAACTTGAGTGGGAGTTCACTTGTAAATCCATGAGTTCTTCAAGAGGAAATGAGACAGCTGGAAGTGGTTGTTCAATTCCAGGTAACAGGACACAGCAGCTACAGATTAGATATACTCAGATGGAATGAACTAATAAATAAATTATCTCCTACTAGCTAACGACATGATGTTGTGGAAACATTTAAGTGCTTTCTTTCATTCTTTGACCTCTCTGTTTTTTTTTTTTTTTTTATTTTTCAGGTCATAAATGCAACTGTTGAAAATGCCAGCATTGTGCTGGGTATTGACAATGCTAAAATGGCTGCCGATGACTTCAAACAAAAGTTAAGTATGTTTACAGTGAGTTCCAGCTCAGACTCACTGGTGATGTTTAAAATGTTCAGTTCTATCATTCTCAACAGGCTGCATGTTCTCTGGGATAGATTTACCATGACAACAGTTATGTCATAACTTATTTTTTGAGTAAAAACATCTCCTTCTGTTGTTTATGTGGCTTTGTATTAGTGTAGTACTGCTCAGGCCGTTCTCCACAGATGTAGGTGTGTTCTTAGTGATTGAAGGGGGCATGTCTTTGTATAGGAAACATGCATGACTGACAGCTATGGTGATGCAGCATGAATATTCATTTTCTATTCATACTTTACCCTTTTCCTCACTGTAGTACGATCTCAGAATTAGAATATTTAGTTTGTGGGGGTGTGGGGAGTGCAGGGGGACTTGCCCCCCTGCACAAATGAAGGGAAAAATAATATTTGCAGTTATAGTGCTATTATTTTTCCCTTTGTTTTTGCAGGGGGCAAGCCACCTTGCATCCCATGACACCCCCACAAATTAAATATACCAACTCTGAGACCGCATTACATTGAGGAAAAGGGTAAACTATGAATAGATAATAAATATTTATGCTACCAACGGTATGAATATTACCTAAGTTTACTAAAGCGTCACAGATTGTTGGATGGTGGGCAGGGTTTAGGTGGGACTTGCTACTACGCACTATTACAAAGCCGTTTTATGTATGGTAATATATATCTGTATGCCATTTTCTTATGGAGAAGGTGGACATTTAAATAAAAAATGTACTTTACTTAGTAAAAATGCTAGTAAAACAAAAGGAAGTTAATAGCAAGAATGTGAACATGAGTCTGGCTCGGAAAGTAAAGCTAGAAATACCTAAAATGAAAAATAGTAAAATGAACAGAATACATGCAATAACAGTTTAGTAAACGGCTGTGGTATGCAGTACTTTCTTTTGTATTTGCATGTTTTATAACTGTACATTAAATAAAAGTGTTATATATCATTGAAAAACTTACTGAAAGTGCAGCAAAGCTCTCATGCAAAATAAATTCAAAAAGAAAAAAACAATACAGAAAAATTAATTGCATTGTACATTCATTGTTTATAATATGTAATATAACAGAATCCCTCTTCTGGGAAGCAGTTTGCAGCAGATGGTCTAAGAAGTAGTAAATTAAGGATCATAGTACACTAAGCTTTCATTATAGCTGTGCTAAGCAGGGATCCTAAGAACTATGTTTTCAGACTGAATTAAAATGATGTGCTAATTTATACTATAACTAAACACTTCTTATAACTACTATAAACTAAATAATGTGGACTGAGTGGTATTTGAATCAAGGAACCTTTTCATTTGACAGGTATGAGAATGAGCTTAAGCGTTGAAACTGATATAAATGGTAAGCGTAAAATCCTGGATTACCTGACTTTGGCCAGGGCTAAGCTGGAATTAAATGCTAAAGGAGTCAGAGAAGAACTTGCTTACCTGAAAAAGTACCATGCGGAGGTAAGCATCAAAAGATAATGTAAATGTATCTGAAAAATAGAAATCCAAACATTTTGACTTGACATAAACTAATAAAATGAGTTTAACTTTGAATAAGACCACATACGTCTGAACTAGTATCTCTTTACTTAGTGCCAGCTGTTATAAATCCTTTTTTTCTGTAAACTGGATGCTCTGTGCTGAGGATTGCTGTACAGGGCCACAAAAAGCTTAAAACTTAGACAGATGAGCATGTTATACAGTGAGTGGAATCCTGGGGGTAGCCTGACCTATAGATTCTAATAGTAAATGAGGTTATTTCAGTAGAAATATATTTTTTTTAATGAGGCACCTCCTTGGAATGTGTTTTGGTTGAGGAATTAGACTGATATTACATGAAATACAAAATGAACTGGCACCTCACCTAAGTGTCATATTTAATCATAGCCTCACCTATGTGTCATGTTTAATCATAGCCTCACCTCAGGCTTCTTGCCCACTGAGTGGCGCACAGCTACAGTTATCCAACTCCACAAGGGGGGATCCACCTTGGATCCCGGGAACTACTGCCCCATAAGTCTGATGAGTCTGATCTGCAAGTCCATGGAACATATTATCATGGAACTTATAAACAAAGACATTGGCAACCTTCAAACACTGGACCCCACCCAGTTTGAGTTCGTGAAGGGACAATTTTGTCTCCTGAGCCTGAGTGACTTCTTCGAATCAGTCTCCAGAGCCGTGGATGAGGGTAAGGTGGTCCACACAGCCTATCTGGACCTCGCCAAGGTCTTTGATACCATCCCCCACTCTGGAATCATAGATAGACTTACTAAGCTGGGCAATAATCCCTACGTCACTCAAGATGGGTTGCCAACTTGATTACTGACAGAACTCACATTATAAAAGTAGCCAACTCCAAATCCAGCTCCAGACAAGTGACAAGTGGAGTACCTCAGGGTTCAGTCCTGGGAACGCTCTTGTTTGGCATCTTCTTCTATGAAATACAGGCCAACACTAAGGGACTCGGGCTAACAAAGTTCGCAGATGACTGCAAACTGGGAGCCATTATTGAATCCCCAAATTATGTGAATACTCTACAAAAAGGCCTTACAGAAACAGATGCTTGATGCCAGAGCCATGGGCTAAAGCTCAATGCCAAGAAATGTATAGTTATCCCCTTTGGGAAAAAAACATGTACCCATGAATTACCAGATAGGTGGCAGTACAATAAACACCAAAAGTGTGATAAGAGACTTAGGGACACAGGTAGACAGGAGTCTCACCTTCGACAACCACATCACCACAACAGTCAGGAAATCCTTCTATGTGGCACACCTCATCACTAAGGGCTTTTCATCCAGAAAAAAGGAGGTCATTGCCCCACTGTACTCATCCCTCATTAGACCCATTATAGAATACAACGCCCTGTTTGGTATGTACCTCTGAAGACATCTGCAACAACTGGAAAGGCCGCAGAAATACCTCACTAAAAAAAATCACAGGCCTAAAGCAGATGCCTTACACTGACCGCCTTAAAAAACTCCAGCTATACTCTGTCACATATCTTCTACTCAGAGGTGATCTCTGCTTAACATACAAGGCCATGTCAAACCCAGAGCTATTGGACATGCTACAGTTAAAGAAATCCCATTCCCTCAGAGCCACATGCTCCAGGGATCTAAACCTTGTCACCACAATAAACAAAACATGATGGAGGGATAGGTTCCTGACCCAGAGACTCCCCAGACTCTGGAATAGACTGCCCATACATGTCAAGCAGAGCACCTCTTTGGCCATCTACAAAAGGAACCTTGACAATTGGATGGGAGAAAAGAAATTCACCCCAGGGATCACGTCAGTCACCCTGCTAGACAGGGGTCCAGGGAAGTAAATAGTGTGGGAAGAAATAGCCAGGGAATTTTTATGGCTAGGCATATATAGGCCCAGGGCCGATAGCCTAGTACCAATCTATGAACCTATGAACCTATATATGGTAGTGAGAGAAAAAATATCATAAGATACTTGGTAGATTGAAGGGATAAAAGATAGAAACATGACAACCTATAAATGCAAGTGAATCTAAATGAAAAATAAATACTCATACTATGAGTATAGCTGGGGTGGAGGAATGAGATCATAAGAAATATACAAATAGAAATGATATCACAGTAGCTGTGACAAATGGCAGTAAATTTAAAAATGACAACAATGTGAATAAGTGATGTGGCGATGCATAAGATGAGGTATCACAAGTAGAAAGCAGTAAGTGACCACCACCATAGACAGACAGTTCATTATACCCCATCTGGAGAAGTGTATGCAGGTATAGAGGCACACTTCGGTAAAGACACAAGATAATTAACCCACCAGATGGGATAAAATAGCTCAGGTGCTGCAGCATAAATCATGCGAAGAGACACAAAAATGTCTACACTTTAAAAAGAGAGAAAAAAGATGGGAATTCTCAAAAACATCAATTCAGGTTAATTTCAATCATGATCAAGATGATGATGATGATGATGATGATGATAAATTATATGAGAGCCAGAGTGGAGCATCAAAACAAAGAAATATCTGCAGTTGATTTTCATAGGGAGGGTAGTGGAGGCTATGATTTCAAAAAACACAGAAAGAATGGAAAACTCCATGGGAAGTTAACAATTTATATCCTCTCCATCTGGAAGTGTGTGTGTTTCTGTCTCTGAAATGATCTGTGTATCATTTGTGTGTGTGTGTGTGTGTGTGTGTGTGTGTGTGTGTGTGTGTGTGTGTGTGTGTGTGTGTGTGTGTGTGTGTGTGTGTGTGCATGGTTGGTTCCAATTTCATTATTTAATTAGCCAGCTTAGAAAATAAAATAATATTTTAACAATGAAAGTGTCCTTTTTTTCCGTAAACCTAATCCAGACTAATCAAGGACCACACACCTACTGTAACCTTGTCAGAGAATTTAGCCACCCACTTCAAACTATCAAACCCATCTCCACTCCCCTCTCCAATCTCCCAGATACCCCTCCCATCATTCCCCTATTCCACTTCAAAAAACATCACATAAAATATTAGTAACCTATTTAAAAACAGGCCCAAAGACCCCCTCACCACCACCACCATCCAGGGTCAGACGACATTTTTCCCTGTTTTATCTATGGCTGCAAGGCATTTCAAATATCTCTTTAATCTTTATCTATAATCTTTAATTTTTGGCTGACATAAAATATAATGCCAAACATTGGGTAAAATGGTCACGGTGTGCCATCTTTTGAAAGAGGAATGACAATATAGTGGAAAAAATCTTCTGTGGAAGAAAGGGTTGCCTTTTGTCTGCCTTCAGCTGTTAAAGCAGAAGTGTCATACTACCAGGTTTTTCTAAGGTAAGGTGTATGTTTAGGGGGAGGTTTAGTGGTACTATTAGGTTTAACAGGTATTAGTAAGATATTATGGGGGACTGCGAAAACTTGTAGTTTTACTTTTCTCACTGATGTTTTGGGAATTTGTTCATTTTACTTGTAGAAATAAAGTATTTGGTTTAGTTTTAGACTAAATATTTGTCAACCAAATGATTTTTCTACCAAATTTGTTTTCTACAAATGTTCAAATATTTTCTTCCATCATTTGTTTCTGTAAGTTACTATCATCATTAGTCATAGATTAATAGATGGATAAATAAGTTTGTGTGTGTGTGTGTGTGTGTGTGTGTGTGTGTGTGTGTGTGTGTGTGTGTGTGTGTGTGTGTGTGTGTGTGTGTCTGACAAGAACATTATATATAAATAAACAAAAACTGTATACTGAATAATCAAAAAAGAAAGAGAAAAAAAACACACTGGAATCGACACTCTTTAAAGTTAGCGCTTTCGTTTACTTGAATGTTGTAAACTTCTTCAGACCAAGAAAAAGTTTACAACATTCAAGTAAACGAAAGCGCTAACTTTAAAGAGTGTCAATTCCAGTGTGTTTTTTTCTCTTACTTTTTTGAAGTACATTATATATGCATATCATACCACCTATGTTTTTGATGAAAAATATAACCTTACTGTGTAAACAAAAAAAAGAATTTTAGAAGGAACAATAATTTTAACAGTAAGATATCTGTTTTGTTGTTCACGGAAATGGACTCAATGCGTACGCAGATCGGTGGTCAAGTTAATGTAGACGTTGATGTCGCACCAAGTGCTGACCTGACAAAAGTAATGGAAGACATGAGAGCTGAGTATGCTGCTATGGTAGAGAAGAATAGAGCAGACGCTGAAGCATGATTCAAAGACAAGGTACAGCAAAGCTAAAACTGTGAAATGACACCATACCGAGGCAGCAGCACATCTGTTGTCAGGACATATTGTTGTCAGGACTGTTTTTTAACTTGGATCTAATGCTCTCTTTATGATTTGCCTTTTTCCTACTTCTCAGGCTGCAGATCTGAATAAGGAAGTATCTACTGGCACAGAATTATTGCAGACACACAAAAGAGAGATAACAGACCTGAGACACACTTTACAGGGACTAGAAATTGAACTGCAGTCTGCTTTAGCTTCGGTGAGATTATACTTATGACCAATATAATTTCAGTCTGCTGGTCATGGGATGACAGATGAAGTAGGCATTTGTGAGAAGGTCATTTTTTTTTTGTTACTGTCTTATTCTTATTCTTTCTGAGATAAAAAAAGCTTAAATCCCCCAACATTCCTTTGCCATGTTATTTTAAGTGGAGAACAAAGCCCATCTGCGTAGTGTTAAAACTACTGGAAAGAACACGTATTGTGCTGAGGGAATCCTGGTTGAAGCAACACATACTTATTCAGCACCATTCATATAGAACATGCACACAACACATTCCAGATATTTATATTCAGCTTTAAACATAAATGTACACTTTGCACAGGTTGGGGGCAAAACATATTTTGTTCTGAGTAAAAATGGGTCTAAAAAGACTTGTCTACAAATGCTTAATCAGTCTTTTGAATGATGACAGTGTTCACCATGGTAAAAATGCAGTACGATATCTGCAAGTTAGAAACATATACTACTTATCCCAAAGCATTTCAAAGCTTTCTCCTACAAACTATAATGATTTAGAGATATCTAGCATCTAGCATTCCTTTCATTTTTTTCACATATCACTTATTATTATTTCAGTGCAAGTAAGTTAAATATACCGTAGTGCATCATCAAAACATGTTTATTCAAAATGTTGAGTCTTGATCATTTGTACTGAGCATATCAAATGAATTTATTTGAATAACTAGCAAATATTTTGGAAAAATAAGCTGTTTAAATTGGTTGGCTACTTTAAATTATCCTTTGATCGTCATAATCGAGCATTTATCAGCCTCCCCAAACATGAAGCTTTTGGTGC
The DNA here is from genome assembly GCF_019279795.1 of Protopterus annectens. NCBI lineage: Eukaryota > Metazoa > Chordata > Ceratodontiformes > Protopteridae > Protopterus > Protopterus annectens. The sequence goes on from NC_056747.1 coordinate 993,410,130, forward strand.
AGTGCGATTTACTAGTAGCAAAAAAACCCAAAACAACAAACTCTCCTCTAGGCTGTATCACCAATTGCAATGTAAAAAGGAAATAGAGAAGGAATGTCAACAACCAAATGCCTGGGTGTCCAGATAATAAAATGGACCTATGATATGTTGGAGTTCACCTCAGAGCATCTAATATGCTAATAAAGTTGCCCTTATATTACTGTGTTCATTTCTGGGATTCTCAACAGTAAAAGCAGATTATACCAGCAGCAAGATTATAGGAAAGAAGTACACATTTTGTAAAGGAAATTAAGGTTTGAGGTTTGAGGAAAAGAGGAATAAGATATCTTAGGTTTTTTTGTACTTATGAGCAAGAATGCATGATACAGTGACTTGTTTACTTAATTCGTTCAGCTTTACTAGTGAACATTTTAGATTAGGTGACATACTGTCCCGCATAAGGCTTGTAGCAAATAAACACTATGGACTCATCACACTTGCAGGAGGTAAGAAGGACAGTGCTGAAAAATAAAGAATGAGAACAGACGGTGATACCTGGCACCTAGCAGTACAGAACACTACAAGGAAAATCAAAAAAGTAACCTGTCATTGAGATTTTATTTTTATTTTTGTGTTACCTTAATTCATTGGTTATTACATCGATCTCTCTTAACCAAATGCAGGTACAATGTAGGTATATGAATTCAACAAAACACAATAAAGAAGAGCTTTTTACAGTACATAGTTGCAGGCATATATACAGAAATGTTTACAATCTGATGTTAGAAGCGTCTGCGAACACAATTAAGAATAAAAACATGCTACAAGATAAAATTCAGACAAAAGAAGTTATGAATGAATAAAGTACATGGTAAAGATGTGGAAGCTGTATCAGAAAATTGGGTAATTTGTCATTTGATAATACTGGAATCTTAGAACAAGGGAGATGGTAGGGAAGGCCACCTACTCTGAGTCAAGCTGCAGCACCTGTGTGCACTGCCTGCCCGGTGTTGGCATTTTGGTGGGGCCCCCTGGACACTATAGTTTAAGTATCAACCTGTCACATCTACCCCATCCTAAGCAAACTTTTCATTTATGCTACAAACTTTTAGGAGTAGTATGCACAGACTGACCTGTAGCTACAGTACTCCTACAGTACATCATGCCTGTGTACCACACTATGTTGGCCCATCTCACAAAGGAATATTCACAGTTATTGACATTTAGTTGTAACAATGAAACATTACAACAACTATATGTACATAAGAAAACTTAGGTGAAATGGTATCCTTGTCACTGCTTACTGTTTTATCCTCCCAACACACACATGTGCGCATGTGCACACACACACACACACACACACACACACACACACACACACACACACACACACACACACACACACACGCACACGCACATGCACACACACACACACACACACACACACACACACACGCACACACACACACACACACACACACACACACACACAGTCAAATACTCCCCTGCCTCCCACCCCGATTTTGGGCTCCACACACCATGCACATTGCCTTTTTTCTTCATTTTCAGGAAAGAGTTTCAGTCTTATTTTTTTTTTCTTTCCAGGAAGACATAAGTTGTGCCCAAAACTTAATGTTCAAAGCTGACAAAATAGTAACTCACAATAAACAAGCCAATTCTTGTGAGGTACATAGATCCTATCTGGAAATATTGCCTGCCTCCCTAACTCTCCCTCCCCACCCAGAAAAGACAGCCAGTGCCTGTATGTCTTTCTAGTGTTAGATTGGGATGCAGAGGTTCAAGTGGCCAGAGTCATGTCTTTCAAATGACTGTTGTCAAACATATATATAGCATGCCTCCTCACTCCTAACCCCCAAAGGCAGTCAGGTATATAAGTGACTGATGTGTGGCTGTGAGGAAAGTGAAAAAATAATGATTTTATAGTAATGCTTTCCAATTTGTTGCTCGTAGACAGTACACTGCCCCTATACAAACTATAGTAAACTTCATTGTACACCTCTGAGGTCTGTGCGAAAAGTAAAAGAACCAAAGACCTCACTGCCCCATCTCAAACATAAGCTATAATAACCTCCTGTGCACACCTCTAAGGTTTGACTGTGATGAAAATTAAAGAAGTGATGACCACACAATCCACAGCCACCTCTGTACGTGCACACACACACACACACACACACACACACACACACACACACACACACACACACACACACACACACACACACACAATCTACAGAAACCTGTACACACAGATCTGAACAGGGCTGGTTTTAGAATGGGTGTGGTTGAGAGCAGAGGCTACCACTAAGTCTATGTCAAAATCCCCTTAAACAGTCTGGGGTGTGGGGGCCACCAGACTCCTAGAAGTTCTAAGTGTCTGAATTTTCTGTGATACATTGTATGCCTGCACAATTGAAGTATGTATGTGTCCAGGCATTACTAGGTCTGTGAAAAGATAAAAATCAGTGATTTTTTTTTACACACACAAACAAGCATAAGCCATAGCAATAGCAGTTTTGCATTTATTTCAGCAAATAGTAATATATTGTGCAACACTGGTACTGCCATACCAGATCAGTCACCGTTGTTTAGCAGTTGCCAAACAGCAACAAGAAATGTCACTTTTTTCCACCATTGAGGAGTAATGCATGCATGTCAATGTCCCTGATTTCACAGACCATCTCTGATTTTGCCTCATGAGTTTGATATGTCCTTTGTAAAAAGCTTGATTTACTGGTAAATCATATAGGATTACAAACAGTCAGTAAACCTAGAGATCAGAGTTTCATAATTGTTATTGTCCAAAAAATGCACTTTGATGCAAAATGTGTTATTCTATTAACTTTGCAAGTGAATTAGAGGAATATGTAAAATGTGTTCATGATTTTGAGCTTTTATTCTGCTATATTTTTTGGCTTTGCCCTGATAGCTTGACAAAGAAGCTGAAAGTTATAATATCTGATGTTCTGGTAATACTTATAAAATTCCCTGAAACAGAAAACCATCTCTGAAGGTTGGAAGCATAATCTCTTCTTAAACTCTAAGATATACACCGAGATCAGCCACTCTGGGCTGCTGATCTCTTGTACTTACGTTGCTTATGTGCATTATCAGCTTTATTCTAACAAGGTCATATCACAGCCCTGCTAAGTTAAAATCTGTAATCAGAAAATGAATACATTTTTTCTCCACAATTTTCTACAACCAGAAGCAGTTTTGTGGGCCACTTTTCACTCATTGATGATTTAAGCCCCCCTTTCAGCCATGGGTATTGCAGATGCCTAAAGATAACTATGTTGTTACTTTTATACCTTTAGTGAAAAGAATGTTCACTAGCAAGATTTAACTAAGCCAGAGGCACAATATCAGTGGTAAAATGTTTAATGGAATTTTGAAGTAATGTACTTGCCAAAACACTGTTACTATAACCAGAGATATCTTTGAATTTTAGAGGAGATAAGTGTTATTATTACCCACCTAATTTGTTAAGTACAAAATATTGCTGTACTAGCTTTTGTTGGTTTGATAGACATGTTATAAAATATCAAGATAAGATAACTTGCTGCTGTTGTATTTGGAGGCCCCTCAGGACTGCAGGGTTCACTGGTACCTAAAGTCAGCTACGGTGCACTGGATAAAGCACGTTTCCTATTATCAATTTCCTTGTATATAATTATAGCCACATAGCACCAAACCAAGGGAGTCACTATTAGCTATATTTGTAGAATTAGAACCATGAACATTTGTTTGAACCATACTATATTGTATTATACTGACTGGAACTAAAGATTTTAAAAAAGTAAAAATGCTGTCTGTTTTTATCTTTTTAGAAAGCTTCTTTAGAAGACATATTGCAATATATCCAATCATCCATCTACGATATTGAAGGAAATTTAGCTCATCTGTGGGCAGAAACTGAATGCCAGGCACTGGACTACCATACTAGGAGAGGTGGACAGGTGAGTTCAGAATATACCTGTTGCCAAGGAAAGGTTATGTGAAGCCAAGCTTATTGCATCTAATATGATTTCACAGTGGACAGGCAAGGAATTTGATGTCTGATAGAGACTTTTAGGTTGCTCAGGAGAATAAGAATAGTTCCAATTAACTTTTAATGAAAACCCGTACTGAGAAACAAACAGGCCAACATGAGAAATGCTAGGGGAGTGAATGAGAAGTTTTAATTTGCCAGGAGTCAGGCCTACTTCATGCCAAAACAATTAAAGATTTTGAGGTAGATAGAAAAGACAGACTAAACAGCTCAATTTAAAAAAATGTAACAATAAAATAACAAATTATGCATATATGTTATTGTATTTCTGTGACTTTTTATTGTGTGAAATTGCTAATCAGTTTGATAAACAGACTACTGTCTGTCATAGACAAGCAGTTGATATTGAAATACAAGTGAGTGAAATGGAGAACTTGGTCATTTTCTGCAAACAAACCTACCAATATTTCCAATATAAGTGACATCTTCACAATTTGTAAGATATATAAGGGATATTCAGTAATATACTAATCTTCAGTAGGAAGCCATGTTGCTTGTATGTTTCTAGTTTTCACACTTTATTTTTGGCCAACAGTTCTTGACATTTAACAATGCACAATGAACACAATGGTGTGAAAGCAAACCATGACTGTTTGCAAAATGACTAATTTATTTACAATTTTTATAACATAAATTATAACAATTGTATTAAAAATGATATTTCTGCTCAGAAGCCTTAAGTTCAGACTTTCTACACAAATCATTCTACCAGGATCCAATTATTCTTCTAATTAAATTATAAAAAAGTATACCAAGATGAAATGGCAATGTATTGCAGACTTCGATAAAAACTAAAATAAATGGTCAAACCAGTCATAATTAGATTTATTAAACAGTTAAACAGTAAATGCTTTTGTCCAAATGATATCTGATTACAGTCAGCAGAAGTCTGTTTGGATAAAAACACTTACTGCTTTAACGGTTTAATACATTTAGTTTTGGTTGTTTTGACCATTTCATATTATTATTATTTATGGCTTTAATTAAGACTATCAAAAAATAATATCAGCAAATAAGCAATACTTTAACTCATTTTGTCAACGAAAATCATTCATTTTACATTTGTATTCTTTTGTTAGCAGCATATTTTGTTGTGTTTTTGTGTCTGTATTATAAGTTGTAGGTCATAGACATTATCTAGTCACAGGGTGGTCTGCAACCAAAAACTAACTCATAATTTAAAAAGTAAATTAGGCACCTGATCTTGATGTAAAACATGAAAAAATATAATTGACAAAAATGTAAAATTTGATATTTTAGCTGTAATACTTATTTTTTTTGTAGCGGTGGTGGTGCTGCGGTAGCGTTTTAGCCTCACAGTAAGACGTTGTCCTGTTCGATTCTCAGATAGAGCGTCTTCTGTGTGGAGACATGCGTGAATGGGTGTACCTTCGTTGAAGGTTGTGTGTCAGAGCTGGCAACTCGGCACGTAAAAATCGACTGCCAATCATTAGCAGACCGGAGTTCCGCTGTGGTGACCCCTAAATGGGAAAAGCCGAAAGACACGACAACAACTTATTTTTTTGTAATTAATACCTTTTTATCAAACAATTAATTTTTATTTTAACTAACTGCACACTTTTTACTGATTCATTAGTTCTAATACATATTTTAATAAGATATATAATTTTTCATTCTGTAATTATTTATAATACTTAATTTGATAATTAGTTATATACTTTTTCATTAATTATGCAATATAGTTTAATTTTGTGCATACTTTTACTGATTGATTAGTTTTAATATTATTAATTAATTTATACTTTTGTAGATCAGAGTGTATGTGCTGTGTCTTTAAGAAGCATGTCAAAGACTGTACGTGCACATATAAATGTCAGGCACGTGCAATTCCAAGTGCTATTTTGAGAGAGCAGCCAGATAGTGAGCATGCATGATCGCAGTTGTTAGTTTGTATATGTTACTTAAGTTAAAGTCAGTAAACGTCTATAATGATGTGTTTGTGTAAAATAAAGCTGCTTGAACAGAACCCACAAAACCTTCTATTGTGTCCACAGTAGGAGAGCGACATGGTGTCAGAACCAGGATCGCAGAGAATATTATTCAGAGTGATGAGGTGCAGAGATGACAGTGAAGGTAAACTAAGAGAAACGAGCACGAAGAAGAGCCAGAAAAGAATCAAAGGTAATGAGAATCACACAAACTGCTTTTTTTGTAAAAAAGACAAAACAGGGCATTACAAGGACACAAACCACATTATTAAACAAGCGGAAGGCACAAAAGATTTATTAACTAAGAAAAATGGTTAAAATAAAGCTACATGATGAAACAATTAACAGAAAAGCAAAACGAGTGTGTTTAAGCAAAACGGGCATGTTTAGAGTAAAACGAGCACAAGAAAAATACAATGGGCACGAAAAGAGATTAAACGAGAAAAAGGAATGTAATAAGGGCAAAAAGGAGCACATTAACCATAAATAAAGCAAGGCGACTGCATGTTTTTGGCAAAGTGCTATGTTTTGGCATAACTACGACTTTGCATTATGTCAAGCCATAATTAAGTTATTCAAAGTATCTCAAAAATGTTTAAAATTGCTTACGGTGTGTGCTTATTACTGTGCATGTATTCCAAAGAGTTTACTGTGTGCAAAGTGCAACTATTTCATGAGTACTGTCAAAGTATAGCCATTTCGAAAAGTTTCTTGTGCTGGCTGTGTCTATTCACAAAATGTCAACATTACAGAGTGCTTCTTGCACAATAAAGAGTTTCCTAGCAAGGTACTGCCATTTGGGGAAATTTCACCGTGCTGTGTACAGTTTATTCACAAAGTGCAATTACTTTGAAATGTTATTGACTCTGAGCTTCTCTTGCCTAGTTCATTCACATCATGCAGTTATTTATGTTTCTTACACTGATAAGAGGTGATTTCTTACAATACAATAATTTGAAGAGTATTACAATGCCCATGAGACTTATTTCACGTAGTTCAGTTATACAAAGGCTTTTTGTGCTATTGGACAAAGTTACAAATACTGGCATAAATTTCTGGCATATGTGTATGTGTATATGTTTGTGCTTATTTGCAAAACCCTTCACTGGTATGTGTTAATATTGCAGATGGATTTCAAAAGCCTTTACCTCTTGTATTTGATCAAAATATTGCAGAGAATTGGAGAATATTTGAGCAAGAGTATGATATTTTATATAAGCAGCTTATGCAGACAGAGATGCATACACCAGGACATTCATTTTGCTAAACCTATCTGGGTCAAAGGCCATAGAAAGAAAGCGTTCATTTGTGTATGCACCAGCAGTATATGAAGGAGAAGGTGAAAACCATCATATTGTTGTGCAGGCTGAATCAGGGTTGACCCCAAGTGTTTAAAGCGCAAGTTCAGAGAAATGTGTAACCCCCAGACAAATATTACATTAGAGAGGCACCTGTTTTACATGAGAGATCAGTAACCATTGGAGACTTTTGCAGCTTATATAACTGACCTGGGAAACAAAGCTAAAATGTGTCAGTTTGGTTACTTAAAAGATGAGCTGATAAAGGACAGGCTCATGTGTGTGGTATTAATAATGCTGCTGTGAGAAAAACTTTGCTTTGTGACTGTGATTTAAAGTTGAATAAAGCCATAGAGATTTGTCAAATCCATGAGGTGACAGAAAAACACAGAAGTATGTTAGCGAGTGACAAGAGCATGGTTTAAGCAGGCTCCAGAACAAATATAGATAGTATGCAACATTTGGCAAACAGAAGTAGGCCTAAGCACTTGGCAGCCATGACCCCTGCTGGCTCACCAGGGAAACCTCATAGCTTTCCAGCAAGTTCTAAGAAAGGAGGATGCTCAGCCTCAATGCAACACAAGTATGAATCAGCAAAACCCAAGTCTAGCTTTATTCTTAACTGTCACAATTGTGGTGCAAATCATGAGTCTAAAAGAGAGAAGTGGTTAGCATTTGGTCAGCAATGTCACAAGTGTAAAAAATTGAACCATTTCCAAAAATTTTGCAAATTAAGTAAACCTCACACAGTTGTAGACACTGGTTCAAAGTGTAATGTTATATCAGTGGACACATTTGCGAAAGTGAGAACTAATGAACAACTTAAATTAGGCAGTAGTACAAAACTTGATACTTATGGAGGTGAAGAAATTCAAACCGAAGGCTCAGTGATGCTTTCATGTTATTCGGCCAAGTACTGTTACACCTTGTTATTCTATGTAGTTTGAAGACCAGTACATTCTTTACTGGGTCTCAAAGAAAGCTTGAGAATGAATATGCTTTCTTTTACCAAAGAAGTTTATCACATAAGTGTGTTTCCTAGTTCTAATTTTTCTGAAGCCATTTTCTCAGAGTATGCTGTTGCTTTCGATGACAATTTGGGCCAACTTCCAGTTGTATATTCCATGAAGTTAGTTCCAGAGGTCACTCCAGTAGTTAGATCAGTAAGAAGAGTTCTGATAGCTATGCAGGATAAAGTTAAGTCTCAGATGGATAAAATGTTGCAGCAATGTGTGATTTGTCCAGTTACAGAACCAACTGAATGAGAGTCTTCTGTGGTAGCAGCTCACAAAAAAGGCTCTGATGAAGTCAGAATATGTACTGAACCAAGAGATTTCAACAAAGCATTGAAGAGACCATGTCATCCAATGTGCACAGTCGAAGACGTCACAGCCCTAATACCGGATGCCACTGTTTTTTCTGTCTTGGATGCAAAGAGTTCATTTTGGCAAGTGATGCTTGGTCACAAATCCTCATTACTAACCACTTTTGGTACTCTGTTTGGCAGATACAGATCCCTAAGGATGACATTTGGAATAAATTCTGTAAGTGAAGTCTTTCAGCATGTAATGGAGCAAATTTCTTCACGTTATCCTTGTGCATAATAGTAGATGATTTATTGGCTGGAGGCAATGGTGAAGTAGAGCATGACAGAAACCTAAAGAAAGTTCTAGACAGAGCATGTGAAGTAAACTTGAAGCTCAATCCTCTGAAGTGCAAATTCAGACTTCCAGAAGTTACATACGCAGATCATTTATTTACCAGTACTGGCTTGAGACCAAACCTGACCAAGCAAGCAGCTATTCTTGAGATGTCAGCACCAGACAGTGTTCAAACTCTACGGCATTTCCTAGGCATGGTCAATTATTTAGTCAAGTTTATACCAGACTTCAGTGAGTTGACAGCAGCTTTAAGAGAGCTAATGCACAAAGATGTTGCGTGGTCATGGTTAGAACAGCACCAAAAGGCATTTGGAGACCATAAGCAGAAAATTGCCACCCCACCTACATTAAGATACTATGATATGAACAAACCAGTCACTCATTCCTGTGATGCTTCAAATTTTGGTCTTGGTGCGGTTATACATCAAGAGGGCAGACCAGTATCCTATACATCTAGAACACTTATCCAAACTGAAATGCAGTATGTTCAAACTGAGAAAGGACTTTTGGCAATAGTATTTGCATGTTCCAAGTTTCATGATTATATTTATGGTGGAGCTATTCAGATTGAAACTTGCCAGCAACCTCTAGTTACTACTCTAAAGAAGCCTATGTATTCCGCACCAGCGAGATTACAAAAAAATGATGCTCAAATTGCAAAAGTACAACTTCAAAATGGTCTGCACGAAAGGCAAACTGCTCTATCTGACTGATATCCAGATCACCCAGAAATATGATGGAGCAGCTTGACGCAGAGAATTTTGACTTTGATGTGATGGCAGTGTGTTATTTTCTACCACTAGGCTTGATGAGTTAAGAGATCACACAAAGACTTATCCAGTTTTGCAAAACCTCAATCACTACATTACTGTTGGATGGCCGTCAAAGCAATCTAGTGTACCAGCTAAAGTGCAAACCTATTTTCCTTACAGAGATGAAATGTTGACAGAAGATGGCATTATTTACAAAGTTCCTAAAATTGTTGTTCCTGCTTCCAAATTCCAAATAACAAGAATATATCCAGATTTTGCATCATGGTCACCCAAGTTCTGCATCCAGTAAGAGAAGAGCGAGAGAATTAGTATTTTAATCTTCATTACTGAAAGACATCAATAAAGTACTTTCTTCTTGTTCAGTATGCAATAGTACTAGACCACATTTGCAAAGAAAACCACTGCAGCTAAGTCCAGTTCCTGAACCACACTGGTCAATAGTAGCCACTGGTATCTTTGAGTGGAACAATTAACACTACTTAGTATTGGTAGACTCTTATTCAGATTGGTTTGAGAATGATCTACTACCTACCCTAACATCCACTGCTGTTATTACTAAATTGAAACATCATTTCTCAGTCCATGGTAGCCCACACACTTATTTCTGACAATGGTACTCATTTTACTAGTCAGTTGTTTCAGAAATGTGCAAGAGAATGGGACTTTGTACATCTCATTAGCAGTCCTGAATATCCACAGTCAAATGCTCTAGCTGAAAGTGCATTGCAGAATTAAGGTCAAAGCGTGACAATACCGATGTGTTCTTGAATTTGCTTAATCTCAGAAACATACCCCATGACGATATTCAGGAAAACAGAGCTACACTACCTATTAGTTCCAGTTTACTGAGGCCTAAAGCTAAGAACAATAAAACCATCAAGGCTCAACTTTTCAAGAAGAGTACTATCCAGAAGTCCAGTTATAACAAATCAAACAGATTTATTTGTCCATTGAGGGAAGGCTAGACAATGAAAATGCAAACGGTGAAAGGTTTCATTAATATTAGTCAGGTTACAGGTATATGTGCCAAGCCAAGATCCTACCTTATAGACTTATAGACTCCGAGGGTGTGGAGTACAGGAGAAATTACAAACATCTTATTCCTGTACTAGAATCATTATCATCATCATCACAATATTGTTTCTGTGATGTAGACTAAACCTGAGAGAGAACTAAATGTTGTTTCCACCCCAGAGTGTGTTCGAACCACTGATTCCATTCCTGAAAATATTTCAGATACTTCATAGGTTGAATATTTTGCAGAGACAGCTCCAGTTGCTAAATCCATTTCCCAGTTTTATGTCACACAATATAGATGACTATCTAAGCCAAGTGTGAAATACGCAGCAACGTGGACTTAACTGTATATATAAGTACCTAGTCTTGTATAAATGCATGACAAAGAACTACCTGTGATATCTGCATGCCAAATAGACTCATAATGTTGCATGATCTATTTCTCAAAGAGGGAGGATGTAGATCAGAGTGTATGTGATGTGCCTTTAAGAAGCATGTCAAAGAATGTAAATGCGCATATAAATGTCAGCCACGTGCAATTCCTAGTGCCATTACGAGAGAGCAGCCAGAGAGTGAGCATGCATGATTGCAGTTGTTAGTTTGTACATAAGTTACTTAAGTTAATGTCAGTAAACTTCTATGATGATGTGTTTGTGTAAAATAAAGCTGCTTGAACAGAACCCATGAAGACTCTTCTTTTGTGTCCAGAGTAGGAGAGTGACAACTTTGTTGATTGGGATAGTCCCATTAGGCCAAAGGTGCCTTTTCCGGTGAGATCTAAAGTGGTATTCAAACTGACTAGGGGAAATTTGGCCAGGACACTGGGAAACTCTTTTTTTCAGTAAGTGCTGTGGGATTTTTTACCTCAACCTGCTCTGCAACCATCTCAGACAGATGGGGCCTCAGTTTCATGTGTCATTCGAAGGATTGCTCAGTCAGGAGTACACTACCTTCCTTGTGCTGAACTTCAGTGTAAATTATTAATTTCAAGTTCCCAGCTGTGTTACTGCCCAAGGTTGTGTTAGGAACAGTGTGGTCATTTCATTTTAACTATTGCAACAATTCTCTCTGCAAAGTCTACCTACAACCCCTGACCCTCCAGTATCCCTTTTACTCCATTTAGTTTCTCTGATCTCTCTTTAATTGTTATTCATTTTCAACAACCAAGTAAATAAAGTATTGAGACAACAAATAAAAAGGTATTAAAAATTCAAAATCCTTTTTGGTGGACTAAATTTTAATTCTTTTGAAACTAAATTGCATTTCCATTTTAGGAGATTACTGAGTAGCTATAAATGTATCAGTTGCGACTAAAAATGCGCTGCAATTCATAAAACAAATACCTCTGGAATGAAACATGAAGTCATTCAGCATGTGTGTGTCATAATTAGATGCAAGTTAAAAAGATTTCTAGAGGAAAAACAGGTGATGTGGAACAAAAACTACAATAGAAATGTAGGATTAGAGAGACAATACCACAGTTGCAGTCCTTGAGATATTTTATCTTTTTAGTTTGGAATGCTTTAACTTTGTGGAAATGGTCAAAAATTCTAATGAATTATCTCTTTATTTTTGCAGAAGCCACAGCAGTACCACAATATCATCAGGTAATCCATTTGTTTATTTTTCCTTTTTCAATTTTTTTCAACTGTGCAGTAAATTAATTAAAAAAGCATGCAGATCAGTTAGACAAGGCATTCATCCTTGTATGGCTATACAACATACTTTGATTTTTCCTGACCCTTATTTGTAATTTAACATTCTGCAAATATTATATAACTATCCTAAAAGTTCCACAGAAATTACAATGAGTCCGTATTAGCTCTTCAGTCAAAATAACTTGTAGATACTGTTTTAAATGGGACTAATCATAGGATCGTAGGATCATAGGAAGTTACTAGGCTATTGGCCCTGAAGACCTTACAAGCCTAGCCAAGAATTTACTCCATGTTCCAGCAAGTCAGCATCCAATGCGCCTGTCCAGCAAGGACACAGGTAGAATCCCAGGGGTGTATTTTCTGTTCCCCATCCAGTTATCCAGGTTGCTCTTAAAAAGGGTTAATGAGGTATTCTGCTTGATGTGGTGATGGTGTCTAGTCCACAGAAAGGGGAGTCTCTGGGACACAAATTTGTCCCGCCAACAAGTCCAATTGATGTCACAGACCAGGTTGAGGTTGCGTGTGTGGTTTACCTGAGTGGAGCTTGACTTGTGGATATGCAGCAGTCCCATCAAGGAAGGGTCTGAGATTGCTTTGTATGCCAGACAGAGGTCACCTCTGTGGAGATTGTATGAGACTGACTAGAGTGACAGGGCTTTTAGCCTATCTGTGTAGGATAGCTGTTTGAGGCCCTGGATTCTCCTGGTGAAGAACCTCTGTGGTCTGTTCAGCTGCTGCATGTGCTTTGTGAGGTACATACCAAAAGGGGCATTGTACTCAATAATGGGTCTTATAAGGGAAGAATACAGGGATGCTATGACCTCCTTGTCCCTAGATGAGATACCCTTACTAATGAGGTGAGCCATGTAGAAAGCTTTCCTTACAATGGAGGCAATATTGTGGTCAAAAGTCAGTTTGCTATCAACCTGGGTGCTGAAGTCCGTCACAACTGATTGAGTGTTTAGGACCTTATTAATGTGATAATTTGTGGGAACATTACTCTCTCCAAAGGGGAAGATTATGCATTTTTTGGCATTCAGTTAGAGGCCATGTTTCTGGCACCAGCCATTTGTTTGGGTGAGACCCTCTTGGAAGATGTCCACATCACTAGAGGAATTCATGATAGCACCCAGCTTGCAGTCATCTGCAAACTTGGTCAGCCATAGCCCATTGGTTTTGGCCTGAACCTCAGAAAAGTATATCCCAAACAACAGAGGCCTCAAGACTGATCCCTGGGGTAAACCACCCATTACGGGTCTGCTGTTTGATGTGGCTTTCCCTATTTTGACTAGGTGGGTTCTATCAGTGAGCCAGTTTGCTACCCATCTGGTAACATAAAGATTGATGCCTAGTTGAGAGAGTTTATCTATTATACCCGAGTGGGGAATAATAACGAAGTCTTTAGCCAGGTCAAGGTAGGCAGAGTGCATCATCTTCCCCTCATCCATGCCTTTGACTGTCTCAAAGAAGTCAACCAAATTTAACAGGCATGACCTCCACTTGATGAAACCAAACTGTGTGGGATTGAGTGTTTGAGGTTGCCAATATCCTTGTTAATGAGGTCCGTAATAATCCGCTCCCTAGCCTTACAGATGAGGCTAGTTAGGCTGATTGGTCTGGTCTATAATTTCCTGGATGAGTGGATGCTCCACCTTTGTGCAAAGGGATGACACTCGCTGTCCTCGATGCAGTTGAGATGAAGCCAGTACTCAGGCTTTGATTGAATAGGGTGCCCAGTGGCACTGCAAGTTCCTGCCTGAGTTCATGTCGGATGCAGCCTGGGATATTATCGGTTCCCATGGAGGCTGTATTTTTTTTTTTGCCTTAGAGATGGCAGTGATGACTTGCTCCCTAGAGATGAGAGGAGGGGGGCAGGTGCTGGGGATGTCCTGATTTACTGATAAGGTAGACAGAAGGGTGACGTTTTCACTGAACCTATCTGCCAGAAGGCTGGCTATATCTACAGCATTTGTGTATGTCGTGTCCTTGACCACCCGTTCTGAGCAGATAGGAGTGCTTCCATTGAGATTGCAGACATATACGAAGAAGGCCTTGATTGTCTTTAGTAGATGTGGCCAGTTTGGACTCAAATTTTGCTTTGGAGGATTTTACTAGTGCTTTTATTTGCTTGTTATGGGTAAGGAGAGATTGCTTCAAATTAGGCACTTGCTCCTTCTTGGTCCTGGACAGCAATTTTTTTCTTTTTATTATAGAGTTTATTTATTGCAGATGACCATCAGACAGGTTTACTCTTCCATGAGGAGGAGGAGGAGGAGGATTTTGCCCTGTCGGGTATTCCTGATTCCATGTAGTTATATAAATGCTCGTATAGTACTTTGATGTAGGTTTGGACATATGTGCCAGTTCCTATGGAGGGGAGGGGGCTGTGAAGCTGTTTATACCTTGCCTGAGCAGGTTGTAATCCGCTTTGGAGAAGTTTTTTGTTTGATTCTAGCTAGGGGTGTCAGGGAAGATGGTGACTTCAAAAGTGACTGCTCTGTGATCAGATCTTATGAGGGAGGATGACACTGTATGATTTCTGCAATGGTTACTTATGTTAGTTAATACCAAGTCCAATATATCACCTCTTGTGGGGGTGTCGAGTCAGCTGGCCCAAGGCATTTACATTGATGAAATCAAGGAATCTCTGGGCATTTGTGTTTTGGCATTAGTAGTTCTTCCAGTCTATTGTTGGATAGTTAGCCACCCATGATAAGGGTAAAGGGTTGAATCTTGATAGATTCAGAGAGGTCCAGATAGGTGGAGTGGACATCTTGAATCAAAGTTGGGGGCCTGTAGCTAGCTATGGTTTGAATAGGAGTTTTGTCAATGGTTAGCTGCATCTGGAGTGTCTCCTATGCATCATACTTTTATATATATTGCAACTCCATCTCCTTTTTCTTTGCTGCCCACAGTTTGTAGTCTGAATGTATGATATGATGAGTAATTTGGTATGGCTGGGGTGCTCTCTGCAGCTTTGAACCAGGTTTCTGTGACTGCACAAATGTCAGCATCTTCCAGGGTTAAGAATGCTTGCAATGAGTGCCATTTCATGTTTAGGCTCCTAGCATTCAGCAGCATGACCTTTAATTTACGTTTTGATGAAGTTTTCATGTTGGTAGTTTTGACCTCATGGCATTGCCTAAAAAGGCACTATGGGGGAGGCAAGAGGCTTTGCCAGGAGCCTGAAGCCCAAGGGAGACAGTGATGCATTTGATGCCAGTAGCTCCACCTTTCCACATATTGTTATCCATTTGATGCCAGTAGCTCCACCTTTCCACATATTGTTATCCATTTGGCTTAAAAGCTTTCACCACCCCCATCCCCTATCCCTTTTAGGAAAGCTACAGATACGAAATAATAAAACAAGCTTGGCTGCTGCTCATAATTTAAATGTATTTTTTATTTATGCCATTGAAAAATAATTTAATGGTAAATGCGTTTACCTGTGAGAGCTTACTTCCGTAGAATGTACCCCTTTATTTACTGATATTGCAACTGTCTTATAAATACTTTATGTGCAATCTGACTTGTACTTCATGAGTTTTGTATTTGTTGCTGTAATGTGTTGCTTTCTGCAAATCACATGTTTCAGTCACTGTATCTCATACTGGCAGGGAAACGAGTTTCATCTTCATTTGCCTTTTCTGAAAACACATTTAAGTGCTTCTTTTTTACACCCATGCATCATATACTGGCTAGTGAAAAAAATCCCTAACACTAACCTATATTTTAATAAAATGCCAGCAATTCATTGATATCAATTAGCTCTGATCAACTGCATATGACACTACTCAGTAGGTATGTGTTATGCAGATTATATGATCATTCTGGTTTTCTGTATTTTTTTTCTTTCTTTGCCCTCCCCTTTGCATGCTCTCCAGTTGCCCAACAACAGCACATAATGCTCCTGGTACTATTCCTTGGGATCGGAACCACAAAACAGAGCAGCATCACATACACTGTCCTACACAACAGGATTTGTTTTGGGGGGTACGTCCAAACTAGATGGAGCTATTGGCATCAAATGCATCACTGTATGTAATACTAGTTAGTTCCACTCCCAACTCATTACCAAAATGCTAATGGGAATCTGTTTCACAATTTTGGTATAAGCCCATCACTGTGGATGTGCCTGCTCATGAGCAGATAATTATCTCTCCCTCCCTCCCTCCTTCCGCAAGTGGGTAAGGTGATGGCAAAAAGCCCTTCCTTCTTTGCTCCTTCCCCCCATTAGTCAAGTTTGTGTCAGCTAGATTATAGTCAGGCATCCAGTTCTGTATGCCATGGAGCCAGTCTTTGTGATTTTCAAAAGTAATAATGAAATGTGATAAGGGCAGCTGTACTAGTCATATATTATTGCTTGCTCCTTACAAGAAAGTTATGCTGTGGGACTTACTTACTACCAAGAACTTACTGGGCCATGCTACTAATAAAGGACTGGGGATTATGAAAGTTTCACAAGATGGATGAAGCCTGTTAATATAGTTGCTAAGTAAGAAGTTTACAGTGGTAACACATCTTGAAGCTATTTCAGGGCTCACTAATTAGATACTGAAGACTGACCATCTTATACTCTATAAAGGATGTGAATCACAGTTAAATCAATGCGAGGTCAGTACTATCATGTGAGGTAAATAAACACTTAGACAATGACTTTTTAAGTTATCTTTTAATGTAACTAGCAAACAATTAAGAGTTATTTCTTATAATTTGTATGCAAGCACATGTGGCTCTGTGTTTGACAGATATCATTTTAGAACTGGCTTATACATTATGCCTAGAAAAGGCTTTTATTGTATACTTATCTTACAAAAGGCCATGCCTCAGCACATTCTGGATCTGTGAGAAACATTTATGGCTTTTAAATAAGGTATACCTTGAGTGGTATTACATCAAGAAATACAAAATTTGTTTTCAGGACAATTTACAGGAAAAGTATTGGATCAGAAATAGTGCATCAATTTTATTTATGCGACTGATAGAAAGCTGTTCTACAGAAAGGGAAAGAAAGCAGGTTATTAATCAGCTTGGATAAAAAATTTATCCAACACACATAATCTAGTAGGTTATGTCATCCAGGTAGGTCTTAACTGCTGATGAAGTCTAAGTCTGTTATCTGTCTAGCTGTTTAAGCTTCACTTTTGTAAAAATACATTTTTGTTCAACTATTGCTTCATATAGTCTAACAATTGAATATACTCTTCTAAACAGGTCCACAGACAAGTGTACAATTCAAAACAATTGAAGAAGAGTACAAGGATGGAAAGAATGTCTCAGAGAAGGAGGAGAAACGTAGACATCTGTGAAACAATGAAAACTCTTGTAGACACACTTTACATCTGACAGGCAAATAAAATAGTGTAGAGATGTTAAGATTGTACTAGAAATTGAAATCAGTGAAAGGAATGTTACCAGGAAGTTTACATCCCCAAAGACCACAAAAAACAGGAGAAACTAAAATTCAGTGAAACACATCAGTCAGTGTTGACTTGAGGCCTTACCCTGGTGTCTTCTCTTACCTACATTGTGTCATATTTCTAACAGTAAACTATTTCTAAAACTCCAGTGTTGTGCCTATCTTAAGGGTAAATGACATAGTAGGAAACTTAGGACTATTAATTTCCCTGGATGGAATGAGTAATAAAAAGGTTTTCAGAGCAGTATGCTTAGAATAAAGCAACAGATAAAATGTTTCTAACTTTTAAATAAAAATACTCTGGGAAATAAGGCATTCAGTAGCTGTTAATTCTGTATAACAGTATTCTCTTCTTAACATAGTCAAAAGTGTGTCTACCTATATGCCCATCTTATTTATAATTCATTTTGTTCTGTTTTTATGCCAATCTAATGCTTGTATTTTCTTGCATCACTGTGAATTATGTAATACTACCAAATGTGTAACTTAGCTCACTTCAAATGTTTAATAAAGCAATTTTCTTTGGCATTGTAGTTATGTCCTCATTTATTTTCATAGCACTTGTTTATAATTGTTGAATTCTCTAAAAAAGTTCAGCACTATACAGAAAGAAAGATGGAAAAAGAGAATGAAATAAGAGAGAGAGTACAGTGGGATAGAGATGTAAGGGAGTAGATAAGTCGTACTGAATGCTGAGATGGGAATGGCATAAAGACCATGTTGAGAAAGGTAAATTAGTAGCAGGCACACTTTCCCCCAGATTCTGCATGCCTTGCTTGGTGTGCAGGATTAGTGCAGGAGCTCTAGCAGGAAATATGTCTGCCGTGCAATCCAGGAACAGCCTGCAGAGGTGTGCACAAGCGCTCCTGCACTAGTCCTGCACAGACTAAGCCCCTGTATGCAAATCACCCCATTTGCAGGAGAAATTCATGCAATTGTAGTGAATTTGTGATCCAGGAATCTTGAAACTAGCCGTGCATGACTAGTGTAATCTGTAGAAATGTACTCGGTTAGTAACCGAGTACATTTTTGCAAAATCCAAAACGTAGCCATGACAGCTCCAAATAAAGGTTGCATATCAGTCAGGAAGCATGCCAATTGTCAAGTATAAGGCCATTGGCATTGCAAACATCTTAAAAAATAAAAAAAAATCAACTTTTATTTTTTTTTTAGCCGATGTCTGCTGTTTAAGCGTAGGGCAGCGGCACGCAAATGGGATCGGGGGGAAATAATAAAATAAACCTAAAATAAGCATTCTAACTAAAATCACTAGTCTGCCATGAAAGTCAATGGGAGGCAGAAGACAACATGGCCAGTGAGTAGTGGTTGCTAAGGGGGGGAGGCTCAGTGTGAGACATGTAACTATGCATTAGCAGGCAATCCTATGCAAATGAGGGGAATGATAGTGAATCCCAGTTTTCCCCAGCATGCTAGTCAGGTCCCAAGAGTGTAAGAGTAGGAATAGCTTGGTGCAAGCCTAGGAGTTAGCTGACATCATGGGGTATGTCAGGCATACTGTAAGCGGATTGGAGCCCTGTGGCTTGGGTTTGCTCCTAGTTTAGCACAGCTAAGCAAGGGGGTGTGTCTGAATCCGTCTAGCACTCTTTATATTGCCTAAGCAGGTGTGCGCGGACCACGCACCAGGTTTTAAAGAGAAAAAAAAGTTAAACCAGGAAATAGCAACACTGTGCACATTTGAGCACTCTGTTTGCACAGCACACCCCCAGACATACACAGGAAGGCAATGGGAAGGGAAAACGGCAGTAGGAAGGTAAACAAGGAGAACTAGCATAGCTGGAGGGTGAAATGTATCAGAATCAGCCAATTACACAGGCAGCAGACCAGCCCAGCTCAGAACACTACTATAAACTATGCAAACACCTTCTCCTTTAGTTTTCCCATACTCTACACCACCAGTGTACACAAGCGGGGAAATTATACCAAGCAAAAGCAACAAAATGATAGGGGCTGCAGCAGCTCTCATAAATCAACATGTGGAAGAGGCTGATGGTGGTGAGGATGTGAATCCTGCTGATCAGCCCACAGTGAGGAGACAGAGAAGAGTGTACAGACCCAGGGTAACCTACTAGGGGCTACATAAGCTGGAGATAGTGGAGCGCTATATGGTGGGCATGGACCTCCTACAGCAAATTGTTGAGCTGTGCTGGCCACACCTGACACACCGAACTGACCGAGGGAACCCATCCCAGTGGATACCAAGGTATGTGCAGGCCTAGGAATACTAGCCACAGGTAACTCCCAAAGCTCATTTGGGGAAATCATGGGGATCTCACAGGCATCAGCATCCAGAGTATTAAACCAGTTCCTGGATGCCATGTCAGCACATGCCAGTGAGCACGTACATTTCCTCAACACCTATGAGGTGTTGGCCAGCAATATGAGTCTCTTCCACCAAATAGCAAAATACCCTGAGGTAGTGGGTGCTATAGACTGCATGCACATATGCATCAAAGCACCACCCAGTCATCAGGGTAGGGCCTACATCAACTTCAGGGGCCTCCCCTCCATCAACTGCCAGGTCATGTGGGATGCCCAGGGCATTATAATGAATGTGTGTGCTGGCTAACCTGGAAGCTATCATGAGTCCACATTTGGCATCTGACTCAGCTGTACCAGAGATTTGCCAATGGGGACATCCGCTATGGTCACCTAATGGGGGATGCTGGTTACACACTGGAGCCGTGGCTGATGACACCCATCAGAAATGCGTACACACCTGAACAAGAACGCCATAATGAGGCACACACAGACCAGGCTTATAATAGAGCATGTGCTTGGGATGCTCAAATCACAGTTCTGGTGTCTGGATACATCTGGTGGAGCCTTGCTGTAATCACCAGCTACATGTACTCAAATTGTTATGGTACATGCCATGCTACACAATATGATCCTGCAGAAACAGCTGCAGCAGGAACAGTACGGGGCAGGGCTACACAGCCCACCCACCAATGCCAAGGCCTGCACAGGCACAGAGTGACTCGGAGGAAGAACAACCTGAGCCTACCCCAGTAGGCAGATGGAGGCATGCCCAGTATGCCCTGGCCATGGCAAAGAGGCAATGCATAGCATATATACTGACACAGTGGGGACCCAGGGAATGACACCTCTCTCTGACTCGCACATACAGTAAAAGGGATGCCAAACATGACACTACCTGTGCTCAACCATGTATAGGGAGTGTACTATGTGCATCCGACATAGTCAGCCCTCCAGCACCATCCTCAGTCCTGGCACCCCACAAGGTAAGTCAATCAACCTACCAATTGCCAAGTGGAGTAGAATGTGTCATTACCTGTATCTATGGTATGGATGTGAGCATGCAAGGGAATTGGGTGGCTGAATATTATGGCAGCAGATAGTAGACATCCATAGTGGCACCATGACATCTGTAAAACATACTGGAGCCAACATAGTAGCCAGTACAACACAAGGTGTCAAAACCCACTGCAGGAAATGTGTTGGGTGACATGTGTGTCCATATGACTCACACATGCCATTCAGGGAGGTTCACATACCCAACAACAGTCTCATCCAGCAGGATGGGTGTAGACAAACCCAAACAGAGCCTGTGCTATGGCCTCTGAATGATGCCTATGGGTTACCTCCCCCCCCAGGCCTACACAGACAGACTACAGCAGGTCAGACAGTGGGATGTTAGTTCTGAAAGGTAGGAAGTCAGACCCTAATATGTAGGGCAACCAAAGCTAAGACCTGTAGTACACTGATATGCCTCTAGTCAGTATGACAGGTTAGAATACAGAATGAAATGGAGTACCTGACATACAAGTACAGTCATAGCAAATGTGTGCAAGTGCCAGGTGTGCCCCCCCCCATCCTTTGTAGATATGTAGAAACAGTAAGGTGTGCCCCCCCAATCCTGTGTAGAAATGTAGTAACAGTCAGGTGTGCACCCCCTAATCCTGTGTAGAAATGTAAAAACAGTCAGGTGCCCCCCCACAACCCTATGTAGAAATGTAGTAACAGTCAGGTGTGCTCCCCCACTCCCATGTAGACATGTAGAAACAGTCAGGTGTGTATCCCCTCAAGCCTGTGTGGAAATGTAGAAACAGTCAGGTGTCCCCCCTCCCACAATCCTATGTAGAAATGTAGTAACATTCAGGTGTGCCCCCCACGCCTATGTAGACATGTGGAAACAGACAGGTCTGCCTCTTCTCCAGTGTAGAAATGTAGTGACAATCAGGTGTGCCGCCCCCCCAATCCTGTGTAGAAATGTAGTAACATGTATGAGTAGGTATAGTACGAGTGGAGCACAGATGGCCAGAGGCGGTCAAGGTAGCAGGATAGGTTGTAGCATTTGCACAATATGCAGGTCTGTGTGTGTTAGGATGGTGTGTGTTTTATAATGTGTGAGAGTGGTCAAGTATGTATGCATGTTGAGGTAAGACCTGGTGGCCATTGCCCACTACTGCTGTTAACAGGGACACACCCTCACAACTGCAGTACCAAAGACAATCCCCACCAGTATAACACATGCTAGCAGTAAGCCATTGTAAATGTATGGTGGTAAAATGTGCCACCATCTGAAATATTGACATGGCTTGGCTGTTGGGCTAGATATGCAAGCAGTACACAGGGGAAAGTACCTCAAATATACAGGTTATATTGTGGCACTGTGAAGTGGTGACACCCTTGGATTTGTACACATTGGTATGCATCACAGGAACAGGACCTGTAGTAGGGGATACCGGTGATGTCTGCCTGAACACCTGCAGATCACAAAGGAGGTATGACTGATGTATTGGGAATCAGCTGATGTACCTGCACATGCCAGCATAACTGTAATGCCCCATGCATATCTGTGTGTCAGATGCAAGATCCATAGCACACATGCACCCAGCCATGCAAACACTACCCACAGGCACTTCTCTGGCAATATCCCTGCTGTGGGAAAGAGGTACAGTATGACCCCACCTGTATATGGCAATAGCGGAAGACTGCAGCATGCAGTGCAGGTGTCCCATGCAGGTGTGTCCCTAGGTGTAGGCAGCACTCTGCCAGCATCCACACCATCTGATCAAGACTAACAGAAGGTATTGGCATGAACAACTATCACATCTACCCTGTCACCCCAGGGGAATATGCTGTATGGTAGTCTGGGACTGTAGGACATACAGAATGCAACAGCCTGCCACATCTGGCCTGTACCAACACCTAATGCCCCACAGGCACCTGCCAAAGGCCCATGTCTCACACGTTCTGCCAATGCATGTTATGTCATGGACACCCAAATAACAACATAACACACTCCATAGAAGCATATGCAAGACCATGTGGACAAACCACAGTAACATGTCCACCATGTCCCACTGCATGAACTGTGGACCAACACTAACACACTAACACACATGTGATGTGGTGATGCCCTCAGGGAAAGTATCAGAGAATGTAGGCATAATGTATGGAAGAGGTTAAAATAACAAAGTGGGGTGTGGGAGCATGGGCAGCATTGAATGTGCAGGGTCCAACACCAAGCTGTGTTCACACACTATCCCTGGCTGCAAACACATAAATAGATGGCTACACACCTACACCACAATAGGGTAAATGTCTTGACCCATGGTCCCTGCCTCTGGCTAACCTGTGCAAATCTGTACAGCTGTGAGGCATTGCCACAGCAAGATAAGGCCATACTGCCATATTGATAGGCGGACACGTATGGGATCCTCTGCTAGCACTGTACCAAGGTGCTGAACTGGATATACAAACCCAGCACCAAGTGTCTGCAGCTCCCTCTCCAGAATGGCATAACCTACCATGAATACATAGGTGTCTGCCGACAATACTGGACACAACTGCACTCACCCTTGTCTCCCAAGTCATCACTGTGAGCAAGAATGTCCACCTGACAGTACATAAGGACAGAAAACATCACTGTGTATAAAAGTACACATGTCTGAATATCTCTGCTAACAGCAGTACCATGCAGGTGAAGCAGCACATACACAATCACCTACAGTACACACTATCCCCTGCACAGTTTGTCCCCATATTGCCAAATGATCAACACATACCCTGCAGAAACAGTATGCTACCTGTAGGTGTACAACACAAAGATCTGCACTGCAGTACAAACTACCTGTAATCGATCAACACATTCAATACAGAAGGGCATACTGGGCATGCTCACACACTTAGAAAAATGAAGGCAATGTCAGCCAACAACATACTGAAAGGTCATACTGGGCATGCTCATATACTTAAACAAATGAAGGCCATGTCTGCAAACAACAGTGGACCAGACATATCTAATATTTGCAGATGTTAGTGCAGACACTCCTCAGTATGCAGTACTCATGCTTTGCATACACACACTGGCTATGAATACAGACATATATCCAAGGAAACACCATAATAAGCCAAAAGTAGATGTACATAGATGTGTGGAAAAGAGTGACTGTCCACAAGGGGCCATCCATTATGAGGCCTGTCCCATCCAGCAAACAGCCAAATGGCTACAACCACATGAAGTTCGAATGTCACTCACTGTAGACCTTAGTCACTGGTATCTGTCAGCATTACGGACTATGTGGTGCAAGTGCTAGCTGTGCAACATGACTGTACAAGGAAGTAGTCATCTAGTAGCTGTATACACGTACCTGTGGAATATAACTTTGCATGTGCCCACATGTGGTGTGTTAACCTCTAGATGAATGGGTTATGGCCCATGTACACACACTGCCCTCTCCATAGCCATACTATGAAAAGCCTGCTGAGGTCATCCACTTTGAAACACACCCTAGTGAAAGGTGTAGGCCAGTGATCTCCATGGCACTTCCTATAACTGTGTACTACTGTACTGTAATAAACTAGTTAGGTAGGAGTTCTAATCCCAGATATGGCAAGTGTGTGTGTGTGTGTGTGTGTGTGTGTGTGTGTGTGTGTGTGTGTGTGTGTGTGTGTCTGTGTAGAGAGCAATGCTTTTTAGGCTAGTCACACTCACTACAATTCAAATGCCCTACTTTGTCAAGGCTGCTGATGTCATTCATTGTGAAATGCACCTTTATTGAAGGAGTACTAATCCCCGTGGGTGTGTCCTATAACAGCTTCATGCTGTAGTGTGATATAGAACTTTGGTCGGGGTTATATTCCCACACATGTTAGTTGTGGATGTTTTGTGTGTGTTTCAATGTCTGTGTGGGGAGCAATGCATTTTAGCCTAGCCTCACTCACTACAATTCAAATGCCCTACTTTGGCAATCCTGCTGGTGTCATTCATTGTGAAATACACCTTTGGGGAAAGAGTAGTCCAGTAATCCCCGTGTTGTATCCTATAACAGCTTCATGCTGTAGTGTGATATAAAATTCTGGTAGGGGTTCTATTCCCAACATGTCGGTCATGGATGGTGTGTGTGTGTTTCAATGTCTGTGTTGGAAGCAATGCCTTTTAGCCTAGCCACGCTTACTACAATTTGAATGCCCTACTTTGGCAATCCTACTGATGTCCTCCAATGTGAACTACACCTTTAGAGAAGGAGTATTCCAGTAATTTCCATTGCTTGTCCTATAACTGTGTAGTGCTGTAGTGTAATAAACTAGTTCAGTATAAATTCTAATCCCAGGCATGACAGGTGTGTGTGTGTGTCTGTTTGTAACTCATATCCTGTGTGGAGGTGGTTGTGAGTGTGTAACAACTGAGCTCAATGTGGAGCGGGTTTTGCAAATTTCTTATATTGTGGCCCTAGTATATATCACAATGTCCACCATACAGGGATAACAGATGTGAAATAGCTGAGAGGCTGGGGTGAAAATCCTTACCCATACATGTGACATCAAGGCCAGGCAAACAAAGTTAGCAACCCTAGTATTACCCAGAGAACACTCTAAACCCATGTCTCATACACACACACACACACTTGCCTAGGCAACAGTCGCAATGTTGGTAGTACCTTGCATATTGCCCACTAATAGTAACTATGGTGTGATTGCAGTGGGCTACAGAGGGCATGGCACCCTGTCCATCTGTCCAATAGGCATGTACATGTCGACAGTGCACCTTTCCCATGTTCCCCACTGGACACTTGCAACACCTGTGGTGCCATCAGATGTGACCCACAAAGGACATACTATGCCTGAAAACATGCCCTGTATGAACAGATGCCATTGACATCAGGGAATGCCAGTATCATGCTATCAATGTAGGTGCAGGGTAAACCTGCTGTCCCTTACCTGTTCCCACCACATGAGGCCAGGACTGGCACATATGATGAAAATCTGTGTACACAACATGGGCCAGACACACCAGGTACAGTTCCACATGTCACTGTACATGCATGTGGGAGGTGTGCACATCCCAGACACCATCCATTTCATGGACTAATGAACACATACATGGCAAGCAATGCACAGCATTTTCCACACACAACAGTCACCCAGGTGAGTGGATGGTGAATACAATACCCACCTGTGTGGGCAAATCCAGAAACTGCACTCCTGACCCACAGTGCAGACCATTGTCATGTGGGCTGATGCTATGGTAAACCCATCACCTAGCCTTGTATAGTTGTCTGGCACAGTCGACCAATACACACCTGTGAAGCAATTTACCCATGCATATCAGTAGTGGCACCCTGTTTGTGTGTGTGTTGTATAATGCGTATGATCACATTCACACTCACTACAACCCCCATTGGCATACTGAAGCATGCTGTCCAATGCCAGACACCTCCACATACTCTTTGCCCATATATCCTTTGTAAGACCCCTGTGGTGCATGTGATACCTGCACAGTAATGTGTTGTGGCAATCTCACTAGTGATGAGCTGTATTCTTGACCCTGTCATGTGTGTCAATGTGTGTGCATCCTTGTGAGAGTGCGGTTGTCTTGATACTGGCACCTGTTCATGCGGACAGGCACATGTACTACACCTACTAGCTACCATATCCCTGTTGCAGATGCCACTCACCATCACATATATGTTTTGAGGGCACCTCAACATGTAACCTATGTGGTGCATCAGATAACTGCATAGAAATGTAATAGTGCTACATAGTTGTCAGGGGCTTGATACCCTGTGCTGGTAGGTGTGTGACACAAACATTCTTAAGTTTTACTCTCCCACCCCTCTCTGACTTTACTTTTCCTTCATCTGCCTCTCTCACTCCCTTTCTGGTGGATGTAGAGACCTACACCTGCTTTGCTTAGGCAGCAGCATGTGTATTTAAATTGATGCTCATGATCAGCTGATGGCCTTTGCACAAATTGCAGCCCTTCTCTAGCTGATTGCATGTGGGACAGCTGTGGTAACATTCCCATTTCCAATTCCATGGAAACACACTCCAATATCTAGGAACATCATGTTGGTGTTGGGCCTTTTCATTCACTGTGAGCAGGAACTCGTTCTGTAGTTTGGCAAACAGCATCTCAGATGGATTGGGGATTTACCTCTAACAACATACACTGTGGAAACAGGGAAACACACAGGAGGAGGATGTGCCTGTCCTGACTACAGTCTGTAAGTGCTGCTATACTGCATTTCGAGTAATGTTGGTTTAACAGGGTGTGTGTGGATATGGCTGTCCTACATGTTTTAATAACTGACATGTCACTGCTATGTTTATGAGGGAACCCCATCTGTAGGGTCATCTGCAGACTGGGCAGTGTGTGGCACCTTTTGTTTCATGTGTTACCCACAGAGCACCTATCTGTGGACTGCAGAAGGTAGTGTAAGGATTGCAGTCTGTAGATGGTGACAGCCATGAGAGTTACTGACTTCACATCCCTCATAGGACATATGTTGCAACAAACCTTGTTACAACAGTAAATGTATGAGGTTATCACAGCAACATGTCAATATTGGCCCTGTGTATGTGCCTCCAGCCACAACTCTGTCAACCTTTGTACATATGTCATGCAGTAAGAGGTGCATATGTGCTGTACACCATAATTAGTGACATCATAACTGATAACAAGCCAGTGAGATACCAGACTGCTACACATTATGTATGGTAGGGGTTATATCTGATGCCATTACCTGGACATTCTGTGGTTGTGTGTACAGTACTGAGGTCTGTGTATGTAAGGTGAATGTCAGTGTGTGTATTGATAATATGTACTTTGGACTGTGTACAGACTGTGGTAGATGTCATTGTTCTTGGTCCCATTTTATATGATGGGAGCTGAGGTAGGGCTACACACTCCTTGTTCAGGACATCTGACGAAAATATATGTATATATAATTATCCAGATATATATATATATATATATATATATATATATATATATATATACATAACATATATAGATGGATATGTATATGTACATATATATGCATATGTATATATATATATATATATATATATATATATATATATATATATATATAAACACCCAGATATATACATATATAAAGCAATATATGTCTACACATATACAGATAAAGATACATATGCATATATACGTATGGCTATCTACATATATATTGACAGTAGTAGATATATCAGAATAGATATGTATGCACATATAGTTACAGATATCTACATATATACCAACATAACTAGACATATCTGTACACATTGGATGTGCATACATATATAGCTATATAGACATATATCTATATATACATATACGTATACCTATATATACACATTTCTCTATATAAGTATATATGTATATATATATATATATATATATATATATATATATATATATATATATATATATATATATATATACACACATACAAAGAGATGTACACATGGTCATATATATGTAGCACTGTACATATGTGTATACAGACATATGTACGAGTATGCATTTGTATGTACAGGTATACATATATAGACCTATTATATGTATACAACCATATTCCTGTCATGAGTAAATGTCACAGTTGTGTATACCCTCCCACATGTATCTCACCGTATCTATCTGCTATGTGCACATTATGATAAAACAACATATGTGATGCAACAGTCATATTAATAACAAGGACTACACAATTTAGGAACTAAAGGCAATTGTTCAATACTACTCAATATGTGTATTGACAGCTATATTGGTAAAACAGCTGTCTTCACAGTGGTCATGGCATAGTGGTTTAATGCTGCGACTTCAGTGTAAAGGGTCCTGGGTTCACGACTTGCAATGGCTGTTAATTTTGTTGCTGGGCAAAACAAGGGCTGTCAGATACAGAGTGGTTAAGCAGTTTTGTGCTGCTTTAAGCGGGTTTGCATGGGTTTGCGTGAAGATAAGTGGTGCTAAGCTATGGGTAAACATAAGGGCACTTACAGAGTGTACGCAGCACTTACCAGTGTGCAAATCAACTTAGCTGTTATATTGCAGCAATGTTGATACTTGCTAAGCATAGCTTAGCCCTGGTAACCAGGACACACAACCCAGACTGATAACCTGTAATAAGTGTATGTAATGCCATGTACAATACACGCACCTATGTGTGTCATTACCGTAGCAAGGGGTGTGAGTGTCATGTGTGGGACACAGACATATATGAGGCCTGCAAAGCACTTTTATCCATGTGAATGTGTTACATAAAGATGTAGTAGCCCAGGGTACATGCTGTCACACTGGCATGTATTATATCATGGCAGTACTACTGTTGACAGTGCTAACCCAGGCAAGAACAGAGTGCTTACTGTAGTACTGACAACAGGCACATCTGCGAGCATGGCTGTACACCAAGGCCTCCCTGTTGTATCCCTGATGTGTGAGCTGTGTCACAGTATATAACCCTTACTGGGTAATGATCCATCATGTGGAATGTAACTGTAGACAACTGTCTGTACAGCACATGTTAGTGAGGGCATCTGACATGTAGTTATGGCATACATATTGCTGTCAGACATCTGTCAATGCACTCATGCTACTGCATAGCTACTTGCCAAGCTGATGACTGTCAGTCCCTGTAAAATGTGCAGTGCAGATTGCAGCATGGCTTTACTAGGTGATGCACATGATCAGGTGATGGCCACTGCACCAATCAGTGTCCTTCACTGGATAACTGCATGCAGCTTGCTGTGTAATACTTCCAATTACCACTGTCATGGCAACCACCTACTATAAATCCCTACATCATGTGGGTGTGGTCCCTTTACCTTTCCTATGTGATGGACATCCTTCCTGTGTGTGGGCATCAGTGTTACAGACATTAGGTAGCAATACCTCTTACAGGAGAGCCTATATCTTCAGACCAGCTACATATTTGTAGGAGATTCCAGAACTACAGACAGAGTGTGGGTAGAGCTGTGTTATGCTATGTATAGTACTGGTGTTACAGGGTTTGTGTGTACATATTAGTTTACCTTGGAATGCAGTCTGTCTGCATAGCTCTCAACTGTGGGCCTATCCTCTTGATGGCCAGAGGTGTGCCTATCATGTTTTGTCTGTCCACCACACAGGTCCTGTGTCAGATATGTCACTGGCAGTGTGTGTGTGTGTGTTGAGTGCTATCAATACATGGCTACATCTATTTATGCTTCTAACCTCAAATCCCTGACTAAGGGTATGATACAAACTATCCTGTTACACCAGTGACTTGCTTAGTGTATGGCAGCAGTTTTCCATATATGAGCCTGTGTTCCAGCCTCTGTCCTCCACCTACATACTAAGCTTTGCATATATGGCATGCTGTCAGGGGTTGTTCTGTAGTGGGCTGTGAATATATCATGCTGGCATTCCTGCCATCAGTCCACTGCTGTTGTATCCTCCACAAATACAGTGGGGCTGGGGCCATATTCGTGTGGGCTTCACCTACACAATACATGTATGCCCGTATGTACTCCAGAGGCCAGTGTATATAACAGTTGTATATGGCCCTGTATTATTGAGTCTAGTGGGGTGCACCATAAATAACATAGGCTGTTACAAAATGTGGGGGTATCAGGGGTGAGCTGCCTTAAGGTATCTGGATGTACAGTACCATACAATTCACCTATATTTATATCAGTTATATAAATTGGGTTAATGCAGGCCTACTGCCTTCTGCCATACAGATTGTTCTGTATGTCAGTGTGCTTGTGATGGTGTCAGTTATGCCTTGTTATGTAACAGTTACATCCCATTGTGTCAACTGAAGTCTTTACCACCTAGTGATTGTGTACATTGTGTAGATAGAGGCTGCTGAACTATACACCTGCATTACTTACTGTTGATTGTTTGGTATCCTGTGGCCCAGTCTGTCTTTACTATTGTACTATCTGAAGGGTTCTAACTGGACAGCAACATTTGTGAACCTTCCCAGACTACTGTATTAGTATAACTCTTTCACAGTTGCATTACTCTGTTTATATGGATGTCAGCATCTGAACAACTATATGACATGGCATATACAACTGTAGTAGTACAAAAATAAAGGTTTTCCATTTATGCTAACCTGTCTGTGGTGTTATATCCTATGACCTCTCTGTGGGTATATGTTGCAGGCAAAGATTGTCATTTGTATGGGTGGCTCATAGAGTGTCCAGTTGTTAAGGTGTTAATTGTAGGTATAGTGGCTGTTTCATATTGTGTGCACCTTCTACATATGTATCTTACTATACATATCTCTGTGTGTGCATGTGTAGTCACACATATATATATATATATATATATATATATATATATATATATATGTGTGTGTGTGTGTGTGTGTGTGTGTGTGTGTGTGTATACCTGTATCTGCATATATGTGCCTGTGTATACGTATCCTTGGGATGTTGATAGCTTCCACATTGTACCTTACCTATGGGAGCCAGACTGTACTGCATGATATGTTTCCAATACCAGCCTGACATCATACAGGTGGGATGGAGTACTATTAACATCTTGTGCCCATGTCGTGTCAGGTCCTGTTTATGGGATCTGCAACACTTGGTAGTGAATTGCAGGGAAGATGTGTTTGGCTGTTGGGGGGGGTATACTTATTTGTACAAGATGTATATTGTTTGAGGCCTCTCAACCCCATTAACAGTGCATGTGGACATATATGTTTTTGTTATTTTCCAATTGTTATCTACAGATGTATGTCCGTATATACCTATATAGATATATATCTGCTTACATAAATAGAACTATGTCCGGATATACCTACATAGATATATACATATATATATATTTCTATCTATATACATACATATACATATTACATATATATATATAACTTGTTGTATATATTTAGACATATAGATGTAGACATATATATCTATAGATGTAGGCATTTGCATGTATATATGTTTATATGTGTGTGTGTGTATATATATATATATATATATATATATATATATATATATATATATATATATATATATATATATATATATATATATATGTATATAGTTCTATATATATATATATATATATATATATATATATATATATATATATATATATATATATATATATATATATATATATATATATATATATATATGGATTCCTATTACAAGAACAAAAGTTCACTACTTCGAACGTGTAAAAGGAAGCCTCACTTCTGCGAAAGTTCACTTTAATGAAAGTGAACTTTTGCATAAGTGCACTTCACCGAAAACACCTCAGCACAGTGGAGGACATAAAAAACAAGCTATGTCCTCCACTATGGTGCGATAGTCATGGACCTTAGGGTTAGGACACGGGTTTGGGTAAGGGGATAGTTAGTAAAGCTATCCCCTTACCCTAACCCATGCCCTAACCCTAAGGTTTGTGACTATCGCACCATAGTGGAGTACATTGCTATGTCCTCACTGCGCTGCAGTTCTCACAGACCTTAGGGTTAGGGCACTGGTCATGGTAGGGGGATAGCCGGGCTATCCCCTTACCATGACCCATCCCCTATCCCTAAGGTCCGTGAGTACTGCACTGAAGTTCAGTACAACACCCGTTCTTTGTACTGAACTTCGCGTAAGTGCACTTTCAATTAATTGCACTTTCACTGCAGTGAGCATTCCATGCACTATTTCGAATTAGTGAAAATTCGATCTAGTCTATGGAACCCATACATATATATATATATATATATATATATATATATATATATATATATATATATACACACACACACACACACACACACACACACACACACACACACACACACACACACACACACACACATATAGATATGTTGTATCTGTTTAGATATTAATATATTTATACACACACATACATCTACATGTTGGAATACATTCTCTGAACTGTTGAATGAGTGGGCTGGATGATATGTTTGTGAATACATCAGGGTTATGTATATTTGACATGACTTAGTGATGAATTACCATGTCTATGGTGTACAGGATCCTGGGTTTGAGTCTTGCAGAGGTTGTTTATTTTGTTGCTGGGCAGAACAAGGGCTGTTGGATGCAGAGTGATTAAGGCACTTACGAGCAGTTGTAAGTGGGTTTGCGCAGGTTTGCGGGAAGGTAAGAACTGTTAACTTCTGGTTACAGTTTCTTATACTCAGCTTCTAAATTGCTTAACCAGTGTAGGCATTGCTTACCTCCATTCAAATAGGCTTAAACCCACTTACTGCTGCTTAAAAGTGTTTACTCCTGCTTACCCCTTTGCTACTTTCTTTAAAAGAAAAGAAAAAGGTGAAAAAAGGGGCACAAAGAGGGAAAGACAGTAGGGAAAGTAGCCAGGGATGTCTAGGAAGGGTGTAGGGGAGGTCCATAGGTGCCCATTTCTTCTACAGCAACAGCTGTGCATATACACTGAATTTGGAGGTAGATTTGGACACTCAAACCTCTGAGATGGGATGAGGACACAATAATAAGTTGTGATGCCAATTAGACTGTATTACATGTCCAGTGTACAAGTGTGTGAAATGGACAGCTATGTATGGGGCGAGATTTTTTTTGTGAGAACAGATTACCCTTTGTTTTGTTTTTTCAGGTGAGAGTGGGATGTTGGAGAGGGGTAGTAGGTATATTTGGGAAGGTAGGTCAGGTAGGTTAACAGACAAGACACAAGATGCCTACAGGGGCGGTATATGACACATGTGGGGGGTAAACACTTTGATGGGGAGGGGTGTTGGTAAATCAGAACCCATGATCCCCCTAGTGGAAACAGTGGGACTGAGGTCCCCACCCATGGGCAGTCACCACTGCACCTTCACAGCCCCGATGGTGGCTGTGCTGGGGGCTGAGTTGCAGAGCCACACTGATGCTCTAGTTGTGACACACAGCCCTCGAGCCTGCATAGAAGATCACCAAGCTGCTGGTTGATCTCTCTACGCACCACGACCCCGACCTGGCAAAGGGTGACAGGTGCCTTTCTTCACCCGCTCCCAGTGGGGGGGTGAGTCCCATCCCCTGAGGCAGTTCCACCAAAAGGTGGTGCAGGACCAATGGACAGGGAGTTCCCGGGTTGGGCCCCAGACAGGTTGGTGCCCCATGGCACACACGGCCAAGTGAGGTGGGATAGGTGGGTCTGCTTGGACCGGGCTTCCCAAGCGTGCTATAGTGTTTAGATGTCATCATCATATGTGGGTTAGTAAGAGTAAACACATTCCAGGGTTAGGTATAACAGCATGCATAGATATTCCCATTAACTCAGACAACAGATACCGAACAGTTGTATAGCAAACAGAACACATACATACATGTGACCACAGTGGCAATAAGAACAACATTCAGGTAGATTGATGGCACTGTGCCACCAATGTTGGAATAATTCATTATAGCACATGCATGGGAACAATTAAAATATTTATTAAACAATTGGACTTTATCAGAACATAGGTGTCATTACATACCAGTTGGTGTGGGTATGTTGATTACTGTTGGAGATATGGTGGGGGGAGAGAAAGATGTCAATTAACAACTAGTATATTCCTGTAGTCCATATTACTTTCCTAGTCTGTGCTGTTATCTGTACCTTACAAGTCATACTACACTACCCCATGAACTTAGTTTGGACATTGATATGGCTGTCATCATCGTTACACATGAACTGGTCTTACCTGCAGTATACACCTCTTACCTGGTATATCTGTGGAGAATGTTTGTTAACACTAACCCCCGGATTTACTAATCATCCGTGTAAGACTAGATCAGTCTTACATGGAAGCACCAGTCTAAGAGTATGACAGCAGCACTGCCTCAACTCTAAAGCTTAAACGAAGCATGGACGAGTGTAGGGGGCGTGTCGGACTGCCAAGCAGTCCAAAAATCCACGCACTTGCAATGAAGAAATGCCGCAATTTTGAGTTACATGAGCGAGTCTGCTCACATGTGCACAATGTAACACTACACTCCCCATATGTTAAACAACTGACAAAATTAAAAATAAAAAGTTTTTATATTTTTTTTTATTTCATCCAATATAGCTGCCCGTATTTGTGCATGTTTGCGGGTTTGCCCATTGCTTAGCTACAGTCAGCAGCTTAGACACCAAAAGAGTATAATAAGAAAAATATATGCAAATTAAGCAAAATAGCAATAGCGTAGTGGTTAGATCCTTCGCATGAAGAGGAGGCATTCCCGGTTCGAGTCCCACTACTGCACATTCCATTTTCTGTTGGAAATCTGTATACAAAAATATTTTCTGATATTTTTGATGTATAAGTTTTGTAAAAAGAATTGAAATGTTAAATGTAGTAGTGAACAAATTTTATATATATATATATATATATATATATATATATATATATATATATATATATGAAGATAAAATGGTTAAGCATTCTGAGGCATGAGTACCCTATTTTAAGCAATATAAAGTACTGCTAAGCACATTTTACCAGTACTGAGCATATTTAAATCCAATTGCGCATAGCTGCGCACCATGTTAACCAGGGCATTGTCTTTGCACGTAGCTGAGCAGCCCCGCTAACCAGCGCAATCACAACGTATTTGCATGTAAATGCACACCACACTAACCAGCGCAACATTGGGCAATGTTGAGCAATGTCAAGCACTGTCTAGCAACGTTGAGCAATGTTGGGCAAAGTTGGGCAAAGTTGAGCAAAGTTGGTTAAACACAGCAACACCTCCTTTACTGTACCTTAACCAGTCAGGTCTGCCCAGCAGGAAAATAAAAAGCAGTGATAGGGTTCAAACTCAGGATACCGTGCAGTATAGTCTCAGTACTTAACCCCTAAGCCATGACAGCATTTCATAAACATGCACTTTCAACAGACACATATCTATCAAAGGAATTTTAAACATTGCCAACATTAGCTAAGCAGACGTGCCTACAACTGAGTTTTTCCAAAAGTGGCCATTCACAAATAAGTGCGGGAAATGAGGCATATTTAAGCTCCACAGGTGGGAATACTTGCTATAACTGGTTGTAGCTTCCTTCTGCAGTCAGCATGGCCGGTGTTGGAGAAGGCACTCGATTTAGAGCACAATACTGGGGGCAATGAGGAGTCCAAAGTAATGGTTTGGCTCCTTGTCCACAATCATGAGGAAAGACTCCTGCCAGGATACCCAATATAAAATGGAGAAATGGAACAGTCTTGCCCATGATCTCACCAGTGCCACTGGTGTTCCTCAGACTGGTGAGCAGGTCATTCACCATTATTCTGACCTGAAGCAACATAGGGAGGATCAACTGGACCAGTGGATTCAGGAATCCCGTGTGATACCTAATGCCCCAGTACTGAGTAAGTAGCCATTGTATTAAGTAGTTAAGAATTGCTATGTTTGTCTATACTATGGATAGGTATGTCTCAATATCACTTAATTTACTTCACAGCTGCAGGTGTCTGGGCTATGAACCAACAAGCCCATGAAGATAGGCTGCAAAGGCTGCGTCATCAGGCAGGTTATTAATTATTCTGCATGTACTGTTATATAAAAGAAATGAGAAAGCCTTCAAAAAGTGTTTTAACCCAATAAATAAAGGTGTAATAATCCTTTAATAAATGTATAATTCCTGGAGTGTGGCTGTGTCATTTTCTTTGATATGTTGTTGTACTGTTGCATTCTACAGATAGTACTGTTGTATTAAGCAGTGTCAACCCACACTTGGGTAGGCCCATATAACGTGAATGAAGGGAGTGCCAGTAGCTTTTATGCATATTTACAGCCCTCAACTGTTGGTTCATGCCCAGCATGTACAGGTTAGTCTGGCACATGAGTAGCTTGGTATTGTGTTCCACAGAAATGTCATTGTGCTGCCAGAAATGTAGGGAGCTGTTAACATATAACTGAATCTTTCACCTGAACATATCTAGATAATTATGTGAAAGTAGAGCTGTCAGTGTACCATCTTAGCATACCTCCCAACTGTCCCTAATTTTCAGGGATGTCCCTGATTTTGACACAAATTTTAGCTTTGTCCCTCTAAATCCCTCCGAAAACTATTGACTTTGGCCAGAAAGGTGGTAAATTATACTTAATGAATAATGACAATTATTAAGAGTTAGACACTTCTTTTACTTCAGAAAAGGTGTATTAATTCATATGCTCTGATTTTCTCAATGTCTCAACTTAATGGCACTAATATTTTAAAGGTGTCCCTGATTGTCTCTGACTTTTTCTTGACTTTTCCCTGAGTCTGTTCAAATATGTACCTGACTGGTTGAGAGGTCTGGCAGAGGCAGAAACACAGAGGCATATCAGCCTTTCTGCTGTTACACACTGTGCAAATAGCTTTGGAAGGAGTTCCGGAAGCATACCCTTATGTAGGAATACAACACTGAAATACAAATGGATGTAGCCATGTACTGGTAGCAACCAACTGTAAGAATGCCATTGCTCTATTGCTGAAAAGACATGTGTGGTGCACAGACAAAAAATAACAGGCTATTCTCTGGCTATCATGTGGATAGGTCCACAGTTGGGAGTTACGCAGACGGACTACTTGCCTTGATAAACTAACATGTACACAGCAACCCTGTAAGTCCAGCAAGATAAAATCCACACAATAGTACTTAATGCTCTCTGTACTTCTGCAACCCTACCCAAATGTAGAATATACCTGTGTGTGCAGGGTCTACCAAGGATGTAGGTAAGCATACTCACAGTACTGAAATGTGTCCAGTTTTTCTGAGCAGCTTGTGCTAATGTCAACACTAAAAAAGCACAAACTGTTTAGAACTGAGTAAATGAATATTCACAGTATGGCAGTTCACAAACAATTCTTGTGCCAAAGGAATACATCTCAATAACTAGCTTTGTATGGCAGTTAATTGTAACAGTTAAAAAGAAAGTACATCTTTCCATGTATCTTTGGGTAGCACTTTGAGGGGTGAGTGCATTTCTACACTGACAAGTGAGTACTGGAAGCAGCAACATTAGGTCTGAGTACAAAATGTAAATCTCTGGCTACACCCCTGGCTTCTGATATAAGAACTATACTAACCTTCTGTCTTAAACAATGATGTCCACAGCAAACAAGGATGATCTCCATCTTGGAAAGCTGAAAGGGCCACACCTACATGAGTCAGCTGTTTATACTACTGGGTTGCTATGACAGTAATTACTGCAATTACTACACAGCAGGCTGCATGCAATTAGCAAATGGTGGCCACACTAATTGGTGCAGAGGCCATCACATGCTCATGTGCAAATTCCTACAAAAGCAGGCTGCAATCTCTACCAGAAGAATATTCTACATAATGTGAATCATTCATATTGGCAGCAGTACTTCTTTATGCACAGATGTCCTGCTTAACTACTGCTATGAACAATGCTGTGTGTACCTGTGGGCAGTGGGACATACCTGTGAAATGTGTAGCTCAGCATTAAATGTCAAAGATCTGATCCATGTTATCTGTGTTCTGTACAGTAGCGTGGCCAACGGTATGTTGGGATTAGCGTTAACATTATATAAACATGGGTGTGATACAACAACACATGCATGATAGTCATATTAAAGTGTAGCTTAGCATTGGCAACTGCTGTAGCAGTCTAGTATGCTTATCTAGCATCTGTTGCCATATATACCCCCCTAATGTTAGTGTGTGTTCATATGTGACACCTGTTTGTGTTGCAGCAAGGCTCAACAGTTCCGCTGTGAGGTCCAGGGACTTACAACAGTATGGACCTTGTGTGTGTATGCCACACACATACGGACAAATATATATGTGTCATATATATTCACATCTGTATATGTGCATAGAGCAGGGGACATATTGCAACTGTTTGTGAAGGGGGAGATAGACATGTTTGTGAAGGTTAGTATGCGCATATCTGTGTGTAGGTTTTAGTGTGTGACAAACAAGACAGCATAAAGTGCTGGTATATGACATGTGGTGGTTAAACACTGTGGGTGGTTTGTTCAGTTTGCAATGTTGAAGCCAGTAAGGCCTGCTAAAGCTACCTGGGCTGTGAACACCTTCAATGCATTTATCCCAAGACTGTGCAATTTTATTACATTACTGTACACCTTACATCCTTTGTATAACTGATATTCTCACTATGAAAGGTGAAATGCATATGTGCCTACATATATATGTATATGTAGACCAATGGATGTGTATATGTATATATATATATATATATATATATATATATATATATATATATAGTTATATATACTCATACACACCTACATCTACTTGTTGCAATAGATTCTCTGTACTGTTGACTGACTGTGATGGTCAATATGTTTGTGCATACGTCAATGATATGTATCTTTGGGATAGCTTAGTGGGAAACTGTTTATGTCATGGTATTATGGGTCCTTGCTTTGATCCTAGCAAAAGCTGTGTATTCTGTTGCTAGGCAGAACTAGTGCAATTACATACAGTGTTATAAAGTCCCTTGGTTTTAACTAATGTGTGTCATTGGAGGCTAAAGCACTACATCTATGATTATTGATTGGTACCGATGTTAAATACAAATCCTGTGTGTACTGTAGTACTACTTGAAGCTCTTGTCTTGTACAGCAAACTATGGTGTATGTCCACATTGCTTGCATCCACTGTTTTGTGTGGTCCCTGTATTTATCACAGATTACATTTCTAAAGATTAAGGTTGTGTAAGTACTGACACACAGTACTGTATAGTACACACTGAAAGCTTATCTGGGTTGTCATACCTTTTTGTCCTGCAATTATGTCTGATGTGTGTGTGGGTATGTCTGTAACATGTCCTTTGACATATGTGTGGTAAAACATATAACTGCGTATCTAGCATCATTCATAGTGTACTACAGAAGTATGTGACCTATATTCCCAATTGTGCACATATTTTGGCCACGGGTTTGGCATTTACAAGTTCTGTGGTATAATAGTAATACATTCACTGGACCTTACACTGATTGTGATGGATGATATATTTCTTTACACATCACCTTGATGTATATCTGCTGTGGCCAGGTGGTGCATCATGTTGCATACAGTGTGCCAGGCACTCTTGTATAGTCTTACATAGTAATTTTATTTTCTTGCTGTGCAGAACATGGTTCATTAGATAGAGTGAGCAAGGCACTTTCAGGCAGTTGTGGGGTGAGCAGTGATAAGTGGCAGTTACAGTGTTTCACTCTCGGTTAGTTTATAGGTTGCTATATATGGCAGTTCAGTGATATCTGTACTGTATAATGTTAAATGTGCCATATGACTTGATCAGGCGTATTTTTGTATTTATGTCTTCCAGGGATCATGGCCCATCACAGGAACCCCAGTTACAGTAGTGTTGAAGATTATATCATTACTAGCAGTATGATTCAGCACTACCATCTCATGTTCTCATGAAGCAGCCAGGACCAGCAGGAGCATACTGCAATGTGACAAGATGTTGTCCGCAGGGTCAGTGAGGTAGGCCTGCATAACCAGACATAGGAGCAGGTACGCCACAACTGCAGTGATCTTCTCAGACATGTCTGTCAGCATGCTGCTGATGTGCGTAGACAACAGCTTGCAACAGGAGGTGGTGTTAATATCCATCCCCTCCTCACCAGAGTGCAGGAGCTGCTCTTGAGCCTGGTGGCACCTGCCCAACAACAACAATGGCAGCAGACATACACCATGATGGAGGTTGGAGCCACCCAGCAAGCACACATGGAGCATGCAGGTAATATGGCATATCTGTAGACTACTGTTATCTGTATTTGTAGATCATGCATATGTGAGATGTGGCGTGTGTCTTTCAAAGATGTGGATCCTGTTGTTGTGCAATACTGAACATTTGGAACATAATCTGTAGCCCTGTGAATGTAAACTGTTGTTATACTGTAAGATTGCAAACACACAGTAGCAATGCCACAGTTGTGACCACTGACAAATAGTCTTTTCTCTATGTAGGTCCCTCTGGGGTGACATCAAGGCAGCAGACATACGCTGGTGAGTGTGTTCTACATTTATTATTGTAAATGAAAAGTGCATGTTATAGTTAAGGTGTAGGCCATGTAAACATGTAACACACCTACCCATAATGCATGCTGTGCATGTTTGGTGTAAGAGCACGCACATCTCACTAATGTGATTAGCTGCCTCAAACACATGCAATACCCAGACCATCTCAAATAAATGTGTCTAGACTGTAGTGACCATTGGAAAGGTACAGCTGATACTCAACATGCACATAACATACACATCTATGTCATACACAGAGCATTTTAACATGCTACACATAAAGGATTCCCAAACCCTCTGTAAAGACACACTCCAGTATCCAAAATCTCATCCACACATTACACTTAATATACCTGAGGGGTAAAGGCCTGTCATGGGGGCATTTAAACACTATGCAACATACTACACTTTCATGTCAGGGAATGCTCCATATTGGCCTCCTTACAAACTCATGTAACAACTGGTTGTGAAATTGTGAATTTAGCCAAGGTAGTACAGTTCTGGCACAGCATGATTAGTGCTGGTTTGTGAAACATTTGTAGCCTTGAGTGACCACCTGATCCTTCAGGATGATGGCCTATGGTACTATACCCCTTCCAGTTATTGTAACCACAGTACTACACATAGCTTTCATTGCTATACATCTTAATGGTGCATGAGTGCACACATATGCACCTCTAAACAGTATGCATACCAATCACCATTTGCACAACTGACACATATATGTCTTGTGATGCTATTGAGTGGTAGGTCATATGACACATATTGGGTATGTGTAGTGTTTAAATATGCAGTTGTGTTTTAGCATGCCATTTCATGGATGAGACTGGCATGCCCACAATATGATCTACACTCACCATAAGTACCGTACATTGGGTATGTGACCGAATGGTAGTCCATCAATTATCCATGCACCACTGATGATGTGTGAATACTCATCATGCATATGCTAAAAATGTGTCCACAATTATTTGCTAAAGACACAGAGGCCACAATCAGCATTGGATACCTATCTGATGCACAGATACACATCCAGCAATGGTATGTACACCTGTGAGTTATGGTGCATAGTACATTACAGGGTTATGAATACCTGCACAGCAATGTTGTGTCCATGTATGCATTGTGTTCCAGGGGGACGGCCATCACCTAATAACAAAACACATGCATCAAACCATGTATAATGTTAGTAACAAGGACTGACTACACTTGCACTGCATGCTGTTGAGCAACACATGTCCTGCATGCTGACATGTGTGATATGACTGTTTTGCTTGTGATACTGTACCCCACCATCACTTGCTATTGTGTCTGTTCTGTGATTGCTGGTGTTGTGTGTGTCTGCTTTAGGGAGGAGTGTAGTTTTGTATGTGTGCATGTGTGCACATGTGCATGTGTGCATGTGGTCTGAAGTCATGTTCAGGTCTTAAAGTGTGTTTGCTGTTTTCCTCTCACAGGTGCCGAGGTGGGGCTGGTTCAGTACAGCAGGGAACCTGATGTCACTGAGACAGACAGTGATGATGAGGATAGGTGTGTTGAGGCACAGGCAGGTTTGTCAGGGTCTGTTGTTGGGTCACCAATTGACAGTACACAATTCTCCACCCCAACCATGCACACAGTCATATTGCCTGTACATCCATCATCACCATTGCCCTTAGCTGAGGGACAGTGTACAGTTGGCACAGGCCAGGACAGTGTGTTATCTATGGCACATGTATCAGGACACAGCAGCCGTAGCCAGATGTCTGGAACGGTACCACATAGGCAGATGCCCAGGGGTTCTCATCAGATCACTGCTGGTCATCATACCCGTGGTAGACGTGCCACACCTGTTTCTACAACATGCATGTTCCAGGCTGTCATGGAGACACAGACACGAATGGAGCGGTACACCAGACAGGGGCTAAGGGCACAGAGGGCTCATTACACCTCTGTAAATGACAGTATC
Organism: Protopterus annectens; assembly: GCF_019279795.1. Classification (NCBI taxonomy): domain Eukaryota; kingdom Metazoa; phylum Chordata; order Ceratodontiformes; family Protopteridae; genus Protopterus; species Protopterus annectens. The sequence goes on from NC_056747.1 coordinate 993,453,117, forward strand.
CGTGACCTGGCAGGTGCCATACGTAACTGCACTGAGGTCATTGATAGACGTTGGGGTGAGACATTGGATGTCCCCCAGGATGGTTGAGACGTCGACGTGGATGTATGCCAGCAACAACAGCAGCTGTAGGCTGTCGTGGACATCCAGCAAGTCACAGCTGCTCGCGTAGTGCCAGTACCAGCCCCAGCAATGTTGGGGGGCTGTCCATAGACCATCCTAGCAGACCACATGCATGTAGCTTTGGCCAGTCCCAGCAGAGACCTTGATCCAGTAGACATATGTCAACCTCTTTGGATAGTACCCAGTCTAGATTAGTACCTGATACTGTCTGTAGCACCCCTGCCAGGCACAGGTTCTGTATCCGTGGCCAGAGATGGTGATCTGTAAAGCCTGCCAGGTACAGTCTGTAGCTGTCTCACAAATCCCTGTATATGGCAGCCACATGATGAAACCTAGGGCAAACACATACCTGCACACATTACATCAACAGTGGCCCATAACAGTACTCATGGCCCTCACACACACACTCACACACACATGTCGATTGTATGGCTCAGTGTAGGCCTCTGTCAAACAACCAACACACCCTGTGCATATGATGAAACCTGTGCCACCTCCTGTCATCTGTAACATTGATGCAGGAACAGGCTAACATGGTGCTGATGCACAGGGTGACTTTAGTAACGTATAGCAATGGTTGGATGTGTAGCGTGTTGTCAGCAGTAAAGTGTAATGATATCCTTGAAGGTGTAGCTGAGCAGGCATGATGCATTAAAGCTGAATTAGCAATGTTGTATTGTTTTCACCGGTATTTATTCCAATTGTGTTTTGTTTGCCCGTGTGCCACTTGGCTGATGTGTATAGTTGTGTCAGCATGCATTATATAGTGGACAGTAAGTGCGGGGTGTGTGCAACACAGGTTTGCAGGTGTCCATTTGTGAACATGGCGGAGGTGCACTGTCTGCATGTACATGCATATTGGACACATGGGCAGGGTGACATGCCCTGTGTTGGCCAGTGTTAACACTCCATAGTTTCTATTGGTGGCCAGTATGCATTGTACTACACACATTTTGGAACTTGAGTACACATAGGTTCATAGGTTCATACTAGGCTATCTGCCCTATGGCATTTATAAGCCTAGCAAGAGTGTGTTTGGCTTTCTCCACCCATTTTAAATTAATTTTGCTATGCCCTTTTTCAAGGTTAGTATACTGTGCCTCTGTCTAACAGTGACACAGAAGTGATACCCAGGGTAAACCTATCATCCCCCATCCACTCATCAAGATTCCTCTTGAAGAGAGTCAATGAGGGACTCTGCCTAACCTGGACTGGGATTTTATTCCAGAGTGAAGGGAGCCTCTGGGTTATGAATCTGTCACTTCAGCATGTCCTATTTGTTTCAGTGCTGAGTTTCAAGTCTCTCGAGCACGTAGCTTGATGGGATTTGGATTTTCTGAGGTGCAGCATGTCCATTAATTCCGGGTTGGACATGGCTTTATACGTCAGGCACAGATCGCCTCTGAGCAGGCGGTATGCCACTGAGTAGAGCTGGAGTTTCTTTAACCAGGCAGCATATGGCATCTGTTTGAGCTCTTTGATCCTCTTGGTGAGGTACTTTTGGGGTCTTTCCAGTTGCTGCAGGTGTCTGGTAAGGTACATCCCAAAAGGGGCATTGTACTCAATTATGGGCCTGATGAGGGATGAGTAAAGAGGCACGATGACCTCCCCTGATCTAGATGTGAATCCCTTCATGATTAGGTGGGCTGTATAAAATGTTTTTCTAACCACTTTGGCCACGTGGTTGTCAAATGAGAGATTGCTATCAACTTTGGTCCCCAGGTCCCTAATTACTTCTTCTGTACTTAATGGATTACCACCTATGTGGTAATTTGTGGGCACTTTGTTTATGCCAAATGGGATGACTATACACTTTTTGGCGTTTAGCTTGAGGCCATGGCTCTGCCACCAATTGTCTGTTTCTATGAGGCCCTTTTGGAGGATGCTTGTGTTGGCTGGAGAGTCGATTATGGCGCCCAGTTTGCAGTCATCTGTGAACTTGGTCAGCCACAGTCCTTCTGTGTTTGCCTGTACCTCCGAGAAATATATACCAAACAAGAGAGGTCCCAGGACTGAGCCTTGTTGGATGCCACTTGTAACTGGTTTGGAGACTGACATGGCTCCAGCAATTCTAACCATGTGGGTTCTGTCCTTGAGCCAGTTTGCAACCCATCTAGTGACATAGGGGTTTATATTTAAGCTGGTGAGCTTATCTATAATGCCCAAGTGGGGTATTGTATCGAAGGCTTTTGCGAGGTCCAGGTAGGCTGTGTGGACCACCTTTCCCTCGTCAATGGCCTTGGTGACTATTTCAAAGAAATTGACCAGGTTTAAGAGGCAGGATCTGCCCTTAACAAAGCCAAACTGGGTAGGATCCAGTGTCTGTAGGTCCCCAATATCTTTTTTTTATGAGGTCCATGATGATCCTTTCCATAGCTTTGCAAACCAAGTTAGTCAGGCTTATGGAGTGATAGTTTCCAGGATCCGTTGAGGCACCACCTTTGTGGAGAGGGACCACTGTTGCTGTACACCACTCTTTGGGTACATATCCTGTAGTAAGGCTGAGATTGAACAGTAGTTTTATGTTTGGGTTTAGCTCTTCTTGGAGTTCATGTAGGACGCAGCCCAGGACACCGTCTGTTCCCATTGATGCTGTGTTTTTTTGCTTTGGAGAGGGCGGCTGTTACCTGAGCATCTGAGATGTCAGGGGGGCAGCACTCTGCTGGGATAGATATTCACCTTTTTGGTGGGGAGGGGGGGTGTTTGCGCTGAACCTGTCAGCTAGGATGTTGGCAATGTCTGTGGGTTCAGTGTATTTTTTGTCATTTTGGACAAATTCTGGGCATATCTGGGAATTCCCACCCAGGTTCCTAACATAACTAAAGAAAGTCTTGTGATTATCCTTAGTTTCCAGTGCAATTTTTCTCTCAAAGCTGGCCTTAGACGATTTTATGAGTGCCCGTAGTATTTGCTAATACTGATCAGAGATGCCTTCCCTTTTTGGGATTTTTCTCTTATCATGTAGTAGCTTCCTCCTTCTCTTGTATAGTTTGTTTACAGCTGGGGTCCACCAGACAGGACGTCTGCCTTTGGAGGATTGGGTCTTGGTTTTATTTGGGATTGCATGATCCATGCATTCCTGAAGGTGTTCATAGAATGCGTTTATAAAGGATTCTGCGGTCTGGGCCATATTTTCCACAGGCCTGGGGGCTTTGAAGCTTTCCACCTCAGTTTTGAGGAGTGTGAAATTTGCTTTAGAGAAGTTTTTCACTGTGGTTTTCTGGGCAGGGGATGGGGTCAGGATGTGAATATCCAGTGATATTCGTTTATGGTCTGATCTTACCAGTGAGGGATACACTTCTCATCTGGAGCATAAAGTCCCCATGTTGGTGATGATCAGGACCAGTATGTTTTCCCCCCTTGTGGGAGTGGTAACAATTTGTTCCATAGCATTTGAGTTTATAAATTCTAGGAATCTTTGGGCTAGGGTGTTGGAGCTAGAGTAATGCTCCCAGTCTATGTTTGGGTAGTTGATGTCGCCCAATATAATGGTGTTTGGAGAGACCTTCATATTTTCCAGTGTTCTCAGGAAGGCCAAGTGGGGTTCCTGGGTTTGGGAGGGTGGTCTGTAGCAGGCTATAAACTGGAAGGCAGTTTTACCCACTGTTAGTTGCACATGGATAGTCTCTGATGCTTCATGCTGTGCCACCAACCTGGAGGTGTGGGTATCTTTGACGAATATTGATACTCCCCCTCCTTTTGTGGTTCAGTCCAAGTTTGGGGGCCGAAAAGCATGGTATGAGGTATAACCTGGTAGTGCTGGGGTGCTCTCAGGAGCCTTGAACCAGGTTTCTGTTACTGCACAGATATCGATGTTCTCCATGCTAAGGAGAGTTTTGAGTGTGTGCATCTTGAGGTTTAGACTTCTGGCGTTGAGTAGCATTACTCTTAGTTTCTTATCCCTTATGATAACTATGGAGGTGGGTGAATGACATGTGTTAACACTGTGCTGTAGGTGATGCTGTTGTTGCTATCTGTCATTGGTTTGCATTACTAAGGTTAACACTGTCCCAGCTGCATAATCCTTTAGTAATGCACACTATTCACCTACAGGGTTGCATGGACCATTCTATCACAAACACAAGAAATTCTCACTTATACAGTAAAAGTGCATTAGTCTCATGGACCCCTGCCATAAACTAAATATATAATAGAAGGTGTGAAGTTGTACCAAAAAAGAGTTACATACCAAAAAGGCATAACCTCTCTGGTCAGTATCATTGGAAAAATACAATCCCTCAATAAACATACAAGGCAAGCTTCAAAATACAAAATGGCAAGGATTCCAAAGACAACACTAAAGCTTTCTTTAGTGTTGTGTATAATCTACAGGGGAAATCTCAGATTGGGTCACAGTTAATGTAAATGGTCACAAAGTACATTTATCTGACTGACATTACCAATTTCTTGTCAGACAGTTTGAATGCAGATTTCACCACCCTGTCGTTACACAAGGGCCACATTTCCAGACCTGAATAATGTAAAATCTGATGATTCACAGACACTCTAGTTAAAACATCTCTTTACCAAAGTCCAAACCACAGTGGCAATTATACTGGACAATGCCCCTGGCTGTGTCATACACAAGCTGACATATGAAGTCACCACTCACCTAAACACTCTGTCCAGATGCAGCCTCTATACAGGTTACATACTTGTGGAATGATGCATGGTAATGGTGTTCACAGTCCACAAGGGTTGAGCTACAATGTCTTCTTCTTCTCCTTTTGGATGCTCCCATTAGGGGTCGCCACAGTAGATCATCTGTTTCCATTTTTCCTGCCCTCTGCATCATGCGCTGTCACACCATCCACCTGCATGTCCTCTCTCACCACAGCCATAATCCTCATCTTAGGCATTCCTCTTTTCCTGTTACCTGGTGGCTTCATCCTTAGCATCTATTTCACAATATACTCTACATCCCTCCTCAGCACATGTACAAACCAACTTAATCCTGCCTATCTGGCTTGGTCTACTAACCTTCAAACCTGGACTGACCCTCTAATATACTTATTCCTAAACCTGTCCACCCTCGTCACACCCAGTGCAAATGTTAACATGAATTGATTAAGGGGAGAACTACAACAGATCCTGGAAACTTTCACCCTATAAGCCAGACAAATGTTATCAGGAAGGCTATGGAGCACAGCATTATGGAACTCATTAACAGAGACATTATGAACCTGCAAACACTGCACCATACCCACTTAGGTTTTCTAAAGGCCAGATCATGGCTCCTACACCTAGTATACTTCAAGCCAGTTAACAAGGCTATAGGTGAGGGAGGGGAGGTCCACACAGCCAAGCTATAGCTCACCAGCAATTCATACCCATTCCACATTCTGGTATTATACATAACCTCAACAGACTGACCATAAACGATTGTTAGATGATGGATTGACAACTGACGCGCAGATGTAGAACACACAGTAGCATTTGCAGCCTCCATGTATAATTCTATGCCAGTAACAAGTGGTATTCACCTGCACTCAATCCTGGGACCACTCCTGTTTGGCATATAGCTTTCTTAGGTACAAGCAAACACAGTAGGGATATGTCTGCCCACGTTTGATGAAAATGCATACTGTGGGCTATACTTTATTTTCCAAATGACACACACATCCTCCAAAAGGGTATCATAGAAACAGATACCTGGTGTCAAACTCATGCTGTAAAGCTATAAGCCAAAGAAAGCATAGTTATCCACTTTTAGAAAACAAAGTATCCCCAGAGTACAACATAGGTAGTAGCCCCCAAAATGTGGAACAGGTACTAATGTATACATAGAGCCATGTGTTTAGTCATCTCTCCTTTGATAATCACATTACCAAAGGGTTTTGGTATCACTCTGTGGAGCACATAAACAATAAAGCGTTTGCATGCAGATCCACAGAGGTTGTCGCACACCTGTAATGAGTAGTCATCTTTGCCAGACTTTGCTTGCTTTGGAACAGGATTCAAATATAGCTCAAGCATAAACCCTTATTCACACTCTTCAATAGAAACCGTGATGAGTGGATGTGAAACAGAAGATGTAGCCCAGGGATCACTGCAGTGGCTAAGCTTGTCACTAGCATACAAGTGACCTAAGGTCTGGAAAGCGCCAGCATGCTCTGGCAAAGATAACAGATGCTTTTATGGAGAAAACAGAGTACCCACCTATGAAATAATTGAGGTCACGTATGTATATGGCTTTGCCCCACAGGTACCTTACATGTGTAATGCACATACAGTTGTCATTGTGATATGTCATACACTAGAAAAATCAAAACCCACTCCACATTGACCAACAGTGTCACACACTTGGAACACACACACACACACACACACACACACACAATGAGCAAGTGCGAGATTCAAACTCCTTCCTAAGTACATTATGATACTACAGCAGTATACATTTACATGACACGCTATACACATTACTGGGATTTCTTTTTTCTACAGGTTTATTTGTAGGATGGTGACATCATCAGACTTTACAAAGATGAGTATACCACTTATAAGGGGTGTGAGTATTCTCCAAAAAGGTTGCTCTTCCCCAGGCAGACACACACACAGTTGGCAAATGCAGGATTCAAACCCTGCCTAACTACATTATGATAATGCAGCAGTACTCATTTACACGATGCACTATGCATCACCTTTCCACAGGTATATTTGTAGGATGGTGTCATCATCAGACTTGACAAAGATGAGTATACCACTTTTAAGGGGTGTGAGTATTCTCCAAAAAACACACATACACACACACACACACACACACACACACACACACACACACACACACACACACACACACAGTTGGCAAATGTAGGATTCAAGCCCCTACCTAACTACATTATAATATTACAGCAGTACACATTTACATGATGTGGAGTATTCATTACTGGGATTACTTTTTTCCACAGGTATATTTGTAGGATGGTGACATCATCAGACTTGACAAAGATGAGTATACAACTTTTAAGGGGTGTGAGTATTCTCCAAAAGGGTTGCTTCTCCTCAGGCAGACGCACACAGTTGGCAAGTGCAGGATTTAAACCCCTATCTAACTGCATTATGACACTAAAGCAGTATGCACTTACACGACATACTATACACATTATTATTCTCCGAAAAGGTCATTTCTTTCCAGGAAGACACACAGTTGGCAAGTGCAGGATTCAAACCCCTACCTAACTGCATTATAATACTACAGCAGTACGCATTTACACATCCCCCTATACACATTACGGGGGGTTTCTTTTTTTCCACAGGTATATTTGTAGGATGGTGACATCATCAGACTTGACAAAGATGAGTATACCACTTTTAAGGGGTGTGAGTATTCTCCAAAAAGGTTGTGCCTCCCCAGTGAGACACACACAGTTGGCATGTGCAGGATTCAAACTCCTACCTTATGATACTACAGCAGTATACATTTTCACAATGTGTTGTACACATTACTGAAATTTCTGCTTTCCACTGATATATTTGTAGGATGGTGACATCATCAGACTTGACAAAGATGAGTATACCACTTTTAAGGGGTGTGAAAATTCTCCAGAAAGGTTGCTCCTCCTCAAGCAGACATGCACACAGTTGGCAAATGCAGGATTCAAATCCTACCTAACTACATTATGATACTAGAGCAGTACACATTTACACGACACGCTATGCACATTACTGGGATTTCATCTTTCCACAGGTATATTTGTAGGATGGTGACATCATCAGATGACAAAGATGAGTATACCACTTTTAAGGGGTGTGATTATTCTCCAAAAAGGTTGCTCTCTCCCCAGGGAGAGACAGACACACACACACACACACACACACACACACACACACACACACACACACACACACACACTTGGCAAGTGTGGGGTTCATAATCCAAATTAAGTACGTCTTTACACTTCAGCAAGCAATATGGAGTTACAGGGTGCAATACAGACATTACTTGCTGAAAGTTTGCCCAAAGGTGTTTTCACATTTGCTAACCTCAGCAGGCTTTTATCATGCTAGGTGTATTGTGAGTGTATTGTATGCATAGGCCATTACCATATCATATATGGGTTGATGTACCACATGCTGGCACACACAGGGTCAAACCGGTGGCTAAGCTCTGTCAAACCAATACTGGACAATACAGTCAAGAGGAGTAGGGTCATACAACTACAACTCCAACAGTTTCACATAGACCTACAATATAAGCACCAGCAAAACACACACATAAATACCATTACCATACTCGGAGAATACAAATATTAATCTGAAAAAGAGAGAGTGTCCTCCTAAGCAGACAAGCAAACAACATGCACCTCCAAGCACATGCCAGAAAACACATAATACACCAAAGCAGTGTGCCTCACAATAGGCCCTAAGGCAAAACAACATACCCAACACACTAGTAATAGGTGACTTCATAGTCAGGCAGAAAGATGTTCCACTCACTCGGCTGGACAAGGGGAAGGTTACTGTCAGTTGTCTGTCAGGTGCTATGATCCGCCACATAACACAAGCACTTACATCACTCCAGAACAGGTACAAATATGACATGTTCTTTGTATATGTCAGTGTGAATGATTTGAGACATACCTCCCAGGACAACATGACAAGAGATATATAGTAGCTATATGATCATGTAGCCCAGGCTGGTATGACCCTGACCTTGAGTAGCATCTTACCTTCACCTACATGATACTGCAATATAACAAAAAGATGATAAACTTCAACAATTGGCTGAGCTTTTGGTGTCATTCAAAGGGGATCCAGTCTCTGTCTGCCTGTGATGTCATGATAGACAAGCCTTGTTGCTTCGCTACAGATTGTTTGCACCTGTCCCCCCTATGCTTCTGAATTCTCGCCAAGGCTCTTGCTGTACCCATATTACCTTTTTTAGGCAAGGCTCAAAGGTTCATAGGTTCATAGGTACGTACTAGGCTATCGGCCCTGGGGCCTATACAAGCCCAGCCAAAAAGGTAACCTGGCTTTTGCCACCCAAGAAATATATTTTCCTGTGCCACTGTCGAGCAGAGACACAGAAGTGATCCCCGGGGTGAATTTCCTATTTCCCATCCAGTCATCAAGATTTTTCTTGAAGAGTGCTAATGAGGAGCTTTGTTTGATAGAGATAGGTAGTTTATTCCAGAGAATGGGAAGTCTGTGGGACAGGAATCTATCCCTCCAGCATGTTCTGTTTATTGTGGTGACAAGGTTTAGGTCCCTAGAGCGTGTAGGTCAGAGAGATTGGGATTTCTTTAAGTGGAGCATGTCCAACAGCTCTGTGTTTGACAGAGCTTTGTATGTTAGGCAGAGATCACCTCTGAGTAGGCGATGTGCGACGGAGTAAAGCTGGAGATTTTTGAGACGGTCTGCATAGGGTATCTATTTGAGGCCGGTAATCCTCTTTGTGAGGTATTTCTGCAGCCTTTCCAGTTGTTGTAGATGTCTTGTGAGGTACATACCAAAAGGGGCATTGTACTCTATAAAGGGTCTAATGAGTGATGAGTAGAGGGGAACAATGACCTCTTTTTTTCTGGATGAAAAACCTTTTGTGATGAGGTGTGTCACGTAGAAGGATTTCCTGACTACTGTGGCGATGTGATTATCAAAGGAGAGACTACTGTCCACCTGTGTCCCAAGATCTCTTATCACACTTTCGGTGTTAAGTATACTACCGCCTATGTTGTAGTTCATGGGTACAGAGTTTTACCAAAGGGGATGACAATGCACTTTTTGGCATTGAGATTTAGGCCATGGCTTTGACACCAGGCATCTATCTCAGTGAGGCCCTTTTGTAGGATGTCCACATCGTTAGTAGTTTCAATTATGGCTCCTAGTTTGCAGTCATCTGCGAACTTCATTAGCCAAAGACCTTCTGTGTTAGCCTGTACTTCAGGGAAGTAGAAACCAAACAGGACAGGACACAGGACTAAACCCTGTGGTACTCCACTTGTCACTGGTCTGAAGTCGGATTTGGAGTCTGCTACTTTCACAGTGTAGGTTCTGTCAGTGAGCCAGTTGACAACCCATCTTGTGACATATGGATTTATACCTAGTTTAGTGAGTTTATCTATAATTCCAGAGTGGGGATGGTGTCAAAAGCCTTGACAAGATCTAGATAGGCTGTGTGAACCACCTTACCATTGTCTAAGGCTTTGCTGACTGCTTCAAAGAAGTCTATCAGGTTTAAGAGACATGATCTGCCTTTTACAAACCCGAACTGGTTGGGGTCCAGAGTTTGGAGATTACCAATGTCTTTGTTTATAATTTCCATGATGATACATTCCATGGCCTTGAAGACCAGGCTCATCAGGCTAATGGGGCGCTAGTTTCCAGGGTTCGTGGTGGCTCCCCCCTTGTGTAGTGGGATAACCATTGCTGTGTGCCATTCAGCAGGCACAAAGCCTAAGGTGAGGCTATGACTGAACATGGTACTTAGGTGTGGTGCCAGTTCATTCTGTAGTTCATGTAGAACACAGCCTGGGATTTTGTCTGGTCCCATGGATGCTGTGTTCCTGGCTTTGGAGAGTGTGGTTTTTACCTGTGCAGCCGTGATGACAGGAACTTTGCATTCTTCTGGTATAGAGATGTGCTCTTTCATGGGTGAGAGGGGGTAAAGTTAGCACTGAACCTATCTGCCAGGATGTTGGCAATATCAGTTGGGTGTGTATATTTAGTGCCATTGTGCTGTAACTCAGAGCGGATCTGAGTGTTGCTATTGAGATTCTTGACATAGCTATAGAATGCTTTGTGGTTGTCTTTAGAATCAGTGGCAATTTTGTTTTCATAACTAGCTTTGGAGGGTTTTATTAGGGATCACAGCTTCTTACTGAGGCTGACCAGGGAGCTCCTCCACTCATGGGGTTTTACCCTCTTTTGCAACATTTTCCTTCTGTTGTACAGTTTGTTTATGGCAGGGGACCACCAGATTGGCTTCCTTTTCTTGGAAGATAGCGTCTTGGTTCTGTTTGGGATAGCACAATCCATGCACTCATGTAAGTGCTTATAAAGTGCAATTGTGTAGGATTCAGTAGTTGTAACTGTTGTCCATCTGCATGGGTGTCATGAAGTTCACCACTTCTGTCTTAAGAAGCATGAAGCTGGCTTTGGAGAAATTTTTTAACATGTTTCCTTAATGGGGTGGGGGGGGCAGAATGTGGATATGTAGGGCAATTAGCTTATGGTTGGATCCGACCAATGAGACATTGACTTCAGGTGTGGAACACCGGTCACGCAAGACAAATCAAACCCCGTAACCAACACAAATAACCACAAAGTGATCTAAATGCTACTCATTGCCAGAAGTCTCATCCTCCAAATGCACATGTTCGAGGCACTTCTCAGTATGGAGAATATTGATATCTGTGCAGTAACAGAAACCTAGTTCAAGGCTCCAGAGAGCACACCAGCACTACCAGGATACTACTCATTCCATACCTTCCAGCATCAGAACCTGGATCATTGCACATAGGGAGGGATGTATCCATATTCATCAAGGATACCTACACCTCTCTCTCTCTACATCCTCTCTACAGGGTATGTACCCATAGAATGTTGCACAGCAATGTTCTTCCCACTCCACAGGGGTGGGGCCACAAAAGACCCTTGGCATTCACGCTCTATGAGCCTGACAAGTCTGATCTGCAAGTCAATGGAGCCAATCATAATGGAAGTCAACAAGAAAGACTTTGGGAACCTTCACACAGTTGAGCACACCCAGTTTGGCTTCGTCAAATACAGATCATGCCTCCTGAACTGGGTGGATTTCTTTGAGACAGTTACCCAGCCTACAGATGATTGAAATGAGCTCCACACAGCCTACCTATACCTCACTAAGGCCTTTGACACCATTCCCCAGTCAGGTATCATAGATGAACTCACCAACCTGGGCATGAATACATCACAAGATGGATTGCAAACTGGCTCACAGATAGATCCCACAAATTAAGAGTTGCTGGCTACATGTCAGACTCTACACCGGTAACAACTGGGGTCCCCCAGGGTTCAGTCCTGGGGTCCCTCCTGTTTGGTATAGACTTCTCAAAAGTACATGTCAACACAGGAGGGTTGTAGTTGACCAATTTTGCTGGGAACTGTAAAGTGTTTGCCATAACAGATTCCCCAGATGACACAAATATTCTCCAGAGGGGACTCTATGAGACAGATGTGTGGTGTCAGAATCACGGCCTCAGGCTCAATGTGAAAGAATGCATAGTAATCCCATTTGGAAAAAACAAAGTACCCACAAACTACCACATAGGTGTTACCCCCTAAAAACTGACAAGGTAATAAGGGATCTGGGGACACATGTAGATAGTCATCTTTCCTTTGACAACCATGTTGCCAAAGTGATAAGAAAATCCTATGTGGCCCACCTAATCAACAAAGGGTTTGCATCAGGATCAAAAGAGGTAGTGGTGGCCCTCTACTCTTAAGTCATCAGACCCATCATTGAGTACAATGCACCATTTTGGATGTACTCAACTAAGCATATCCAGTAGCTGGAGAGACCACAGAGGTACCTCACCAAGAGGATTACTGGCCTCAAACAGTTGTGTTACGCAACAAAACTGGTAAAACTAAATCTGTTTTCCGTTGCGTACTGCCTACTCAGAGGCACACTCTGCCTAACATAGAGAGCCATGTCCAACACATAACTGTTGAACATGCTCCATCTATGGATAACAAAACTGAGTCGCACTACACACTCCAGGGATATGAACCTCATCACAACAATGAATACAACATGCTGGTGAGATAGAGTACCATCCCAGACACTTGCCTTACTGTGGAACAGAGTCCCAATGTACATCAGACAGAGCCCCTCACTGACACTCTTCAATAGGAACCTTAATGAGTGGATGGGAAACGGACAATTCAAACTAGGCATCACATCAGCAGCCCCACTAGAAAGGGGCTTTGGGTACTAACTATTAGAACTAGGGTTTAGGAGACTACCCAATGGGGTGGTGAAAGCTGCACAACTTGCCTAGGCTAATATATGCCTTCATGAAGATAGTCTACTACATACCTATGAACCTATGTGAGAGGTACATGTCTACAGATGGTTGATGTGTACTTCATTGTACAGTCATGTTGTACAGCAGGCACATGCACCACATACACTGTAATGCTTACAGATACTGGCGGCTATTATGTACAGTGGATGAGATGTGCACCTCATGTCTTTTGTGCCATTGGGATGTGTGCTGGGTGGGACAGTCCTGGATGGCTCCTTGTCATGGTCACCCTCTTACATACATCTCTGCCCATCCACCTTTAACTTATTATACTGTGTTCCCCCTACATATATATAGGTACATAGGTAGGTGATAGGCTATCTGCCTGAAGGCATATATTAGTATGGCCAGAGTGTGCAGTTATCACCACACATGGGGTTAGTTCCCTAGGCCTCTGTGTAGTAGAGATGATGAAGTGATCCATGGTGTGACAGTTCAGTTTCACATACACTCATCAAGGCTCCTCTGGAAGAGTGTCAGTGAGGGACTCAGCTTAATGTAGGTTGGGAGCCTTTTCCAAAGCAATGGAAGTCTGTGAGTTAGTAATTTATCCCTCCAACATGTTCTATTTGTTATTGTGATGATGATATTCCTAGAGCATGTGGCACAGTGAGCTTGGGTTTACTTCAGATAGAGCATGTACATCAGTTCTGTATTGGACATGGACCTCTCTGTTGGGCAGAGATCGCCTGAGTAGACAGTATGCAACAGAGTACAGATTGAGTTAACTTCAGTTATGTTGCATGGGGCAACTGTTTGAAGCCAGTAATCCTCTTGTTGAGGTACTTCAGTGGTCTTTCCAGCTGCTGAAGGTGCCTAGTCAGATTCATCGCAAGTGTGCCGGGATACTCTCTGATGGGTCTGATGACTGATGAGTAGAGGGAACCTCCTTTGACCTACATGCAAAGACCTTGGAAATTTGTGGGAACACATAGCATGATTTTCTAACCACTTTGTGAATGTGTTTCTGGAAATAGAGATGACTATCCACATGTGTCCATAGATCCCTTATTATTACCTCCATATTTAGGGTGTTGGCATCTATGTAGTATTTGTATGACTGTAGCTCGAGCCCATAATTTTGACACCACATCTGTCTGACTGAGATGCTTTTTAAGGATGTCTCTATTGTCCCAAACATCGATTATGACAACCGTTTTGCAGTCATCCACAAACTTTGCTAACCATAGCCCTTGTGTGTTTGACTGCATTTCTGAACAGTATACATCAGAAAGGAGGGGTCCCAGGACTGAGCCATGGGGGACAGTAGGTTTTTACCAGCTTACACTCCAACAGGGAGACCACAATTCTTACCTTGTGGGATCTATCTGTGCCCCAGTTGGCAATCCATCAGATGACGTACGTGTTTATGCACAGGTTGTTGATTTTGTGGATATGACATGTGTGTGGGATGTTGGAAAAGGGCTTTTCAAGGTCTATATAGGCCGTGTGGGGCTCATTTCATTGATGTATGTCCTGGGTGACTGCCTTGAAAACTGTCTAGCAGGTTTAGGGACCATGATCTGCCCCTGACCAAACCAAAATGGGTAGGGTTGGGTGTTTGTAGGCTCCCAATAGCTCTGTTTATGAGTTCCATAATGATGGACTCCATGGTCTTGCAGATCAGGCTTATTAGGCTTATAAGACAATAGTTCCCATGGTCTGTTGTGCACCAGCATTTGTGGAGTTTGCCAAATGTTGCTGTCACCCATTCACCAGTTTCATATCCTGTACACAGGGTGAGTCTCAACAGACTGTTCAGGTGCAGGGTCTGTTTGTTTTGGAGTTCACATATGACACAGCCAGGGACACCAAGTCATCCCATAGACACCAGGTTTTTAGGTTTGGATAGAGCTGTTTAACCATTGTATATGTGATTTCTGGCTTTTCACAATCTCCAGGTATGGTAATGGGCCCTTTTGTCAGTGAGAGAGGGGTAAATATGTATGAACCTGTCTGACAAGATGTTGGCAATGTCAGTCATGCGCATGTATTCATTTACACTTTGTACTGACTCAGAACATATATGAGTTTACATTGATATTTATGACACAGCTAAAGAAAGCTTCATGGCTGTCTATGGACTCTTTGGCAATATATTTGCCAGACCATGGCTTAGATAATGTTAGGAGTGCTTATTGTTTCTTGATGATACTGATCGGAGATTTATTGATCTTCTTTGGATTTTCACTTTCTTTGAACAACTTAAGTACTTGTATTACATAGTTTGATTATGACAGGGGTCCAATATATTATATGGGTCTGTTTTCATATCACTGTGTGTGCAAGGCAGGATTGGTGAATAGTGACATGTGTCTGGAGTAAGAATTGCAACTGCCAGATATGTGTGGCCCACTGCTGTACTCAGGCATGGTCTAAGTGTGTGAGCATGCTCAGTATGACCTTTCAGTATGTTGTTGACTGAAATTTGCTTCATTTGTTTGTGTGTGAGCATGCCCAGTATGACCTTTCAGTATGTTGTTGACTGACATTTGCTTTGTTTGTTTAAGTGTGTGAGCATGACCAGTATAACCTTTCAGTATGTTGTTGACTGACATTTGCTAAATTTGTTTAAGTGTGTGAGCATGCCCACTATATATATATACTATATATGTGTGTGAAAATTCAAGTTGGTTTTTACTTCAGGGCTCACCTTTGTGTTGTACATTGACAGGAAGCACGCTGTGCCTGCAGGGCTTCCATGAGTCAATTTGCATAGACTTATCAACATTTCTACATACAGGGGGGGCAGCTATTATTTGTACATTTCTACTCAGGGGGACACACCTGATTGTTACTGTGGGTGCACATAGGATGAGGGGTACACCTGACACTTATACACATTTGCTAGGCCTGCACTGCTATGTCAGGTACTCTATTTCAGTCTGTACTGTTGCCTATCATACTGGCTTGAGGCATACCACTGTACTACAGACCTTAGCTTCCAATTACACGCATATTAGTTTGTCACTTCATAGCCTACCCAACCCACATCACACTGCCTGGCCTGCTGTTATCTGTCTGCATAGGCCTGGGGGAGGTTACTCATATGCCTCTTCAGAGGGCATGATACAGCATTTGTTTGTGTTTGCGTTGTCTACAATTGTCCTGCTGGCTGTGACTGTTAGGTATGTGACTCCCCCAACTGGTATGTGTGAGTGACTTAAGTTGTGTCTGTGCCAGTGAAATGCTGTCATAGCTTAGTTGTTTAGTACTGTGACTATAGTGCACAGTATCCTGAATTCAAGCCCTGTCACTGCTTTTTATTTTCCTGCTGGGCAGACCTGACTGGTTAAGGAACAGTAAAGCAGGTGTGAGCGTGTTTACCTGACTTTGCTCAACTTTGCCCGACTTTGTCAGACTTTGCCCAACGTTGCCCAACTTTGATCAACATTGCCTGACATTGCCCGATGTTGCACTGGTTAGCACAATGCGCACCTACGCACAATTGGATTTAAATATGCTCAGTACTGGTAAAATGTGGTTAGCAGTGCTTTATATTGCTTAAAATAGGGCACTCATGCCTCAGGTGTTGCTGCAGGGCTGCCTATGTCGGATGCACATAGTACACTCTCTATACATGTTTGAAAACAGGTAGTGTCAAGTTAGGCATCCCTTTTACTGTATGTGCGATTCAGAGGAAGGTGTCATTTCCAGGGTTCCTACTGAGTCAGTGTATGTGCTATGTGTTGCCTCTTTGCCAAGGCCAGGGCATACTGGGCATGTCTCCTTCTGCCTACTGGGGCAGGCTCAGGTTGTTCCTCCTCCTAGTCACGCTGTGCCTGTGCAGGCCTTGGCAATGGTCCGGGGCTGTTTGGCCCTGCCTCATGCTGTTCCTGCTGCAGCTGTTTCCACAGGATCATATTGTGTAGCATGGCACATACCATAACAATTTGGATACATGTAGTTGGTGAGTACTGCAAGGCTCCACCAGATGTGTCCAGGCACCGGAACCGTGACTTGAGCATCCCAAACACACGCTCAGTTAGGTTTCTTGTCTGTGCGTGTGCCTCATTATGGAGTTCTTGTTCAGGTGTGTGTGCATTTCTGATGGGTGTCATCAGCCACGGCTCAAGTGCATATTCAGCATCCCCCACTAGGTGACCATCAGGGATGTCCCCATTGGAAAATCTCTGGTACAGCTGCATCAGATGCCAGATGTGGGAATCGCGATAGCTTCCAGGGAAGCCAGCACACACATTCATTATTATGCCCTGGGGATTGCACACGACCTGGCAGTTGATGGAGGGGAAGCCCTTGCAGTTGATGTAGACCCTACCCCGCTCACCGGGTGGTGCTTTGATGCATATGTGCGTGCAGTCTATTGCACCCACTATCTCAGGGTATTCTGCTATTTGGTGGAAAAGATGCATATTGCTGGCCAATGCCTCACAGGAATTGGGGAAATATACCTGCTCACTGGCATGTGCTGACATGACATCCAGGAACTGGAGGAGTACCGTGGATGCTGATGCCTGTGAAATCCCCATCATATCACGAGTTGGTCTTTGGAAGGTACCTGTATCTAGTATTCTTATGCCAACATATACCGTGGTATACACTTGGATGGCTTCCCCTCTGTTGGTTCTGTGTTGCGTGGCTGGCACAGCTCAACAATTTGCTGTAGGAGGTCTCTGTCCACCCTATAGCATTCCACTATCTCCAGCTCATGTAGCCCCTGGTAGGTTACCCCGGGTCTGTACACTCTTCTCCTTCTCATCACTATGGGTTGCTCAGCAGCATTCGCATTGTCACCACCCTCAGCATATTGCATATGTCACCTTATAACAGCAATGGCAGCCCCTAACATTTCTTTGTCTCAGTAAATCTTTTTCAGTTTTCACTTTGATTAGCTTACTGCAGTGTTGCAGTGTCTCTGAGAAAAACATAGTGGAAAGTTGTTTGCAGAGTTTTAAGTGCTGGGCTGGGCTAGTGTACTGCCTGTGTAATTGACTGATTCTGATTGTTTTCACCTGCTAGCTCTGCTAGTTCTCCTTGGTGAACTTCCTACTATTTGTTGTGCTTCCTTTTCCCTTTCTGTTTCCACAGAGGGCAGCACCGCGCAAACAAGCACAAACATGTGCACACCAGCTCACATGCGCGCACACATGCTTACACGGCCTAACACTTGCTGACTCTGGCTTAAACATGCACACACAGGCGCAAACATGCTTACACAGGTTTCCACAATCTTACACATGCTTAATCTGGCTTATACACGTTCACACAGTCTTACTCGGTTTTATAGGCGCGCACACGCGTGCATACATGTTGCAGGCATTTCTACAAGGAACTTTAGTGTTATGCAAGGCATACACCTTCAATTTCTTGCCTTTAGCTAGGATACCTGTTGACATGCCTCGCAATCCAGGAAACACTAACTTGTCCGAGTAAGAGTAGTGTTATTTGCAGAAATGTACTCATTTGGTAACTGAGTACAGTTCTGCAAATAGCAAAACGGATCTATGACAGCTCCAAATAAAGGATGCATCCAGTTGAGGAAGCATGCCAATGGCCAAATATACAGCCATTGGCATTTTTATTTGTTGTAAAATAATAAAATATATATTTTTTTTCCTCGATCTCCGATGTTTAAGCATAGCGCAGTGCCACGCAAATGTGCGGCTCTCTAAAAACAAGAAAAACAAAAAATAAAAGCCACAAATAGGCATTTTATTCAAAATATTCATCTGCCATGCAGGTGAATGGCAGGCTGAAGACAATATGGTTACTGAGTAGTGGCTGCTAAGGGGGGAAGCTCAGTCTGAAAGATGTAACCAAGCATTAGTAGGCAATCCTATGCAAATGAGTATAAGGATAGTGAATCCCAATTTCCCCTGCCATGTGAACCATGTCCCTAGAGTGTACGAGTAGGATTAGGGGAGTAACAGAGTAGAAGATAGGTGATATGATGAGGGGGTATGTATCAAAAAGATGTAAGCTTATTGGAGCAGAGTGGCATGTGTTTACTGTGAGTTACTCAGGACTGAAAGAGGCGTGTCTACAGTTGTCTAAACTGAAACCCAGAAACTGAAGGTGTACATCGTGGCTATCACTAAAGTTTCTTGCAAACCTGCATGCACTGTGTGCGCGCATGTGCATGCCTGCAAACCCGTCTAAGCCTGTGTGCGCATGTGTGCACCCGGGTAAGCCTGTGTAAGGCTGTCTAAGCCTGTATATACAAATGTGCACCCGCCTAAGCCTGTATGCACGCATGTGCGCTCGTGTGCACGTGTTTGCGCTTGTTTGCATGGTGCTGCCCCCTGTGGAAACAGAAAGGGAAAAGGAAGGAAAAGAAGTAGTAGAAAGTTAACCAAGGAGAACTAGCAGAGCTGCCAGGTGAAATCAATCAGAATCAGCCAATTGCACAGGCAATACACTAGCCCAGCACTTAAAACTCTGCAAACAACATTCCCCTATGTTTTTCCTCAGAAACACTGCAACACTACAGTCTACAATGTGTAGCACAGCACATACTGTGAAGACTTGTGCACATGTCTTTGAAGTATACTGCAGGGCTCCACCAGATGTATCTAAGCACTGGAACCATGACTTCAACAGCCAAAGCACACACTGTATGATATTTCTGGTTTGAGTATGTGCCTCATTATGGCATTCTTCCCTGGGTGTGCACTTCTGATAGGTGCCATCATCCATGTTTCCAGTGAATAGCCAGCATCCTCCAGTAAATGACCCTGTGAGATGTCACCCATAGTAAACATCTGATACAGCTGTGATGTGTGCTAGATATGGGAGTCATGATAATCACCAGGGTTGCCAGCAACACATTCAAGATTATTCCCTGGGTATTGCTCATAACTTGACAGTTGATGGCATGGTATCCCTTGCAGTTAATGTAGATTCTACCCTGCTCACCAGGTGGTACCTTGATGTGTACATGAGTGCAATCAATGGCACACAGTACTTCAAGGTAGTATGCTACAGGGTACAACTGTTGCATATATCTAGCCCTCTCTTCAGAACTACCAGGAAAACATATGTGCTCCCTGGCATGTATCAGCATAGCATCCAGGAATTGGTGGAGGATCCTGGATGCTGAGGCCTGTGACACACCCATCATGTCCCCAGTTTGTCTTTGAAAAGTACCTGTCACTAATATTCTATGGGTTACACATACCTTAGTTTCCACTAGGATGGGTCCCCCTTTATTGATTCTGGCTCTGAGTTGAAGGCGGCAGAGCTCAAAGAGTTCTTGTAAGGTGTCCCTGTCCAACCTGTAGTGATCTACAATCACCAAGTCACGTAGCATTTGATAAGTTACCCTCGGCCTGAACACTCTTCTCATTCTCGGCCAAGGCCTGTTGTCATCAGCACCAGGAGCATGGACTTCAGCCTCAAGCACATGCAGATGTAGAATAACTGCAGCAGCCCCTACTATTGTGTCTGTTAAAATTTAATTGTCTCTACTCCAATGGTATTAAAGTATTTAGGAAAAACAAGATTGGAGGTTACATGGATGCTTTATAGCATGTTGAATAGGTGCACCATGTTGTATTAGTTCATGAAACTGGAATTCACCTGTTTATCCTGTAATTAGCATCTATTACACACACCTGATGCTTGCTCATCAGTACACTAGGAGCACCTCTGCACACTCCTGTGCACCCCCAAACAGCTATGCATAAATAAGGTAAGCATGGCAAAACTATATTGCGGAAACATTCAGTATAAAAAAGAAAGTTTGCCTACCCTGTTCTCAAACCCAGGACCTTCTGCTCTCTAGTCAGATACATACACATTGTACCACAGGACTATTTAAATAATAAGCACAAGAAAAGTTGCCATTCATTCCTCCATTTCCCTTTTTTATGCTATGCGCACCATAGCGCACCATCTCGCAAATGGCACAAAAATATACACAAAGTATTTTAAATTAACAGGGAAGATTCATTTTACAACAAAATTCCAGGGATGTCACCCAACCTGTGATTTGTGCATAGGTTACATGCACTTTCAACCTCCACAGACAGATCTGTACAACTTTGCAAGTGTACCCTGACACCCCCAACCCCAATGTCATCACTCACTGTTGACATCCATTGAAAACAAAAACACAGTGGACGTGCCTACACAGAGTGAACATCCCTACAGGGTTACTCTTCTTTTAGATTCAGCAATTCTAATGGGTTTGCACATAATTTGAATCTTCACAGTGCTGACAGCCTGGAATCTGCATGGTTAGCAGCCGTGTAAGTGGAGAAACTGCACAGGAGCACAATGTTGAAAACACAAGGGAGGCTAATACTTTTCCCATATATCTGCTACATAGTACATATACTTAAAGTACAATATAATACTTTTGCTCTGCTTCAAGATGTTAAAACATTTTAGCAGCCTACATTATGTACAATTACATTTTCTTTTTGGGGTGGGGGTACAAAGGTGTATTTATGTCATGGCCCTTAAAAATATATTTTTTATTTTGTACATCTGTTATTATAGCACCCACAGTATGTAATAATGTCATAATATGTGTGGGGGTCACATGATCATGTCAGTTCTGTAAAACTTTTAAGAGCTTTTACATGCTTTTTCTTCCATGTAGACTCCTTTCCATGACTATATTCAGAAGTTTTCCGAATACACTGCCAATATGGACACAGAGTTCTACACAGTTGCTCTACAGTTGATGAATCACTCCACCATGTTGATTTGCTTCATTAGCATAAAATTCAGCTACTTATGCTGTAATTTGCATGCCAGTAAAGTTTCCATATTTGCATGAGAATGTGCACTTCTGCACAGCACTACACAGAGTTCAATGAATCTAAAACTTTCCACAACCATGTGCGCATTGCACTGCGATGGTCACATGGTACAAATTATCATGTAGCCTTTCATGAATCGCCCCCTTAGAGTTGCCCCTGTCTAGTATAGAACTGTTATATTTATGAAGCATAGCAGTAGTTGTATAAGAAGTATTATTGTAGGTTGTATAAAGTTAAAACTGAAGCGGAGGAGCAATACATCAATAAAAATGACAATGATGTGCGAGACTTACCAGAAATAACACCAAATAACTGAGAGAAAGGAAATAGAGATAAGCTGAAGAATTCCAAAGTGAAGAAGGGAAAAGTGTGTACTAATGGAGTGAAACAGCCTGTAGTGAGGCAACAGGATCAGTCCCAAAATAAGCCAAACCATAACACTTATGGACAGAGGTAAAGGGGGTTCCGGTGTGTAGCTCGCAAGACATTTCCCTGTGAGCTACATCGCCGAAACCAAATGGCTGCAGCAGCACTTTGCCATAGAGCAATATGGCTGAAAAGCATTGCCGCTGCAGCTGTACACTATGAACGGAAATAGTTTATCTAGTGGTGATCCTTACAGACAGCTGCCCATCTGTATTCAAGCAGAGTCATCTGTACCTGATGTGTAACCCTATCCATGTGGAAGATCAAGTAAGGAGTCGATATTCAACGCCTGCATCTCAGATACTCTTTCCGCTGAGGTAAGTGCTACTAGAAGTAAGCTTTTCCATGACAAAAACTACATATCACATGAATTAAAAAGCTTGAAAGGAGAACCTGTGAGAGACTGAAGTACTAAACTCAAGTCCCAGGGTTCTAAGGGAGGCTTGACTGGAGGTTTAACATGCAATACTCCTTTCAAAATGCTCTTGCACAGGTGGTGACATAATTGAAGAATTATCAAGATAATTATGAAAATAGCTGCTAAATGTACAGCGATAGTTGAAGCTGAGGCTCCTGCATGCAAAAGCAGTAGTAGGACATATGAGCAGGTATGACATTACTGCAGTGATTAATCTGAAATGTCCGTCAGCGTGCGTCAGATGATAGTCAGGTATTGTAGGATCTTTTGAATAGGCATAGAGAAAGGGTCTAAGCTCTGATCTTTGGCCCAAACAGAGAACCTAGTCCATTTAGCAGAATTGACTTTCCTAGTGGAAGGTTTGTGTGAAGGCAAAAAGCCGAAATGTATTGGGGGGGGGAAGAAAAGCCCAAAAACCAGGGACACATTTTAAGCATTGCTTGTATATTGTTGAAAAGTTGCTAGAATAAAATGCTATGCTACCACTATACATTTCATTGCCAAGTATTGAAGCCAGGACCTTGTGCAAAATAGTTAGAGTAACATACCACTACACCAAATCATCTCGTTTATGAAAGAGGGGAATACTGAAACTTAAATGGCTACAATTTAGTGAATTCAGTTCTCACCATAGCTGTCAACCTCTTAGCATAAAACACCTGAACAAAGCCAATAATGGGGAATACATCCCCCAAACATATTCAGTGAATTCAGTTCTCACCATAGCTCTCAACCTGTTAGCAAAAAACATGTAGACAAGACAAAGCCAGTAATGGGGGAATACAGTTCCAAAAATAGGGACAAATTTCAAATATCTATCTTATAAACTTCGAAAATTGCTAGAATAAAAGGTTTTGTGTTACCATGTACTTTCAGAAGAATATGAAGTCTGAAATTCAAATGCTTGTCATTTTTATTTAACATTTGTTAACCAGGAAAGTTTGACTTGGAGCTAAGTCCAATTTTCAGCAGAGGACCAGGGATGAAATACTCCAGATACATGTCTTTGTAAGATGGGAGGACATCAGAGCAAACCCACACAAACACAGGGAGGACATGCAGACTGCACACAGAAGGCACCCCAGCCAGTAATCAAACCAGAGAACCTGTAGCTGTCCAGCAACAATGCTACCAGTGCACCACTGCACCACTGACTATGTCAAGAAACAAAAATACAGAAACCATAGATTTTATGAGGAACAGAACAAATATGAGGCAAAAATCTGCAATATGTTTTTACAAGTAGTGGTGGGTAGGGAATCCAGGCTCTTCCCACTTGAGCCCAAAGTACAGGGTTCAAGCCTTATTCTCTACCCACCACCATGTAGCAACTGGGGAATTACACACACACCTCCCTACCTGTCAATCCATCTGCAGCAGCTAACAGAAAGTATCCATTGCAGTTGAGCTTCTCCATATAAAGTGCCTTGCAGCAGCTAGTCAAGTTCCTCGGTCTAAAGTCCCTTGCAGCAGCTAAAATCCGGTGACAATGAGCTGTACAATCCAGCAAGCAAGTCCTTCCCCTTCTGTGCTGTGATGTTTCTTCCTGCGAGAGCCCCAGCCTGCAGATGTTGCAGTCCAATCCCCTTCCTGTCTATGCAGTTGTAACTGCATAGACTTCTGGGAAATTTGTAAATTCGGTGTTGTCTTCCTAATCTGGACTGCTGGTGAGACAGTCTGGATTCTGTGAGCATGCTCCAGACTGGTTCACCAGCAGTCTGTTTAGCGGGAAATACTTTGAGAGTGCATGCACGATGGTCTGGGATTTGTTTAACTTTATTTTGTTATTTTCTTTTTGTTTTTGTTTTATTTCCATTTATTTTTAATTTTTACAGCTGGGGGGGCTGCAGTCCTGCAGTCCAATAGCATGAGCTGCCCCTGGGTGAGATGATCATAATTCTTTGTAGTTCGTGGAACTTTATCTGCTCAATGTACTATTAGTTACATGGAAAAATTGTCCATGTTTTGTTGGCTTTCAAAACCATAAAGCACTTTGCAGACCATGTCAAAAAGGCAGTGTAATGCTGTCTGTCATGTTTACACTTACTTCTAATGCCTTTCTACTGAGTGCCCAGATTATTGCTTCATATATATTTTTTTTGTTCCTCATAAAATTTGTGTTTTTTGGACAAACTATGGAGGATTGACAATACTAAATAATGACATGCATTTGAGGTTCAAAGTTCCTATCCTTCGCATTATGCAGGCGATCACATCCTGTTATTCTAGAGATTTCTATATTTTGGGGATGGGGGGGTTTGTTTTTTTTTTTTTTTTTAACATGAGGTTAGGGATGCATTAAGGGTATGAACAGCAGGCAAAAACAAATCTTTTGATCTGCCTTGTCATTTGCCAGTCAGTACAGGCAGAGTTTACTGTACAGTATTAGACTAGTAGACTCGACTTCATCAACATTGCCAGGGGATGTTTAACATTTGTTAAGGCTGGGTTGCACGTCAATCTGACATTTAACTCGTTCCCTTCATTACATCTCTTTTGTTGCACATAAGTTCATAGGTGTTTACTAGGCTTACAACCACAAGGGCCTTTTTAAGCCTAGCCATGCATCCCACATCTCTGACAAGTTCTTTTTTTCAAAACAATTTTATTGATTTTAATACATTCAAAAATTGTAAACAATCACATAAAATCATAGTAAAACCTGTAACCTGAAAACTTTAACATATATAAATTACATTATTTAGATTACATATTTGATATAAACCAAATTAACAGAAATGAACCAAAGTATTTACGTAGACATCCATTAATATATTTACAATGTGTTATTGATATCTGATTATAATGCATATTGTCATTATGAAAGAAACAAACTAATTTAATTTGTTATAGAGATTCGTTCTTCTTCAACAAGTTTTGCAAATTAACCCACAATTGAAGATTGCATGTTTTTTTGGTTGTCCTTGAGTTTATAGTTTTTAATTGCAGTTGGCATATGACATTTAACAGATTCATGAACTCAGAAAAGGAAGAAGGCGATTCTGAAATCCAATTTTTTGTTATGGTCTTTCTGGCTACTGCCAGTATTGCCCATAATAGTGGATACTTTATTTTTCTGATACATTGTGGAACAAGAGTATTAAATATCACCAGAGATTTATTTAATGTGAAATTATCTGAATAAAGTATCTGTAGTAAATTATTTATTTTCCCCCAGAAAGTATTTAAAGTATGACATTCGTAAAACATATGTGCCCAGTTTATGTCTATATTTGATTTACATCTATTACAAATATTTGTTTTGTTTATTTTATCCATTAATTGAAGAGTGTAGAATGATCTGTTTATATATCTCCATGTATATAATTTCCAATTCAAAGATAAAGTAGTTTTCCCAGCTGACTGTAATATGTTTGCTTTGTCTAAATTGGTAGGGAGATTATTATTGATAGAGTAAAAATAGTTCCAGAAGTTCTGTGGACATCTGAAAGTTTCTTCCCTTATAGTTCTATAAATAAAAGAAAGTTTGCTAGAAGATTTATGTTTATGAAGTAAGATTGAGTGAAAATGGTATAGTAGAATATTGGATTCGTGTTTAGTAATTGATGAGCTCAATTCTAATTTATTAGCTAGGGTTAGTAAAAGTGTTTGTATATCTAGCCACATTGTATTTTTCTATTTGATATTCCTGTATTATGTATTCAACTTATTTGGTTTTATATCCTGATGTTAATTGGAACCAAAACTTAAGATCATTATGTTTAAATATGGTAATTTTATTTATGTCTGAAGTTATAAAAGATTCTTGTGTGAAAGCTATGGGGAATAACAAAAAAAAAGCATTCTTTGTATCTGGGGTGTTTATATATATATTTTTAATTTGTTATAATATTATGAATGTAGCTAGTAGTATGATTGAGATTTATGTGTATAGTAAAATAATCTTTTAGGATCCATAAAAACAGGTTCCTTATTATTTCTAATGTGTGTGTAGATGGTCTGGAAATTAGCTGTATAGCTGATGAAACCCATAGCAGTTTCCACTTAGCTGAGTATGTAGTATCTAAAAGTTGAGTAATTGTTTTGATTATTGAGGAAATAGAGTAAAGGTTTAGATCTGGAAATGCTGTCCCACCATTGTTCCAACTGTTTTGATGTTGATTAATTGATATTCTTGTTTTTTCCCCGGACCAAAATAATTTTAATATTAAAATATTTAACTTATTAGGAAATTGTTTTGAAGGGAGTATTTGAATGGATTGTATGATATATAATATTTTGGGTAGAATAATCATTTTAATAATAGTTAATCTTTCTTCTGTAGCGAAAGTTGTTGTATTCCATTTTAAAAATATATTTTGAATATTTTCAAAACACTTATTATAGTTTAATTGTATTATTTTTTTTTATATTTTTAGCTAGAATTATTCCTAAATAAGTAATTTGATCTGTACTAGTTAACTGCTGAGAGTTATAGTTAGATTTGTTATTTGTATTTGAGTGTATGGGTAGAATTTTAGTTTTGTTGTCATTAAAAGACAGCCCAGACATATTTTGAAAAATCTTAATCGAATCAAATAGGGCTGATATTGAAGAATCATTTTCTTTTGTAGAGATTGAGAACATCATCTGCAAATAATTTAAGTTTGACTGTTATATCTTTTTCAAGCTCTAAACCCTCTCATTTATTATTATTATTCCTAATATCATTAGCCCACAGTTCCATTATCATTGTAAACAACAATGGAGATAGTGGCCAACCTTGCTTGGTACCTTTTATGATAGGAATTTTATTGGAAGTATATGCACTTAATTTGATATAAGCAAATGTACCATCATACAAGTGTTTTAGTAGGTTAATAAAAGTGTATGAAACATTTAAACACTCTACTAATCTGAACAAGTAATCCCAATTAATTGAGTCAAAAGCAGCATTTATGTCCAAACTAATTAAAGTTGGGTTCTTTTTTTTCTTTTGCGAGAAGTCAATAAGGGTTAATGCTCGTTTTATATTATCATAAGTGTTTCTATTGATTACAAAACCTGTCTGATCCTCATCTATTAATTGGGGTAAAAACTTTTTTTAGTCTTTCAGTGAATATGTTCATAAACATCTTGTAGTCAGTATTTAATAAAGAAATAGGTCTGTAAGAGGAACAATATTTAGGGTCCTTGTTATGTTTTAAGATGGATGAAATTAATGTATATTTCCATGAGGGAGGTATTATGAAGTTGTTTTGAGCTGTACTATATACCTTATGGAGTAATGAAATAGCTGATTTGGGTATAACTTTGCATATTTCTGGTATGATACCATCATTTCTAGGTGCCTTATTTTGCTTGAGCTTATTGATTTGAGTTTGCATGTCGGCTAGGGTAATTTGTTTATCAATAAGTTCTATTTGTTGTTTATTAAGTTTATTATGAAGATTTTTATTAATAAAATGCTTAATGTCTTTACTTTCTATTTTATGTGTATCTTGATTAATTGTATGAAAGTGACTTCTAAATTATTTTATTATATCTTGTATACTGTATACTTCTTTCTTTTTCTTCAGGGAATATATTTCTTTAATATGATTATGCTAATTTATTCTTTTAGTTTTATTTTTGAGATTAGTTAAATGTTTAAGTTTTTGTGAATAAGCAAGGAATTTATATTTTTCTAATGTAATCATTGTCTTATGATGTAGTATGTTTCTATATTATTCATTTAATTTGCTTATTCCCTCTCTAATGTTTTTAGAAGAAAGATTGTCTCTATTTTTGAGATGCAATAAATCAGGCTTGTTCTATAATGTTTCCATATCTTTATGCCATGTTTTCCTTTTATTGTAGTACCATTTGTTAATTTGTCCATATAGGTAAGCTTTTGGTGCATCCCAAACATATATGTCATGAGTATTAGATTCTGAATTTATAACTATAAAATTTTGTATTTCTTCTTTTAAAAATGACTGAAAATCTTTAAGTTGGATAAGATATGCAGGTATTCTTTTTATTTGTGCATTAGGGATGTTGTTGATATTTAATTCAAATATAATGGAATTACGATCATAGATTGGACAAGAAATGATTTTGCTATCATTTAAATCATTTATAATTTGTGTGGAGCATAGTATTCTATCGGTTCTGGAATATGATTTGTGCCTATTGGAATACAATGTGTATTTTAGATAACTATGATCAGTGAAGTCAAAAATATCTTTGACCAGGTAGGAGTCTATAAATTTTATTAATTGTTTTGCTCGAGGGGTAATTTTTCTATTTGCTAAAGTGGTTGTATCTTTTAAATCTAGAATACAATTAAAGTCTTCTGCCATGATAATACTTCCCTCAGACTGAGATATTATTTGTGATAAAAGTTGTTTGATAGTATTAGTACCTATTCCCGGTAACCAGTAGTTATTTATTATTGTATATATATTTTTTGTTTATTTCAATAATGGCTAAACATAGCAATCCTTTATTATCTTGATATGTTTTAATTATTCTTGGTAAAGGAAGTGATTTGTCCCATAAAATTGCAAACCCCCTTTTCTTTTTTGTATATACTGAGCTTCCGATTTATTTGTGTTCAAGAACTTAATATTATCTCCTAATAAATTAGTTTCCTGTAAAAAAATAAGTTTGGTTTATGTAGGGCTAGATATTTAAACAGACTACCTCTTCTGATGGGGTTATTTAGACCATTTATATTAATTGATATGCCTTTTAATATAGTCATGTTATATAGGTATGAGTGTGTGATTAATTAATAACATATCAATACAATAAGTGTAATTTGAGAATCTCTTTCCAACCATAAACTTGTTCATTCTGCAAGTACTATACATTGATTCATAGTGGGAAACACATATATCACGAGCATTGTAACATAATTCTATTTGGATAGATTAAAATGGATGTCAAAAGAAACTGTTTTTTA
Organism: Protopterus annectens; assembly: GCF_019279795.1. Taxonomy (NCBI): domain Eukaryota; kingdom Metazoa; phylum Chordata; order Ceratodontiformes; family Protopteridae; genus Protopterus; species Protopterus annectens. The sequence continues at coordinate 993,482,709 of NC_056747.1, forward strand.
ACAATGAACATATAATACAGATTATAAAAACACAATATAGCTCCCCAGCTGGAGTTATAAACTCCCTGTCTCAATGACATTTGCCACTGAAATTGAACCCTTAACCAGTAGCAACAGAACACAGCTACCACCAGTAATATGTATTAAGTAATGGTGATTAGATATAAAACTAGTGATTATTTTAATTTAAATCTATTAAAATGTAGCTAGATATATTTCATCTGATATGTTAATCACAAAAATGAAATACATAGTAAATTATTGTGTATGTAAAAAGCATAGAAAAAAGTATTAGCTAGTCTCTAATATGAAGTATCATAAGGATAGTATAAAGTTATCTATTTCACTAATTACTATTTAACCACATTTAACATAGTATAATATGATAGTAATATCTATCAATAGTTATTAAACTATTTTGTATTAATAATTTTCTTCAAACAAATATATACACAGTCAGAAACAGATTTCTTAGATCTACTATGCTAACAGAAGTATTGTATGTTATCAAATATGCATTCATTAATCACGTTTTGTTTCCTTTTTCCAAATGTGTATATAAATATATATATATATATATATATATATATATATATATATATATATATACAATATAGAAGATGGAGAGAGAGGAAAAAAAACAGTAAATATATTGTGATGTATTGAAGCACTGTCAATTGTTCTACTACAATATGTTTTCTAGTAGATGTAACCTGATAGATGTTAGAGATATAAAATTATTACAGATAAATGAAATATTTTTGCTTCTGTGTGAGGTGTTATTTTATAAGACCTTTATATCACAGTTATAATTAAATCTGCCACAGTCAATAAGAATTTACAATGCCTTGAAACATCAGAACATGTTATAAAAGGAGATAAACATACACTTCAATTGGGTAGAATTATTATTAAAACTATAAACAGCTTTATCTAATTTGAAGGTGAATATCTTAGTGTATGTGCATACCGCTGTTTGAGAAAAAACATAATTTCCCAAGCTTAACTCAGCCTCTGAATAGATACATTTTTATATGAGCTTTGACTTGTGTCAGTTACTTGGAATGGAAAATTAACACTAACGCAAGCATAATTTAGACATTAAAACAAAATACATCTCTACATTCTTATATTAATATTTGTCTAAAACATTCAAATGAATCTCTCAAAATTCCTCTCAATGTAACACATACTGTGTTATATAGAAATGTAATATTCTACTAAAAACAATAAACAAGTGAAAATATAGCACTAAGCAGTCCAGAATGTCCATGTCCCAGTGTTCTCATCATAGTAACCCAATAAAAAATACAGATTCACATTTCATCCTTTGATCAAAGTGGACAAACTTGTCTTACAAATCTTGGAAAAATGTACTAATACGTATATTACTGTCCACCCATACTCAAGTTTTTAAGTAACACAACAGTCATTCCCACAAATCACTTTATGTTCATCTGTCCATGTATACTATAGCACAAGCATCAAGAGGTCAGCTCTCATTAACTAACAGTAATTTTTATGTAAGAAAAGTCTAGTATATCTAAAATAAACCTTTAAAATAGGATCCGGGTGACCAACATACTTTGCGTAAGGAATACTACACTTAGAGATAAAAGGACACTTACGTAACTGCATTTCCAAAGACACACATGCTTAACAAATGAATGGATCGATGAGTGGGTGTAGGCAAAAACCTATAGGTATTGGTGCAGATAAGAAAAAAAAAAAGATCTTAAAAAATAGAAAATATTTAGATTAGTGAATGCTATATATAAAATGAAGCGCACAATGAGGTACCTTTCTACCAGCATCTATTATCTCTGCTTTGATGATGTACAGTTGGCTTCTTGTTGAACAGCAGCATTTTATTATATCTAGTAACAGCAAAATAGCCCAAGTCTCACTGACCCTAATGGATGTTTTGAAATGTTGTCTAGCCTTCCCTGTATTGACTTTACAATTTACAATTCCTCTAAAGTCTGTGTAAAAGCATAAAGGTATTATAAACAGGTAAGGTTATTGTCTTAGAAATGTATGATTCACCAGAAAACAATAGGCATTCATAAGCTAAACACAGATTACCAAGTCCACTGTTCTACTTTAGCAAAGTTTTTTTAAGTGTCAGTATCAAACTTCAGTTGGCTGATCACACCTGAATGTAGCTTTACAGGAAAATCCTAATGAAGTACAGCCTAGCACTCAGCATTCCCCTTGGACCTCTGTGTTAAATATTGTTTTACTCTCTGCTTCAGAATTTGTATCTGCTCTTTTTGGGCATCTGCACACAAAGTACACAAATCCCTCCAATCACAATATTCACTTAGGCAAAGAAATTGCACAGCTGCTTTGAATGAATTGGCAAGCAATATCACAATTACTTTAAAATGGAACAAAGTAGTATAAGCAGTTTTAAGAGTCTGACAGAAAGAAAATGAAAATCACCTTCTCTATTGTTCTTCTTTACCTTGCTTCTCCTATACATCATGGGCTGTGCCCCGGGAGAGCTCACTCCCCAGTGTCATGTATGTTCCTATACATCATGGGCTATGCCCCGTGAGAGCTCACTCCCCAGTGTCATGTATGTGAAAGTATTATTTCAGCTATTCCCACCATAATGGTATTATTTCCCATAGCGCTTACTTCTTTCCTCAAGAATTCTGGATATAGCTGAAAATAATGGGAAGTGGCAAATCAGGACCAATGTATAGCTATTAGTATATTTCATTTAAACGTTAATAGAGCCACAGGTTTTGAGTCATCACAGATTTGTTTGGCAATAAGTGTAAAACTGTACTTTCTAACATTATTGATTTGTTTTGTCTGTGATTTATGAGAAAATTCAGGGACAGGGTAAAAATGTAAGACAAAATTTAGATACATTTTGCAAAATCAGGTGCAGTCGAGAGGTATTGTTTTCTGTATAAATCTTAACTTCTCTGTATACCTCTCAGCATTTTTGCTCATGAATTCTAGGCATTAGCAAAAATAATGGGGGTAAAATCAGGGAAAATGTTTAAATATGACTCTTATTAAGTTACAAAAGTTAATAAAGCACCATGTTTGGCATCAGCATACAGTTTCTAAGCTGTAAGAAGTATGAAACCCTAATCTCCAGCATCACAGACTTCTCTGAAATCCTCAGTGATTTACCAGTAAATCAAAAAACATTATAAGGGACGAGGAAAACTGAAAAAAAGCCAGGGTTCTTCAAAAGAAGGTATAAAAGTCAGGAATTTAAACCACAAGCAAATATTTTTTGTGTAAGAGAATGTGTTTCAGGCAGTGGGGAAAAACTGACAAAATAAACTGGAGCAGAAGTGGAAAAATTGTTCATTTGTGTGCTTTATATAATAGTACTTTTATAATTTTTAGGTAGAACACTATAAAATAAGAAAGTCAGTTCTGCAAAAGCAGTAACTCACATGCACACTTGCTCACACTAACCCACACTCACACAATCATACACTCTTGCGAAACCATACACATTTGGACTCAAACACATACAGACTGTGAAGTTAAGATTTGTCGCTTTTCTGTACAAAATATTGCATTACTCATTTTCTGCCATATACATTGTAAACTCACTTTGTGCTCATAGCATAAAAGTTGCAGGCTTATAAATTACTAAAAAAAACAGCAGTAGCTAATTACCGTACTACATTTCAGTTGATATGTTGCCCTCTCAAGAATCATGTTATGTACGATGTCAAAGAATACACATATTAGTCACTTCTTGGCTTCTGCTAAGCTTTCCACTTCCTGTATGCACTTGTCCATTAGTGCTGATGTCATCTGGGTGCTTCGCACATCCGAGAATGTGAGAAGATGTTAAGGAGAAGATTTCTTAGCTGGTAACAGGGTCCGGGAATGGCTGAAGCTCGTGGATGATCGTCGTGAGGTAATTATTGAGTGAAATAGTCTCTTATATGTAATCCGCAGGAAAATCAGTGTAAAATGTTAACAAGCCTTTTTTTTCTTACTTTGCTCTTCTCTTTACAGGAAAAATAACAGTATGAGCCTCGAAAGCCCAAACCAAGCAGATTACAGTGTGTAAAGCATGTATGACCAATTCCATAGAACAAGTTAACCAATGCATTTGAAATGATATTAAGAATATTCTACACATATCTGAACCATAGTTATAACATTTCTTTTAAAATCTTTAGACCAAAATATATATATATATATATATATATATATATATATATATATATATATATATATATATATATATATATACAGATAGCACTTCCCAAATACGTGCTTGTCTATTAAAAGCCATAAGAAATGTTCTATCTTAGATTTATATCTGTAAAAGACACTATACATAGGGGATTAATTAATTATACATAACATGTTCTGTCTTGATGTTATTAATGTATTAGAGGTGTCTTATAAAAGCTGTTATATGAATATTTAACTGTATTTTGGCTATATCAAGTTAAATCATATATTAAGACCCATAATAATTGAGTTATTACTATATTTGGGAAATAACCATACTATTATGATTTATTTTATAAGGGTAGTAGTGATTGCTAAAAGCACATGAATAATAATGTTTATCTATGAGAAAGAGAAGTTATATGCAGTAATATAATGATTAATATTAAAATTTTGATATAGATGTAAACTTTATATATGCTTAACATAACAAATGGAAAGATGAGCTTACCTTGTAAATAGAGTATAACTGTATAGCTTTGCTAACAATTTAAAGTCCAAAACAACAAGACATTGTATTAGAAAAGAATGTGTTATGTTCATTTACTTTTCAGTGGTCTGGATTCACGAAGGCTTGCATGGAGTCTAAGAGTAGAGTAAGACTCCATGCAGCCAACATGTCTGCCGAGCTATCCAGGAACAGCCGGCAGGGGCATGCAAGAGAGCTCCTAAAACTCCTCTTACACGGACAGGGCTAGGATATGCAAATTACCTCATTTGCTGCTGAAAGTTATGCAAATGAGGTGCATTTGCGATCCAGGAAACCCTAACCTGTCCGAGTAAGAGTAGTGTTATTTGCAGAAATGTACTCGGTTGTCAACTGAGTACCGTTCTGCAAATAGCAAAACGGAGCCGTGACAGCTCCAAATAAAAGATACATCCAGTCGAGGAAGCATGCCAATGGCCAAATATATGCCACTGGCAATTCTACACGTTGCAAAAGAATAAAATTAATAATTTTTTTTTTTACCCCGATCTCCAAAGTTTAAGCGTAGCACAGCATCGCGCAAAAGTGCTGCACTGTAAAAATAAAAAAAAAAGCCAAAAATAGGCATTATATAATAAATATACATCTGGCATGCACGTGAATGGCAGGCTGAAGACAACATGGCTACTGAGTAGAGGTTGCTAAGGGGGGAAGCTCAGTCTAAGAGATGTAACCAAGCATTAGTAGGCAATCCTATGCAAATGAGGGTAAGGATAGTGAATCACAATTTCACATGGCATATGAGCAAAGTCTGTGGAGTGTAAGAGTAGGATAAGGGGAGTATCAGAGTAGAAGATAGGTGACATCATGAGGGGGGTATGTGTGAAAGAATGTAAGCTCATTGGAGCAGAGTGGCATGTGTTTGTTGTCGGTTACCCATCACTGGAAGAGGCGTGTCAACAGGTATCCTAGCTAAAGGCAAGAAATTGAAGGTGTATGCCATGGACAACACTAAATTTTCTTGTATAAATGCTTGCAACATGTATGCACGCGCGTATGCACCTGTAAAACTGAGTAAGCCTGTGTGCACGCGTGTGCACCTGTGTGCATGTGTTTAAGCCGGAGTAAGCATGTGTAAGGTTGTTGAAATATGTGTAAGTGCGTTTGCATCTGTGTGCACGCATCTAAGCCAGAGTCATCAAATGTTAGGCCGTGTAAGCATGTGTGTGCGCATGTGAGCTGGTGTGCGTGTGTTTGCATGGCACTGCCTCCTGTGGAAACAGAAAGGGAAAAGGAAGCACAACAAATAGTAGGAAGTTAACCAAGGAGAAGTAGCAGAGCTAGCAGGTGAAACAAATCAGAATCAGCCAATTACACAGGCAGTACACTAGCCCAGCCCAGCATTTAAAACACTGCAAACAACTTTCCACTATGTTATTCTCAGAGACACTGCAAAACTGCAGTAAGCTAATAGAAGTGAAAACTGTAAAAGCTTTACTGAGACAAAGAAATGTTAGGGGCTGCCATTGCTGTTATAAGGCGACATATGCAACATGCTGAGGGTGGTGACAATGCGAATGTTGCTGAGCAACCCACAGTGAGGAGACAGAGAAGAGTGTACAGGCCCAGGGTAACCTACCATGGGCTACATGAGCTGGAGATAGTGGAGCGCTATAGAGTGGACAGAGACCTCATGCAGCAAATTGTTGAGCTGTGCAGGCCATGCCTCACACACAGAACCAACAGAGGGGAACCCATTCCAGTGGAAACCAAGGTATGTGTTGGCCTAAGAATACTAGCAACAGGTACCTTCCAGAGAACAACTTGTGATATGATGGGGATTTCACAGGCATCAGCATCCAGGGTACTGCACCAGTTCCTGAATGCCATGTCAGCACATGTCGGTGATCATGTATATTTCTCAAATTTGCATGAGGTATTGGCCAGCAATATGCGTCTTTTCCAGCAAATAGCGGAATACCCTTAGGTAGTGGGTGCAATAGACTGCACGCACATACGCATCAAAGCACCAGCCGGTGAACGGGGTAGGGTCTACTTTAACCGCAAGGGTTTCTGCTCCATCAACTGCCAGGTCATGTGTGATGCCCAGGGCAGAATAATGAATGTGTGTGCTGGCTGCCCTGGAAGCTACCATGATTCCCATATCTGGCATCTGACACAGCTGTACCAAACATTTGCCAATGGGGACATCCCTCATGGTCACCTAGTGGCGGATGCTGGATATGCACTGGAGCCGTGGCTGATGACACCCATCAGAGATGCACACACACCTGAACAGGAACACCATAATGAGGCACACGCACAAACATGAAATGTAATCGAGCATGTGTTTGGGCTGCTCAAGTCACGGTTCCAGTGCCTGGACACATCTGGTGGAGCCTTGCAGTACTCACCAACTACATGTACCCAAATAGTCATGGTATGTACTATGCTACATAATATGATCCTGCAAAAACAGCTGCAGCAGGAGCAGCATAGGGCCAGGCCAAACAGCCCCCCCACCATTGCCAAGGCCATCACAGGCAGAGCGTGACTCGGAGGAGAAGGAACTTGAGCCTGCCCCAATAGGCAGAAGGAGGCATGCCCAGTATGCTTTGGCCTTGGCAAAGAGGCAATGCATATATGCACTGGCTCAGTAGGAACCCTGGAAATTATACCTCTCTCTGACTCGCACATATAGTAAAAGGGATGCCCAACTTGACACTACCTGTTGTCAAACATGTATAGGGAGTGTAATATGTGCATCTGACATAGGCAGCCCTGCAGCACCACCTGAGGCATGATTGCCATGTTATAAGCAATATAAAGCAGTGCTAAACAGCTTTAACCACTATTTAGTATATGTAAACAAAATTGCACACACTAAGTAGCACAACTTTGGCCAATGTTGAGCAAAATTGGGCAGCATTCATCAGTGTTGGTTAACGTTGAGCAATGTTGTGCAGGTTTGGTCAAAGTTGGGCATAGTTGAGCAAAAGCAGGTAAACATGGTCATATTTGCTTTACTGTTCCTTAAGCAGTCTGGTCTGCCCAGTATGAAAATATGACGTAGTGACAGTTCTCGAACCCAGGATACTGTGCACTATAGTCACAGTATAGAATCACTAAACCATCATAGTATTTCACTAATCAGCCTGTATGAAGAAATGTTGATAAGTCTATGCAAAGTGTCTCCTGGGAACCCAGCAGGCACAGCATAATCCCTGTAGAGTTATGACACAAAGGTGAGCCCTGCAGTAAAAATACAACTCAATTTACAACACACATATAGTATAAATGTTAATATTGGGCGTGTTCACACACGTCAACAAATGTAGTGGACTTCACACAGCAACACACTGAAAGTTCACATTGGGCATGCTCACACACTTAGGACATGTCTGAGTACAGCAGTGGGCCACACATATCAGGCAGTTGCATGTGTTAACCCAGGAACTTCTCACAATTCACCAATCCTGACTTGTGCACACAGTGATATGACAACAGACACATATGAACCCTGTCATAATCAAATATGTACTACAGATACTTAGGTTGGTCATAGAAAGTTGACAAGCAAATAAAAAAGAAACCCAAAATCAGTATCATCAATAAACAATGTGCACTCCAAACACTATCCAATCCAGGTCATGGAAAGATTATCTGCTAAGGAGTCCATGCAGAACCATGACACTTCCTTCAGCAATGTCATTAATAGCAATGTACACTCATATATGTCCTGAGTCAGGGCCAACTGTAAATGACTGACAATGCCAACATCCTGTCAGACAGGCCCATACATACATACCCACCTCCCACTGACAAAAGGCCCACTGATCATACCAGGAGGTATCACATGTAGAATGGGTAAACAGCTCCTTCCAAAGCTGAAAACATGGCATCAATTGGATTACATTGTGTCCCATATGTGTCATAAGTGAACTGCAGAACAAATAGACCCTGCACCTGAACAGTCTGTTGAGCCTCACCCTTTCTACAGGATATGAAACTGTTGAATGGGTTACAGCAACATATGGCACACTACACAAGTGTTGGTGCACAACAAACCATGGGAACTATAGTCTCATAAGCCGATGAAGTAAAATCTGCAAGGCCATGGAGTCCATCATAATTGAAGTCAGAAACAGAGCTATTGGAAGCCTATAAACACACAACCCTACCAACTTTGAACTGTTCATGGGCAGATCATGTTTCCCAAACCTGCTAGACTGTTTGCAAGGCAGCCACCCAGGACATACATCAATGAAATTAGCTACACACGTCCCACATACACTGTGAATAGGCCTTTCCCAACATCCCAGACACATGTCGTATCCACAAAATCAACAACCTGTGCATAAATATGTATTGTCATCGGATGGATTGGCAACTGTGCCACAGATAGATCACACTAGGTAGGAATTGTGGAGCCCTGTTCAAGCTGGTAACACCTGCTGTCCCCCATGTCTCAGTTCTGGGATTGCATAAAACTAAGTGCACACACAGTACCATGTCTAGTCTGATGATGTAAGCATCCCACAAATATAGCAGTGGAAATAAAAACTCCCAGTAAAGTATATAGCGCTTCGTGTTAATGCGTATCTTTCGAGTATCATAACATAGTTAGATAGGGTCTTGAATCCTACAATTGCTGAATGTGTGTGTGTCGGGGGAGGTGAATATGTTTCTGTGTGATTTCCTTTGAGAGTATTGCCCATTTTTGGAGACTAGGCAAACACCTTAAAAGTGTTATATTCCTGTTTGGCAGGTGTGATGATGTCAGCATCCTACAAATATAGCAGTGGAAACAAAAACTCCCAGTAATGCATGTAGCGTGTCGTGTTAAAGCATGTTTCTCCAGTATCATGACTTAGGTAGGTGTTTGAATCCTGAAATTGCTTGGTGTGTGTATGTTTCTTTATGAATTCCTTTGAGAGTGTCGCCCTTTTTGGAGACTAGTCAAACACCATAAAAGTGTTATATTCCTGTTTGGCAGGTGTAATGATGTCAGCATCCTACAAATATAGCAGTGGAAATAAAAGCTCCCAGTAAAGCATATAGCGTGTCATGTTAATGCATATTTCTTTAGTGTCATAACATAGGTAGGAGTTTGAATCCTGTGATTAGTGAGTGTGTGTGAGGAGGGTGTGTATGTTTCTGTGTGATTTCCTTTGAGAGTATTGCCCATTTCTGGAGACTAGGCAAACACCTTAAAAGTGTTATATTCCTGTTTGGCAGGTGTGATGATGTCAACATCCTACTAATATAGCAGGGAAATGAAAGCTCACAGTAAAGCCTATAGCGTGTCGTGTTAATGTGTACTTCTCTAGTATTATAACATGGTTAGATAGGGGTTTGAATCTTACAATTGCTGACTGTGTGGGTGGGTGTGTATGTTTCTGTGTGATTTCCTTTGAGAGTATTGCCCTTTTTGGAGACTTAAAAGTGTTATATTCCTGTTTGGCAGGTGTGATAATGTCAGCATCCTACAAATATAGCAGTGGAAATGAAAACTCCTAATAATGTATATAGAGCGTCTTATTTATGCGTATCTCTCTAGTATCATAACATAATTAAGTAGGGGTTTGAGTCCTGCAATTGCTGAGTGTGTGTGATACTGTTGGTCAATGTGTTGTGTGTTTAGCTTTTACTACTGTATGACATATTAGTATAACAACAGTATGTGCATTGCATACTTTAGGTATCTGTGTGGCAAATACATATATGTACATGTGACCTCAATTAGTTCAAAGCTGTGAAGCCTGTTTTCTACATGAATATATCTGTGACCTATGACAGATTGTGCTGCTGCTTCTCAGACCTTCGGTCACATATGTATGTTTGTGACAAGGCCAGCCACTGTAGTGATCTCTGGCCCAGGTCATCTGTGTCACAAACACCCATGACAGTTTCTATAGAATAGTGTGAGTGAGGGTTCAAGCCTTGGGTATATTTCAGACATGTTCAAACACAACAAAGTCTGTCAATAATGGACATTCATTATAGGTGTACAACAATGTTGTGGATATGCATACAGACCCCTTATTGGGTATGTGATACACCGGGGAACGTCAGAATACCTATGGAAATGTGAATACCAAAGAACAATGACATAACACTTGGTCGTATGTACACATCGGTACCCGTTCTACATGTTTGGGGCTACTACCTATGTGGTACTGTCGGGATACAATGTTCAATAAATGTGGATGACTATATTATATCTGGCTTACAGATTTACAGCATAGGTTGGACAACAGGTATCTGTCTGTATGATACCCTTGTGGAGGATACGTGTCTCATCCGGAGAATGCATTGTAGGCCACTGTATGCATTTCCAGATGTGGACAGACATATTCCTAATGTGTTTGCTTGAACCTAAGAGGGCTATATGCCAAACAGGAGTGGTCCCAGGAATGGGTGGCGGTCAATACCACTGGTTACTGGTATAGTATAGTACTGGACGGATACAAATGCTACTGAGTTACCTACATCTGTGTGTCAGTTGTCAAGACATCATCTAACAATTGGTCATAGTCAGGCTGTTGAGGTTGTGTACACTACCAGAATGCAAACCAATGACAGATAGTAACAGTATCACCCACAGCATAGTGTCAAACCATGTCATACAAACATGTGTACCCAAGTTAAAACATATGTGTATTAAAATGCATACTGGCCACCAACAGAAACAATGAAGTCTTGACACTGTGTAATACAGGGCATGTCACCTTTCCCATGTGTCCACTATGCATGTACATGCAGATAGTGCACCTCCACCATGGTCACAAATGTACACCTGCAAATCTGTGCTGCACACATCACACATGTACTGTCCACTCAGCCACACATGCTGCCAAACCTACACATATCAGCCAAGTAGCACATGGGCGGACAATACATTTTTGGAATTTACACTGTTGTAAACAATACTACATAGATAATCATAGCTTTAATACATCATGCCTGCTTAGATATACCTACAGTGTTATCATTACACTGTACTGTTGACAACATGCTAACATTGCTACAATGTTATAAAGTCACCCTGTGCATCAGCACCATGTTAGCCTGTTCCTGCATCAATGTTACAGATGACAGGAGGTGGCACAGTTTCATCATATGCACAGAGTGTGTTGTTGGCTTGCCAGAGCCCAACATTGACCCATCCAATCGACATGTATGTATGTGTGTGTGTGTGTGTGTGTGTGTGTGTGTGTGTGTGTGTGTGTGTGTGTGTGTGTGTGTGTGATGGACAACAGTACAGCATGGGTCAATGTTGATGTAATGTGTGTGTGTATGTGTTAACCCTAGGTGTATGGATTATGTGTGTGTGTCTGCATGCACACAGTTCCACCATGTGGCTATCATATACAGGAGGTTGTGGGACAGCCACAGACTGTACCTGCCAGGCTGTACAGATCACCATCTCTGGCCACGGATATGGTACCTGTGCCTGGCAGGGGTGCAACGGACAGTATCGGGTACTAAGCCAGACTGGGTACTATCATCATAGGCAGAGGGAAGTTGACTGGACCCATGTCCCTGCTGGGACTGGCCAGAGCCACGTGCACGTGGTCTTCTATGACGGTCTATTGACAGCCCTGCTCCAACATTACTGGGGCTGGTACTGCCACTATGGGAGAGGCTGTGACTTGTGTGTCGTCTGTGACGACTGCCAGCCGATGATGTTGCTGGCATACATCCACGTCGACGTCTTGGCCTTCCTGCACTGTCCTGGTACATGGACATTACCTTGCAGAGGACATCTAATGTCTCCTCCCAGTGTCTATCAATGACCTTGGTGTAGTGACGCACTGCACCTGCAAGGTCACAGATACTGTCATTGATAGTGGTATTATGGGCCCTCTGTGCCCTCGGTCCCTGTCTGGTGTACCGTTCCATACGTGCCTGTGCCTGCATTACAGCCTGGACACATACCTGAGGTTGTAAGACCTGTGGGGGCATGTCTGCCAGGGGCATTACGACCAGCAGTGCTCCCATGAGAATCCCTGGACATCTGCCTATGTGGTACCATACCAGGAATCTGGGTATGGCTGCTGTGAGGGGTTGCATGGGCCATAGATACCACACTCTCACGGTCAATGTCTACTGCATGCTGTCTGTCAGCTAAGGCCATTGGTGATGAGGGATGCATTGGCAGTATGAATGTGCACATAGATGGTGTGGAAAGCTGTGTACTGTCGATTGGTGGAACAACGACAGACCCTGTCAAACCTGCCTGTGCCACAACACATGTTTCATCATCTCCACTATTTGTGGCAGTGTCTTCAGGTTCCTTGCTGCACTCAACTAACATAACCTCAGCACCTGTGAGAGGGAGACAGGAAACACACTTTACAATCTGTACATGATGTTAGCACACATGCACACATGAACACATGCACACATGCACACATTCACACATGCACACATGCACATATGCACACATGAACACATGAACACAGGCACACATGCACATATGCACACATGCACACATGCACACATGAACACATGCACACATGAACACATGAACACATGAACACAAATACACTACTCACTAAAGTAGACACATACACACACACACACACACACACACACACACACACACACACACACACACACACACACACACACACACACACACCAACAGCAATCCAGAACATACACATTAGTGGTTGATGGTGGAGTACAGTATTACAAGCCATAGAGTCCTATCACACGTGTCAGCATGCAAGATGTGTGTTGCTCAACAGCATGCAGTGCGAGTGTAGGGAGTCCTTGTTAATAACAGTATACATGTGTTTAATGCATGTGTGTTGTTCAATGATTGGCCTCACCCTGGAACACAACGCGCACATGGACACAACATTGCTGTGCAAGTATTAAATGCTTTTCAATGTCCTGTGCACCATCACCCACAGGTATACATACCATGGCTGGATGCACACAACTGTCAGGTGTATAGCAATGAATGCTATGTGTTGTACTGTAGTTACTGTAACTGGATGTAGTGTAGTACCATGAGCCATCATCAGGCAGTATCATGTGGTCACTCAAGGCCACTAATGTGTGCCACACTGGCAACTATCTTGCTGTACCTGAACTGCAGCACTGTGGCTACATTAACCATTTCACAGGCAGTTGTTACATGGGTATGTAAGGTGTTCAATAGGGAGCATTGCCTAACATGAATGTCTTGTTTGTTGAAGAGTTTTGCAATGCCCCATGATAGGCCTCTACCCCTCAGGTATAGTATGTGTGCTGTGTGGATGACATTTGGGATACTGGAGTCTGACCTTACAACAGGTGTCTACATATGCCATGTGTATCATATTGACTCGTACTGCGTATGACAAGGTGGTATCTGTCGTGTGCATGTGTATTGACTCTGCCTATACAATGTCCACTACAGTGTACCACTATTGTTTGGGATGCTCTGTGTATAGCATGTGTTTGAGGCAGCCACTCATGCTACTGGGATGTGCATAGTCCCGCATAAAACTTGCAGAGCATGCATTATGTGGAGGTGTTGTACATGTGTAAATGGCCTAAAATCCACCTATGACATGCACATGTTATTTGTCATATGAAATGTAGAACACTCACCAGCATGAGTCTGCTGTCTTGCTGTCACACCAAAGGGACCTACAAGGATATGAGACAGTTTGTCAGTGTCAACAACTGTGGCATTGCTGCTGTGACTATACAATTTTACAGTAGTACAATGGTTGATAGTCACAGGCATACAGATTATGTTCAAAATTATCAGTATTGCACAACACCAGGCTCCATATCTTCCAAATACACAGTGCACATCTGACATATGCATGTTCTAACAATTGAGCTAACAGTAGTCTACAGATATGGCATGTTACCTGCACGCTCAGAGTCAACTTGCTGGGTGACTCCGGCCTCCATGATGACACATGTTTGTTGTAGTGGTTGTCCAGGAGCCACCACGCTGAGAAGCAGCTATTCCACTCTGGTGAGGGGCAGGTGTGATGCTGCACCACCACCTGTGGCAAGCTGTTGTCTGCGGACATCACAGGCATGCTGCTGGACATTTCTGATTAAATCACTGCAGTGATGACGTACCTGCTCATAAGTCCAGTTATGCATGCCTACGTCATTAACCCGATGGACAACATCCTGCCACAGTGCAGTGTGCTCATGGTGGTCCTGGCTGGTTCTGGAGAACAGCAGGGTGTGATGTTGTAATAGTGTGGATATGATTAATTCCTCCTCTTCAGGGGAATAGGCAGGGTTGCGATGATGAGACATGTCCCTGGAAGAAAATAAGACAATTATTGTGAGCAAGTCTTGTGGCACACTTAATATTCTGAAGTACAGATATCAATGAAATGCCATATATAGCAACCTATTGGCTGTCAGTAGATACACACTTTTAATACCACACATACCACACATCAGTGCTCAGCCCACAACTGCCTGACAGTGCCTGGCACATTCTATATATTAAACCATGTTCTGCACAGCAACAAAGTGAAACCAGTATTTAAGAATATACAACAGCACATGGCACACTGTATGTGACACAATGCACCACCTAGCCACAGGAGGTATATATGAAGCTAATGCATACAGAAATTTGTCATCCATTTAAATGATTGTAAAGTACAGTTACAGTACTACCAGTACACCACACTACTTGTTGATAGCAAACCCATAAGTAACATATGTGCACATTCATCAATATAGGTGGCATACTCCTGTATTACACTAGACATGTTGCTAGATATGCATTTATATCCTGTAACACACATACGACCCAGGCCATGTTACAGGCATACCCACAAGACACAAAGGTATGGCAACCCAGATGAGCTTTACCTGTGTACCATACAGTACTGTGCGTCAGAACTTACAAAACCTTATGTCTGAGGTATGTAATGTGTGGGACTACAGGTAACAAACAAAACAGTGTTTCAAAGCAATGTGGATATACATCATACTGTGCTGTTTAGGCCTACAGCTTCAGGTAGTACTACAGTTCATACAGGATTTGTATTCATTAGTGTCAACAATCAATGAGCATACATGTACTGCTTTAGCCTACAATGGCACACTCCAGTCAACACCATGGGACTATGTCACACCGTATGCCATACTGCTTATGCTGCCTAGCAATAGCATACATATCTTTTGCAGGGATCAGAGCTAGAACACTACATACCATTATATAAACATTTACCCACTAGGCTATCACACATATACACAGCGTTGACACATTCACCTACACATTCACTATCACACTCAGTCAACCTCACATAGCAATTAATGCAACGTGTACATGCGTGTGTGTATCAGGTCATAGGTAGCTCATAGGCTATTAGGCGTAGGGCCTATAGAAGCCTAGCCATATGGTACCCTGCCCTTCAACACCCATGTATTTTAAGCTCATGTGCCCCTGTCATGCAGAGCCACAGAGGTGATTCCCAGGTTGTATTTCCTATGTCACATCCATTCATAATGATTATGCATGACGACTGCTAATGAGGACCTTTCTTTGCTATTGATAGGTAGTTAGTTCCAGGGTATGGTATGTGTCTGAGGTGAGAATGTACCACTCCAGCATGTTCTGCTTTTTGACGTTACAAGGTTTAGATCAGTACAGTGTGTAGCTTGTAGGGATTTTGATCTGTTGACATGGAGCATGTCCAACACCTGTGGGTTTGGCATAGCTTTGTACGGTAGGCAGAGGTTGGCTCTGGGTGTGCAGTATGTGACACAGTATAGCTGTGGTTTTGTAAGACAGTCTGCATAGGGCATGTGTTTGAGTCTGGTAATACTCTTTGTGGTGTTTGTGCCTGGCATCTACAGTTGCTGTATATGTCTTCTGAGGTACATACCAAAAGGCCCATTGTACTCTATGATGGGTTTTATGACTGATGAGTAGAGTGGAACACTGACCTCTCATTCCATGTATGACACACCTTTTGTGATGACATGTGGACCGTACACAGTTTACATGATTAGTCTGGCACTGTGATTATCAAAAGGGACACTACTGTCCACCTGTGTCCCGTGGTCTCTTATCACTCTTTTGGTGTTAAGTAGACTACCACCTATATGGTAGTTCATGGGTACAGGGTTTTTAACAAAAGGGATGGCAATACTTTTACAACATTGAGCTTGAGCGTACATATAAACATCCATTGGTGTACATATAGATTTACATGTAGGCACATATACAGTCCACCTTTCATGGTGGGAATATAATTTCTGCAAGGGTTGACAGATATGCAGTTATGTAATAATTTTGCACAGTCTTGTGCAGAATGCATTGAGGGTATTCTGAGGACATGTATCTTTAGCAGTACTCCCTGTCTGGAAGACTATAAACTTAGCAAATCATACACACAGCGTTTAAACACCACATGTCATATACCAGCACTGTATGCTGTCTTGTTTGCACACACTACAACCTACATGTAAATATGCACATAACAACCTTCACCAACATATATATGTCCACCCTTCACAAACAGTTGCAGTATGTACCTTGCTCTATGCACATGTTAAGATGCTAATATATCTGACACATAAATATCTCTACACATGTGTGTGCCATACTGTCAGCAAAATTATTAAAACAGACTGTAAAATCATCAGGTTTTTCTTAAATAACAGTCAATAATATAGGAGGTTCAAGTTCAAAACGTTTTACTAGTGTACACCAGGAGGCAAAAGACTATACAATACAAGTATAGAATTTTGACTAATTACATTCAGGAAGTATTCAACTTTTTATAGTATTTACAATCAGCTTTGCCCACCTTACTGACGTGGTCAGTCACAGGGCACTTACATCACTATAGTCTACAATATTCTATTCATAAGAAAGTGCTGAGGTTATACTTTTTAAAAACTTTCCCATGAGAATAATACAGCCTTGCAAGGCACCTGGTCAGTTATAATGTCTTTCTGTAAATGTTGCTCTTTCAAGGTTTCAGTCCTGCTCGAATACAATAGTCAGTTTGGTTCTTAATACGCTTCTTTGTTCTCCTTCTTGCAACATTAATTTCTAGCAGCTGTGCTGATAATATTCACAAGGCCAACTATCTCAGAGGAAGGAAGATACATGCTTTTTCCTGACCCAGCAGATAATCATTAGTGAAAAACATAAGCTTGCTAATCTGGCTACTGCCAGGGTCAGAGTTCAATCACACTGCAGCTCCAAAGCTTCAAGCAATTACATGCAAGATCATTCTTACTGCCATATTGTAAAATAGAATAAAATGCATTACATACTATTTACTTTTAAACTAGCACTTCATATATGTTTAAGTACATATTTTTCTAACATTCTCCCTCCTTTTAATTCTTTTTATTCTATTCAGAAACATAAACAGCATCATTTCATTCCCTAGCCTTCTCCTCTCAGAGATTTTTATCTAGGCAAGTCACTTGTTTTATATTTCAGAAAGAATTTCATTTGGAACTAATAAATCCAATTCAATGTCTTGGTACATAGTCTCAGTTACAGTTATGTCAACACATTCTCTCACTAATTTTTTCATACAGGGTATTCTGCAACAGACACATGCTCCTAGTATGAGCAAAACAACACAAATGGCAATCAAAATATTCATCAGGATTGAACCCCACCCACCAAACAGACTCTGGAAAAAGTTTGTCAGTGGGTTTGGGCCTGGTTTAGTCATGGCCGATACCTGCTGTATTACCTCTAGGTGATCGTTAATTTCATGTTTATTATCTGGTATGTACGCACAGCATTCTTCTTTGATAAGCGCGCACGTACCACCTCTCGCTACTAGGGTGAAGTCAAGAGCCATTCGGTTTTGTAGCACAACAGTTCTCATTGCATTCAGTTCATCAGTTACAAGTTCGAGGGCGGAAAAGGTTGCATTACTCATTACTTCGAGAAGTTTTGACAATTTCCTCAGCTCCCAGATTGATTTGACTGCTCCATAGGCTGGGAATATTCCAGCCCAGGATATAACACTGTCACTTAAGTCCATATGAGTTAATTTTTCTTTGTCTTTCACGGATGAATGGTCTTTCCAGCCAGCCTCAATCTTACCCACTGGATTAGCAGGTTTTCCGACTGAATTCCCAGTCCTTTGGGCTACATCTCTTACGTTTCGTATCTTACCCAGAGGTAATTCAGCAGTATGCCTTATAGCTGGAACCAGATAACCCAAAAAACAACTGCTGGACCAATTCTCAGGTAACCATTTATATGCCTTTTTCCCAAAAACAAAATAACAATTTTCTACTTTAGTACTGATGCGGGTTAACTCTGAATGAAACATTTTCTTGTCTATAACAGATAATTGTTTATGCAATTCAGGATTTTTCTGCACATCTTTTATCGTTGTTTTCATTAAGCTCAAATATGAATCATAATTTGTGCTACAACTAGTACTTTTATCTTTGGCCTTAATATAGCATTTGTAAGATACAGTTATGTTACAGTTACTCCAACCAACTTGGAGTGTATCATTTTTATAGAAACAAACAATTCCTTTCTGTGTAATGGGTAAATACAATGCAACTTTGTCCTGTGATCTCACAGAACCTGTGTCAAAAAGTAAATTTTCCCAAGTTTCATTTATCCCCAAAGGGACAGCAGACATCAAATCTCCTCCATATGCTGTTGGTATAGCAGTACAAACCCAGCAGTTCGAAACGTTCATAGTCTCTACATATACACGCTTCATGGCCAAGTATGTGTTAAAGTTTGGATGCCAGTCTATAGACAGTTCATCACGTTTTGTCAATTTCATTTGTGTGGTTATATGCAAGAAAAACCACAACAAAAGGCAAGTCACCACAATCATAGTCAATAGGTGTATAATTAGCAAGATAGTTAAACAATTTCTTTGGGGTTGATTTGCATTCTTATACACTTTGCTCCTGGCCATCCTGCTTTTGTGGTGCATCAGCTACAAGATGTTTATCAAGCTGAAAGTTCTTTACTGGTTTACAGTGTGTCAGGTGAACCCAGGACAACCTCTCAGCAATCTTTACTGCAGTAGGCATCACCAACAGTACCTGGTATGGACCTTCCCACTTCTGACTTGTCCAATTTTTCTTTTTGATAACCTTCAACCAAACCCAGGACCCCGGGGTCAGCACTGCTTCCAGTTTCGTTTGTTCTTTATCTGAAAAAGAGTTTAACTGCAAAACAGTCTTATTGGTTAACAATTTCTTCATGTGACTAGCTAATGAGCTGTCAGCCTCCAGTTCTGCAGGCATGAGAGCTTTCCATTGTGGCACATAATATGCCCTCCCAAATATTATTTCAAAGGGGGTCAAACCCTTTACATTTGGAACTGTTCTCATGCTCAGCAATGCTAAAGGCAAACAGCAAATCCAATTCTTCTGAGTCTCACTTATCAACTTCCTTAACTTATTTTTCAAAATCCCATTATATCTCTCCACCAGTCCTGCAGACTGGGGGTGGTAAGCACAATGATTTTTCAAGGAGATCCCAAAGAATTTCCCAAGTTGTTGGATTGTCTGATTGACAAAGTGTGTCCCATTGTCACTATAGATTCTTTCCGGCATGCCAAATCTAGGAATTATTTATTTTACCAGGGCCTTTGCCACTGTTGCTGCATCCGGATTTCTAGTTGGAAAGGCTTCCACCCATTTTGAAAACATATCTATAATCACTAAGCAGTATTTTTTTCCTTCACATTTATTCAATTCTATGAAATCCATACAAATAGTATGGAACGGATATGGTGGTGTAGGAAAACTCCCTTGCTTGGGTTTGAATGCTCCTTGTGCATGATGTTTATTACAAATGTGACATGCTGCACAAAATTTTTGTGTGTAATTCGTAAACCCGTATGTTTGGAATATTCTATTTACTAACTGTACCATCCCCCCTGTTGAGACATGGCTCTGCCCATGGCTCAACAAAGCTGCATATCTAAATAAGTTAGATGGCAATATTGGCTTTTTTTCTTTGGAGATGTACAGTCCGTTTTCGAGGATCGCACCTCGTCTTTCCCATTTGTGTTTTTCTGCTTTCGTAGTTAATGTCTGCATTGTTTTTAACATTTCTAAATCTAAAATCTCAGATGGTTGTAATTCCTCATTCAAAAGTAAAGTTTCTGAGTCTGAAGCTGCTTGCTTAGCAGCTGCATCAGCTCGTGCATTACCTTTTGAAATTGGATCCTGTTGTTTCGTGTGAGCTACACATTTACAAATAGCTACTTTGGTAGGTAATTGGATGGAATCCAATAAATTCAAAATAAGTTGCGTATGATTAATTGGTTTTCCAGTGGATGTTATCATTCCCCTGTTCTTCCATTGCTGTGCAAAAACATGCACTGTAGAAAAAGCATACTGACTATCAGTATATATGTTCACACATTTGTTTCTTGCTAGAGTGCAAGCTCGTGTTAAGGCTATTAGTTCTGCTGCTTGAGCAGACAAGTTATGCTGCAGGGGTTGTGCTTCTAAAATTTTTGTATCTGTGACTACTGCATACCCTACTAGATTCTTCCCTGTAGGACCCTTTCTGCATGAGCCATCCACATAAAATGTTACCTCAGCATCATCCAAAGTTATATCAGTAAGATCTTGTCTAGGCAAAGTTATTTGCTCAATTTTCTGCAGGCAACTGTGTGGTGTGCCATCCACAGGAGTCGGAAGTAACGTTGATGGGTTTAATGTTGTACAACGTTCAATTGCCATATGAGGTTGGCTCAGCAATATGGTCATACAAGAAAGATGCCTAGCAGGAGACAGGTATGCTATTTTTTCTTGTAGTAAAATTATTGCGACTGCATGAGGCACTCTCAAAGTGAGAGGGTGGAATAACACCACTGAGGCTGAAGCCTGTACTGCCATTGCAGCTGTGACTACTGCTTGTACACAATGTGGCAAAGACCGTACCACTGGGTCTAACTGTGATGAATAGTAAGCTATGGGGCATTGCTTACTTCCATGCTGTTGCGTCAAAACTGACGTCATATATCCCTGTTTACAATCTACAGTTTGAAAAAATCTTTTGTGGTAATTAGGGAGTCCTAAAACTAATGATGAAGCTATCAATTGTTTTAGTCTGCAGAAAGCTGTTTCTGCTTCAGGTGTCCATTGCAATACATCTTGTGCTGCCATTGGTGTTTTAAATATTAAATCAGCCAATGGAGCCGATTCCAAGGCATAATTCGGTATCCAACTTCAACAAAAATTAGTTGTTCCCAAGAAGGACATCATTTCCTTCTTAGTAGTTGGTTTGGGTGCCTGTAAAATTGCTGTTTTTCTATCCTCATCTAGTATTCTACCTTCCTTGGATATTACATATCCCAGGTATTTAACCTGTTTTCTCCAAAGTTGTAACTTGTTTTTGTTTACTTTATGTCCCTGTTGTGCTAAAAATTTCAACAATGAGATTGTATCTTCCCTACACTGCTGCTGGGTAGGGGCTGCTAACAGGATGTCATCTACATAAAGTAGTATCTGACTGCCCTCTGGTGGAGTAAATCCCGCCAGGTTGCTAGCCATCTCTTGTGCAAATATCATTGGACTTTCACAATATCCCTGTGGTAGCCGAGTATAAGTATATCTTTTACCCTGAAATGTAAAGGCAAACCAATACTGGCTATCAGGATGTATAGGTATTGAAAAGAAGGCGTTACTTATATCTACTACAGTAAAATATTTTTGTTGTGGCTTTAAGTCGTTTAATAATGTGTGTGGGTCGGGCACCGTAGGTGCTCTAGGTATTATTGCATCATTTACAGCTTGTAAATCCTGTACCATCCGCCATTCCCCATTTGCCTTTTTAACAGGGAATAGAGGGGTATTACATGGTGAATCCAAAGATTCTACCAGTATTCCTTCCTTGAGTAATGCTGCTATTATAGGCTTAATTCCCTGCTCTGCATCCTTCCTCAAGGGGTATTGTCTTTTTTGTGGTCTAAAAGCTGATTTCGGTGTAATGGTTACTGGACCTGCTGTCCGAATAAGTCCCACATCTGATTTCCCTGTTGACCAAAGAATGCTTGGTACACCAAACAAGGCTTTTTCTTCTTCTTCTAGCAAAAATGCTAATCAGCTGTCCTCACTATGTTGTAAGTGTACAGCTGGACGTGCTTGTGTTAACCAATTCAATTTCTGTTTTTGTACACCCTGTTCTGATAATTCTAAATCAGTTTGTTTTTCCCATTTTGTTACTTTTTCACCTAAGTCTGCCCACCTCACGTTTTTATGTTTTGTTAAACTGACATGTGGCAGTCTGTTGGATTTGTACAATTTCATGAATTCCTGAGGCAGTGAACAACTTGCTACACTGTTACCCTCAGTATCCCAATATAAGGTTCGCAATACTAGTCTATTAGCCGAATTTCTGAACAATTCTTGCTCATATTCCTTATCAGGTCCTGGTGTGCTACAGTAGTATAGAGTGCAATGTAACAAATGCTGCTGATCAGTGCTAAGGGAGGATACCTTACTGATGGCTACGTTCATCAGTTCTTCGGTCACTGCCCCTGGACCAGTCGTAACTAAGTCCTGGCTGTACCAATAATAGGCTTCGCCCTCCGATCGCACTACAAAAGTATCCATTTGTCTCTGTGCCTCCATACCCTGCATGATAGGAACTACTACTATGCCAAAAATCTGCATAAGGTCTCTCCCCAGTAAGTTTACTGGACATTTTGCAGAAACCACTATTTTACTTTTCTGGGTCATACCTGAAATAGGGTCAGTTATTGCTATATCATGGGAGAGTGGTTCCCTATATAGCTGCCTATTTTCTGCTTTCACTAATATATAGTCAGGTGATTCTGAGTGTTCTGGCAACTTTGAAGGGTGTATCAAAGTTTGTGATGCTCCTGAGTCACACAAGAATTTCACTTCCCTTCCTTCCACTAGAAGTGTAACTTCCGGTTTTGTGTCTGCCAAATAGAGCTCCAAGCTTAATAATGCTAAGTCTAAAACTTCACTTTCATCATCCTCTGCATCTGTTTGGACCTCCTCTATCCCTTCTATTACATTTACATTTACATTTTCCTTTTGCCTATTAACCTTTCCTGATGAGTTCTGATTGTTATCACTATCATATAGTCAATCCTCATCACCTTTATCTTTTTCTTCGGTAGTCATCTTTTTATTTGACCTGCAATCCCTCGCCAAATGTCCTCTTTTGCCGCACTTAAAGCACTCACCTTTCCTTTTCCTTTCTTCTAAATCCTCTGAGGTTTTGCCAGAGTATTTATTACCCTGAGCATTTCTCTTACCTTTTTTATTCGACTGTACTACAAAGACTTCTGCTCCATCTTCAGCTGTGAAGGCTTGCGTTTTCTTCTTCTTTTTACTATTAAAATGTCTTTCAGCATGCCTAGCATACTCTAGTAGGGCTTGTAGCCTACTCGTTCGGTGATCTATCATATGTTTTGTAATGAAGCTACTAATAGGGGCAATACAACCTTTCAAAAATGCATTTTTCAACTGCTGTTCATATGAACTATCATTCTTCTGATTCTCAGGAATAGGCATACCACTATGGTTATTAAAACATTCCAATAATCTACCATAGTATCCATCTACAGTTTCATTATCTTGTTGTATGCATTAGTTAATACAAGTCCAATCTGCTCTAGGTTTCCATTTTTCAAAGATTCGGTCTGTAAGACCTTTCACTCTGGTATCTAGCTCTGCATCACTATGTAGGAGTGGCTTGAGCTGTCCGTCACGAGCGTTCCAGGTGCCACAAATCATGTGCCAGTCTGGACCTATAATTTGTCTAACTACTTTCTCCACTTCTTCCCCATTTCAGTGTTAACTCAGTCTCATACCTTGTAAATCTTGTATAAACTTCTCATGATTAATTTTTGGATGAGGGATTCCCTCTGTAGCTTTCCGGATATCTTCCGGTGTCCATGGTCTATACAGTAGGAGAGTTGGGTCCTGTCCTTCCTGTCCTGCCTGAGGGTTCGGTACTTCGATTAGTGGACAGATTTCTTCACTTTCTTCTAGTGAATCTCTCCCTATTTGATATAAATCTGTATCCCTAAGTGTTTTACGTGTTTGGGATCTAGTTTCAATAGGTTCTCTTATGAATGGTTGTTTCAATGCCCTTGTAATCTCAGGATATCATGGAGGAGGACTGGCCTGTCCTCCTGCTTCATATCCTGAAAAAGGTATCGGAGGGGGCGGAGGGGGAGAGGATGTCGCTATTACAGTATTATTATCCTCTTTATCTAAAAATAATGCTTTTGTATTTTTAATCTTCTGTTCCCTTCGGTTCACTTCCTCAATCCACCTATGTGCCTGAGGAATGCCTAACTGTCGTTGTTTTTTTGCCTGACCTTCTGCGTCAGATTTTAACTGTTTTAAAAGTTTAACTAACGAAATTTTGTTTAATTTACCATCAAATTCCTACTTGTTAACCCATTTTGTATAGTATCTTATATTATCTGCTCGTTGCAATTGCATATATTTCGCGTCATCAGTTAGGGGCGGATCTCGCGATTTTTTAGTGCACTGATTTCCCATGTCTTAAAAAGACTGTTACGTAACCCTTTTCTTACCATGTGGTATCTTCTTCCCTCTGTTCAGTCCTGTCTAGAATGACTGTCTACTTTATTCTGTTTTCCTGCTCTATGACCAAGTATACAGTACTGCAATTCATTCCTGATCTGTTAAAACAAATCTTAGTAACATTATACTGTAGCCTGGTCCCTGATCTAAAACAAAAGCAAAGAGGGAAATTCTTCCTACCTGAGCCTCCCATTTATGACTGCACATTTTCTTCTTGGGGGCCAGTTTTCCGCTCTTCAGCCACAGATCAGAAAGTGGCCAGCCTCTTTACACACGACAATTTAGTCGGAGGTCTTTTCACTTCAAGAAGAACCGATCTTTGGTAACTTCTCCTGCGCAGCTTCTCCACCACCGTTGTATTCTGATCTGTAGCTTACCAAGGGAATTCCTGCTAAGAAGGACCAAAATGTCAGCAAAATTATTAAAACAGACTGTAAAATCATCAGGTTTTTCTTAAATAACAGTCAATAATACAGGAGGTTCAAGTTCAAAACGTTTTACTAGTGTACACCAGGAGGCAAAAGACTATACAATACAAGTATAGAATTTTGACTAATTACATTCAGGAAGTATTCAACTTTTTATAGTATTTACAATCATCTTTGCCCACCTTACTGACATGGTCAGTCACAGGGCACTTACATCACTATAGTCTACAATATTCTATTCATAAGAAAGTGCTGAGGTTATACTTTTTAAAAACTTTCCCATGAGAATAATACAGCCTTGCAAGGCACCTGGTCAGTTATAATGTCTTTCTGTAAATGTTGCTCTTTCAAGGTTTCAGTCCTGCTCGAATACAATAGTCAGTTTGATTCTTAATGCACTTATTTGTTCTCCTTCTTGCAACATTAACTTCTAGCAGCTGTGCTGATAATATTCACAAGGCCAACTATCTCAGAGGAAGGAAGATACATGCTTTTTCCTGACCCAGCAGATAATCATTAGTGAAAAACATAAGCTTGCTAAGCTGGCTACTGCCAGGGTCAGAGTTCAATCACACTGCAGCTCCAAAGCTTCAAGCAATTACATGTAAGATCATTCTTACTGCCATATTGTAAAATAGAATAAAATGCATTACATACTATTTACTTTTAAACTAGCACTTCATATATGTTTAAGTACATATTTTTCTAACACATACACACACAAGGTACACGCTGTACGTCTATAGACCTCATGGATAACCTGTTGGGCCTTGCTACTACATGAACAGTTGTCACATGTGTGCATGGCGGTAATGTTACAGGGAGTATTTATAGCTACTAATGCTACATTACTATACTAGCCTGGTAGAGCAGTTGCCAATGCTAAGCTACACATTATATGACTATCATAAATGTGTTACTCTGTCACATCCATGTTTATATAGCTGTTTGCACTACTCCCCCAACAGTCATTATAGACAATACTGTACAGAACATAGATGACATGATTGGATGTTTGACATTGAATGCTGAGCTACATATGTCACAGTTATGTCCCAGTGCACACAGCTACACACTAATTTGTCCATGGCAGTAGTCATGCATGGCATCAGTGTATACATACCTACTGCTGCCACATATGCTTGTTTCAAAGTATTTACAGTACTCTTCATAAACATCTACTACTTGCCGGTAAACACATTACTGTCACATACCTGTTTGTTACTTTCAGGTCCGTCTTTTTTTTTGACAATTTTTTTTTTTTTTTTGGTGTTGCCTAAGTAGAGATTGCTTCTACTTAATTCCCTTTCTTATTAATTAAGTTTTTTTTTATTTAATTAATATATTTGTTGGCTGATTCACTACAGTATTTTTACTCATTTAAACATCTGCGTTATTAAGTAATAAGTACTATTTACTCATCCACAAGGTCTGTGAAGCTTTATCAGGTGCAATGTAATGATTGCATGTGGGGATAGCAAGTACAGTCTGCTTTTATAGGTATCTGCACATGTGCATGTGATGACCTCTGCACAAATTGGTGCCCAGCATTTGGTAAATGCATACAACCTGCTGTGTGGTAATTGCAGTACTCACTGTCATAGCAACCCAATGCTATAAATTGCTAAGTTTTGTAGGTGTAGCCCTTTCAGATTTCCAGAGTGGGGCCCATGCTTGTTTGCTGTGTACACTGTTGTTTAAGTCAGAAGATTGGTATACTTCTTATATCTGAAGCTAGAAGTATAGACAATGATGTACATGTTGTACTCAGACCTGACTGTTGCCACTTCCAGTACAGAGCTATCAGTGTAGAGTTTAACTCACCTCTACAAATGCTTACAAAAGATATATGTGAGTATGTAGTTTCTTTTCTACTTATGTAATTGACTGCCATACAAAAGTGGTTATTGAGAAGTATTCTTTTGACACATTAACTGTTTGTGGACTGCTATACTGTGTATATTGATGTACTCACTTCTGCAGGGTTTGTGTACTTTTTATTGTTGACATTAGCACAGGTGTCTCAGGTAAACTGGACAATTCCACTACTGAGTATGCCTACCTACATCCTTGGTTGACCCTAAACACACGTATATTTAAAATATGGGGGGGATGCAGACATACATAGAGAATTATGTCTTATTGTGTGAGTGTTATCTTCCTGGACTTATTGGATTGGTGTGTACCTGTTGGTTTATCAAGGCAGGTGGTCTGTCTGCTTAGGTCCCAACTGTGAACCTATCCAGATGGTAGCCAGATGTTAACCTGTTATTCTATGTCTGTGCAACCCACAGGTGTTTTCAGCACTGGTACAATGGCATTGTTACAGTCATTTGCTACCAATACATGGCTAGATCCTTTGGTATTTCTGTGTTGTACTTCTACATAAGGGTATGCTTGTGGAAGTCCACAGAAAGCTGTTTGCAGAGTGTGTAACAGCAGATGAGCTGATATGCCTGTGTATTTGTGCCTCTGCCAGGCCTATGAAACACTCAGATACATATTTGCTTGGAGTCAGGGATAGGTAGTTAAAAGTGAGGTACACCTTCCAACTAATAGAGACAGTAAGTGTAGACTTGAGTGATGCAGTGCATATGGATTTGTACTCCTTTTATGAAGTACAAACGGTGTCTACTGTTATTATTGTGATTATTCATTGTGTAATACAACACCTTTCTGATTAACATCAGTACTTTTCAGAGGGATTCAGAGGGACACAGCTAAAATATGTTTTACAATCAGGAAGTATGGCCTCTCCCCTAATCAAATATGCCAGTGTTTGCCCTGCTATGATACTGTGTGGGGGTTGTAAAGTGCCTCAATGACATCATTTGCTGCTAGAATGGCTGCTTCTTTTATCACAGTCATGTAATGCAATTCCACAACAATTGCTGGTAAAGATCCATGGAACAAGCTATGTGTTATGGCCTTCCTATTTTTCATTTACATTCACTCATTGTTTTGCATGATATATTTATTTCAGCACCAAGCTGTTGTATATCTGCTATGGCTTAGTGGCACTTCATGCAGTCAAGTGTGTCCAAGGTCTGGGGTTTAAGACTGACAGAGATGTTTTATTTTGCTGCTGAACAGAACAAGGGCCCTGACATACAGAGTGATTAAGGCACTTTTAAGCAGTTGTAAGTGGGTTTGTGTGATGCTTAGCGATGCTTAGCTAAGAGTACACATGCGCACACTTGTGCATACCCGGTAACTACTGCTTAAAAGTGCTTACTCCCACTATACCCCATGCTCATTTCTTTGAAAGAAAAGAAAACGGGAAGATAGGAGAGTGGCGAAAAAGGGGGCACAAAGAAGGAAAGACAGTAGGGAAACCAGCTTGGGATGTGCAGGACGGGTGTAGGGAAGGTCCATAGCTGCCCATTTCTTTACCAGCAACAGCTGTGCATATGTTACAAATTTGGAGTGAAATTTGATACCTTCCACCCCTGAGAGAGGGGTGTGGACAGCAAAGTATGTTATACTGCCAATTTTAATTATCAGTTTACATGTCCAGCAGACATGTGTGCAAAATGGGCAGCTATGTATGGGACGTAATTTTTTTGTGGGTACAGATTGCCCCTTTTTTTTTTTTCAGGTGAGAATGGAATGTGAGGTAGAGGAAGTAGGTATATTTGGGGAGGTAGGTTGGGGAGGTAAACAGACAAGACAAACAAGATGCATATAGGGGCGGAGTATGGCACATGGGGTGGGTGAACACAATTGACGGGGACGGATGTTTGGAAATTGCAAGCCCATGAGCCCACAGATGGTATCAGTGAGACTGAGATCCCCACCCATGGGCAGGCACCACTGAACCTTCACAGACCCGATGCTGGCTGTGCTGGGGGGTGCATAGGAGGGGCAGGCTCACCCGTGAGTTGCGTCACTCTCACCTCGAGCTGGTGTAGGGGATCAGCGACTAAACGCTGGATCTCCCTATGCACCACAACCCGGAACCTTCGGAGGGTGACAGGTGGCCCTTCTCCACCAACGCTTGCAGGGGGTGAGCCCCATCCCCTGCAGCGCTTCCACCCGAAGGTGGTACAGGACCAACAGAGGAGGGTAGCCCGGGCTGGGCACCAGCCATGCTGGTGCCAGGTGCAATTGCCAGCTGAGGAGGGACAGGTGGGTCCACTGGAACTGGCCTTCCCATACGTTCTGTGATTAGGTGTATTTAATTACAGCATAGACAACAGCATTCCAAATTAGTTGTAACAGCATGCAGTAATATTCCCATTAACCCAACACACCAGAGTTACAACAGTTTAACAGCAAGCATAACACATGCATATATTGAATGACAGTGGACATTACAACAGCATACAGGGATGATTGGTGGCAACAGGCCACCAAGATTGTGATGTTTGAACAGGGCACATGCATCAAAGAAAATGCAGATTTTTATAGAACAATAGGACATATGTCCTAACAAATGTAATGAGATTACACATACCCATTGAGGTGTGGAATTGCATTGTTTATGCACATGGAGTAGGGGGTAAAAAGAAACATCCATTAACATCTTATTAGTACTTTTACTCTACACTACATTCCTATTGACTACAGGTGTATATCCCCTACATGTATTATTCCACTAGGCAACATGCATTAGATTGTGTAATGGGTTTGGCTAGTTCATTATATACCTGACCTTTATCTGACATACTAACTGTCCAAGATGCAGATGTTACTGCTACATTGTTATGTTTTATTTTTATATTTATGTATCTGCATATCTGGATGTGTTCACATGACATTTTCAGTTAAATTTCTACAGAACTCTACATTTCATGTAGCACACTCACATTTCTGGGGAACACCTTGACAAGCTACTCGTGTGCCAGATTTACCTATGCATGACAGCCATTTACCAACTGTTGAGGACTGTTATATGCTTCACAGCTACTGGCACTTCCTTCATCCACTTTATATGGGACTGCACAACTGTGGGTTGACAGCACTTAATACAACAGTACTATTTATTTAATGCAAGGGTACAACAACATTTCAAAGTAAGTGACACAGACACACTCCAAGTATTATACCTTTATTAATTACATTAAACACTCTTTTCTACAGGCTCTCTCCTTTATTTGATATTACGGTGCATATGGAAGACCTATTCAGGACATATTATACCTTTATTGATAGGTTACAACACTCTTTTTCAGGCTCGCTCACTTATTTTATATGACAGTACATGCAGAGATAGTATTCCAGACTTATTTTACCTTTATTAATGGGTTACTACACTCTATTTCTGGCTCTCTGACTTATGTTATATAACAGTACATGCAGAGAATTTATTCAGACCATTTTATAGCTGTATTATTGGACTACAACACTTTTTTCATGCTCTCCCACATATATTATATAACAATACATGCAGAATAATTACTAACCTGCCTGGTGGTGCAGCCTTAGCAGCCTATTTCCATAGCCTTGCTGATTTGCAGCATGGACACCTGCAGCTGTGAAGTAAATGAAGGGATATTGAGACATACCTATCCATTATTTAGACTATATTAGCATGTCTTACATACTGCATTCCATGGCTACCTGCTCAGTAGTGGGGCATCCTGCATATGACAGGCCTCCTGGAGCCATTGGTTCAGTAGGTCCTGCTTCCATCTCTTCAAGTCTGCATGGTGGTGATGGACTTGCTCACCAGTCCGAGGGACGCCTGTGGCACTGGTGAGTTCATGAGCCAACCAATTCCAAGCCACTGCCTTATACTCCATCCCTTGAAACTGGCCCTGCAAGAGTCGAGAATCATGATGATGGACTAGGAGCCAAACCATGTATTTTGACTCATCGATGCCCCAGCGTTGCGCTTAAAAGTGAGTACCCTCTCCAGCACCAGACATTCTAACTGCAGATGTGGGCTACAATCAGTTATGGCGAGTATTCCCGCCTATGCAGCTTAAATATGCTGCATTTCCTGCACTTTTTTGTGATTGTCCATTTCTGGAAATTCTCGGCTGACTGCAGACCTGCTTAGCAATGGTTAATCTACCATTTATAAGTATATGTATGTTAATAGTGGATGCTTATCCTAAGCTGTCATGGTTTAGTGGTTCAGTACTTTGATTGTGGTGCACAGTGTCCCGGGTTTGACAATTGTCATTGCATTTTATTTTACTACTGTCCAGACAGGCTAGGGGGTGTGGCTGTGTTTAAGCAACTTTGCTCAATGTTGCTCCACGTTGCTCCATGTTGTCTGACATTGCTCCACGTTGCCCTAAGGCAGCTCCGTGCAAACTTATTGCGCTGGGTAAAGTGCTGCTTAGCTGTGGGCAACTAGATTGCGCTGGGTAAAGTGCTGCTTAGCTACGGGCATTTATCAGTCAAGATCCTTCTTACATTTCTATATATGCATTTTGTTCACTGATACATAGGCCATTTCAATGATTCTTAGTAGTATTTTAGTCATATATATGTCAGGAATTATTTCATATGCTAATTTAAAACATAAAATTGAGAGAGGAGTGGTGGGATTTGAACCGTGAATGCCTCCTTTTTGTGCGAAGGCTCTACCGCTACGCTATTGGGATTGATTTGCATAAACATTTGTTATTATGCTCTTCAATGTCGACATTGCTTACTCTAGCTAAGGTATGGGCACACCCGTACAAACATGTGCAAATACGGGCAGCTGTATCGGGAATTAGAAAAAAAAATAATTATATTTTACATTTTATAACTCTACTGAGGGTTTACAATGTGAGGGAGTGCAGTGTTGGGTATGTTGACATTTGAGCGGACTCGCTCATGTGTGTTGACATTTCACAATTCAGACACTTGGAGGGGCGTGGACCTTGGGACTGCTCGGCAGTCAGACACGCCCCCTGCCTTCCTGCACAGTCCGTGTTAGACTTGGAGTGGAGTCAGCATGCCCTCATGAATATGCATGGCACGCTGACGTCAGACCATTCAACTGCAGTTTCCGAGTAAGACTTATTTAGTCTTACATGGAGGATTCGTGAATCCGGGGGAGTCTCTTTTGTTTTTCATTTGTTTTCCATGTGGAATTAGATGCCAATCTTTTAAGAGATGAATTAGCCCATTCCATTTCTACTAATTTTTCAAATATTTTATGATTTTTAACAAAGGACAGTGCAGAATCTAGATTATCAAATATCTTGGGACCCTCTGGAAGGAAGACTTTCAACCTCGCAGGAAACAAAAGGTGAGTCTTTATTTGTATTTTCTTTAGTTCTTTAATCAATGGTAAAAATACTTTCCTCTTGGTAATGACCTGTGTAGAGTAGTCATTGTCAAAACAGATTATTGAATCATTGTATTTTAGTGGAGACTTAAACAAAGCTGTCTTTAATACCAACTCTTTATCCGATGAAGACAAGAATTTAACAATAACTGATCTGGGTTGCTTTCTGTTAGTGCTGTTTACTGCAGTTAGTGCTCGATGTGCCCTTTCTATTCCAAAAGCAAAGCTTCTGGTAAGTCAAGTGTTTTAGGTATCCAGGTGTTAAGGAAAGTAGCCATGTTATTGCCCTCAATACTTTCAGGAAGTCCAAAAATCCTTAGATTGTTTTGATGGGATCTGTTTTCAAGATCATCCAACTTGCTTTGTGACATAGTATTTTGTTTAAGTAGAAATTCAGTGTTGTTTTCATTCTCCAGAATTCTGCCATCCATGCCATTTAAGGATTCCTCTATATTAGATATTTGGATTTTCTGTAGCTTCAAATCATCATGTAGTACTTCCATTTGTTTAGTGGCTTTTTCTTTAAAACTGTCTATTTTTGAGTCAATTTTGTCAATTTTTGTAGTTAAATCCTGAATGTTGGATATTAGAGTTTGCAAGTCTCTTTTCATACTGGAGTCCTGACTGCCTGTCTTAGAGTGACTCATGTTGTAATTCTCTTCAGATGAATTGTGATTTTTCCAAGTAGATTTTTGACTGGAAAATTTGTCCACTTTCGTTTTTTTTTTAATTTTCTTGTAAAAGAACTTTAGATCTCACATACTGTATAGAACAAAATCTAAGTTTTCTTGTTTAAAGGACAAAAATCCAGTAAAGAAAATTATCTTCAGTGGAGCTGCTGAATTCTGCTGCTACACAGTACTCATGCTGGCCATGCCCCCCATCTCTGACAATTTCTGATACCCTTGATAAATGTAAGCATGGGCCTGGGAGATGAACCATTTACATGTTACCTGGATCCATTAGACACACAGTTGCCAAACCAGGGATGAATTTCTGGTTTCCCATCCAATTTGCACTTCGGTTGGGTTAGGGAGTAACTCAGCTTCACATGGATAGGGACCCTGTTCCATAGGTCGGATAGTCTCTGAGATACCTTCCTCTGTTGCCGGCAGATCCAATTTATATCACAGGTAAGGTTTAAGTCTTTAGAATGAGTAATTCTGGTGCTGTTTGTTTTGTGGATATGCAGAATTCCATCAGAGTGGGGTCTGACAATGCCCTGTATGCCAGGCACAGATCTCCCCTCAAAAGCCTGTAGGAGACAGAATACAGGGATAGGGCCTTGAGGCAGTCTGCATACGACATATTATTTACACCCTGTATTCTTTTAGTAAGGAATTTCTGTGGATATTCCAATTGTTGGATATGCCTGGTTAGGTACATACCAAAGGGGAGCATTGCACTCAATGATAGGTCTGACGAATGTCGAAAACAGTGGAACAATGACTTCCTTGGACTTAGATGTTATACTTTGGTTTATAAGTTATGCAACATAGAATGATTTCCTCACCACTGTAGACACATGAAGATCAAAGGCTAGATAACTATCTATGTGTGTCCCTAAGTCCCTGACTACTGGGTCAACTCTAAGGGGTGTGTTGTCAATTGGATAGTTAGCAGGGATGGATGACTTCCCAAAGGATACTATTAGGCATTTCTTGCCATTTAATTTTACTCCATGGCTCTGAAACCAGTTGATTGTCTGTGTCAGCCCCTCCTGGAAAACATTTGTGTCAGTGTGAGATTCAATAACATCTCCTAATTTGCAATCATCTACAAATTTAGTAAACCAGAGACCAATGACATTGGTCTTGACTTCTGAGAAGTAAATGCCAAAAAGGAGCAGTCTAAGGACTGATGCCTGAGCAACTTCACTT
This sequence comes from Protopterus annectens, assembly GCF_019279795.1. Classification (NCBI taxonomy): domain Eukaryota; kingdom Metazoa; phylum Chordata; order Ceratodontiformes; family Protopteridae; genus Protopterus; species Protopterus annectens. The sequence goes on from NC_056747.1 coordinate 993,517,452, forward strand.
GTGACTGGCCTCTTTGTAGAGGTGGACTCGCCAATTCTAACTTCCTGGGTTCTGTCTGTGAACCAGTTAGCTATCTACCGGATGACATGCAAGTTTGCACCTAACCTCCTGAATTTGTCAACAATGCCTGAGTGGGGTATTATGTCAAATGTCTTGACCAGGTCAATGTAGGTAGCGTGAATGATTTTGCACTCATCCATTGCTTTGGTGACCTTCTCAAAGAAGTCCACCAGGTTGAGTAGGCATGATCTGCCCTTGACGAAACCAAACTGAGTTGGGTCTAGTGTTTGGAGGTTTACCATATCTCTACTGATCATCTCCATCATAATTCTTTCCATGGCTTTACATATAAGACTAGTGAGACTTATAGGTCTGTAGTTACCAGGGTCTGTAGATGGCCTACCTTTGTGTAGAGGAATGACTGTTGCCTTTCTCCATTCATGAGGCATGAAGCCTGTTTAGAGGCTACAGTTAAATAGCAATTCCAGAGGCCCTGATTGGTCATGTTCCATGCTATTTAGAAGGCATCTTGGGATATTGGCTGGGCCCATTGATACAGTGCTTTTGGTCTTAGAGAGAGCATTAAGGGCCTGTTCCCTAGTGATAATAGGGGAGTTATATTTGATGATATTCCCTGAGGGAAAGTTGAAGGGGAGACAGGAGTAAAGTTGGAGCTGAATTTATCAACCCGTAGGTTTGCTTTATTTTTTGGCTCAGTATAAGTGGCTCCCTTTACAATGAGCTCTGCACATAATTGGTGTATTGCCTTTGAGGTTACAGACAAAGCTAAAGTAAGCTTTGTGCTTGTCCTTGACCTTGGAGGTCAAACTTACTTCAAATTTAGCTTTGGTAGACTCTATTTGCTCTATGAGTTGTTTGCTTGGTTTGATGACAGTACTTTTATCCTGCTGGGTGCTGCACCTCCTAATTTTTGCCTTGATTTTCTTCCTCCTGTTATACAGCTGATTCATCTCATGATTTCACCAGGATGGCTTGTTTTTTGAGTTAGTTCTGTACTTCTTCCTGGTAGGTACAGCTGCCACTATGCAACTATTAACATGCTTGTACAGGGTTTCTGTGAAAAGTTCTGCATAGGCAGAAATGTTCTCAAGGTTTATGGGGGCTTGAAATGTTGCCAGGTTTTCACTTAATAACTGGAGGTTAGCCTTAGAATAGTTCCTAAATGTTCCAGGTTTAGCTGGGGTCCAGGTTTTATTTTTACTTCAAAGGAGACCAGTTTGTGGTCTGACCTTACCAGGAAAGGCATTACATTCGGGGGTCTGAGCAGTCTCCCATATTAGTGAGGACAGGATCCAGTATGGTTGCACCCCTGGTTAGTGCATTGACTATCTGAACCAGGCATTTTGTGTTTACAAAATCCAGGAATTTCTGTGCCTGTGCATTTGGTGTCATAAAGGCTTCCCAGTTAATAGTGGGGTAATTAAGGTCACCCCTGAATATGGTATTTGGTTGGATGGTTAGTGTTTCTAATAAGTTTAAATACATGGTATGGGTTTCCAGGGTAATAGAGGGGGGCCTATAGCTTGCAAGGAAGTGGTATTGGATTTTACATATGGTGATTTGAACATGGAGCAGCTCAATTGCATCATCCTGTTTGACCAGCCTTGAAGTATATTTATTTTTGATGTAAACAGAGACACCTCCACCTTTAGTTCCTGCCTGTGAAGTAGCTGGCCTAAATGTGTGGAAGGCATTATAACCTTGCACTGTCAGTGTGCTCTCCGCAGCTTTAAGCCATGTCTCAGTGACCACACAGACATCAGCATTCTCTAGGGTAAAGAGAGCTTCTAGGGAGTGGAGTTTTTTGTTTAGACTCTTAGCATTGAGCAGTAATACCTTTAGATTTTCTTGATTTTGATTTGCTGTATTGGAAGTACTTTCAGTTTGGCATTGCCTAAAAAAAGCATTATGGGGGAAGGCAATGTTTTAGCTAATATTCAAAAGCCCAGAGGGGAGAAGTGCAGACCATCTGTGGCAAAGCAGCATGGTCTCTGGACCATCTCCTTCCATGTTGACAAATACTGCACCCCCTTAGAATGACACCTGAAACTAAGCCACTTATTAAAATCAATCATCTTTTGTTTGTATTGTGGCATCATCAGTGCTAGGCTCATAACAGCCTGTGACAAACATTCTGAGAGCTCCATGATGTCTCTATTCATATAGTCTAGGGAGGTATGTCTCAGGTCACTTACTTCCACATGGACTATGACTGAGTTATATTGGTAATTGTGGTCCAGTGACATGAGTGCATGAGTAATGTTGTGGATCCTAGCTTCTGATAAGCAACTGACTGTAACTTTCTCCTTACTCAGCCTTGTGAGAGGGACATCAGTGTGTCTCACGGTGGAGTCTCCAATTACTAGAATGTTGGATTGTGTGGTGACTTGCCTTATGGTCTTAGAGGTAGAGGCTCCATGAGATGTAGCTCTATGTGCTGATGTGGGTGTTGTTTTGAAAAAGCACATTTGGGGCTGCTTAGGGTATTTGTTATGTGTACTTTATCTAGGAGGTCTTTGTAGTTTAGGAAGGTTACATGTATGTGCCTCAGCATATGCGGGTCTATATGTCTGCTTTGAATTGTCCGTGATGGGTGAAGCGTGTGTACTACTGACAACCTTATTGACACTAGGAGTACTTTTATGTGAGAGCTTTGCCTTTAGTGACATTGTATAAATACATCTCTCACATACCATGTCAGTTTGTTTGAGAATTAACTGGTTGTCAGTAAACATGAGGCAATTTCTGCATTGCCTCAGGATGCCCATATCCACCAAGCCAGTAATGGAGACAGTAGGAAAGTTCATATCCATGGAAACAGACCTTTTTTATTGATTAGACAGTTGGAGTGAGAATGTCAATCTCTGTCAGGAGTATCTGGTTTGCAACTATTTCAACAGTGCTTGTCACTGCAAACTAGTTGTTCTGTGTGCAACTAGGTATTGGAGAAATTTCAATTGTGCTTTTTCAGGAAAAATGTCACTCATGGTGTCTGAGTCTGTACAAAGCACTGCCAAACACTTGAGGGGAAACTAATTCATAGACCCTGAAAATTTAAGGATGAAGTATTTAGGCAGATATTCTGAAGTTAGTAACAAATCAAGCAGTACTTACTGAAAACAAAAATTAGCTTGTCAAGAATGATGAAAAGAGGGGAGTCGCATGAATGGCTACTGCCTGGCTACTACTAATGCTGGTCTCACTACAGCTTCACTTTGTTGGGGTACAATGCTCCTTTGCTTCTTCTCTCATCAGAAGGAAAACATTAGCACCAATCCCGAGATAAGACACAGGCCACAGCCTTCTTGATGATCCACAGTCTTGTCCCAGATGATGGAAGGGTCTGTAGGCTTGTTGTAGCATTTTGGTACATGCCTTTAATAGCAACTAGACTAATCAGGTACTTTAAGCCCAGACACTCACTCTCCAACCAGAAGCAGTCTGGACTCAATGCACCCTGCTCCTACTCTCACCTGGATCAGAATATAAGCACAGATTCCAAGCTGTCAACTATAAAGCAATTATTAGGCTTTCTGGTGATCAGCAGTCTCCAGGAAATAATGTCCCGGTATTCTTTCTCTCACCCCGAGAAAACAGAAGCATTAATGCCACAATGTCTACTGAAAGGCAGAATGTGGGCACTCCAATAACTGGTGGTCTTGCAATAGATGCTTAAAGGTAAGATGAAAAAACTGTTTATCCTAAACACTGCAAGTGTGCACTAAGCAGATAGACATGAAAGTGGGTAACTTAATTTTAGCTGTCTAAAATTTTAAGTTTTAGTGGAGAGCCACTACTTTTAAAAGAGCAAGATAGAAAGAAAGGGGGTGGGCAGTTTTGTATTCTGGTACTATGGAATACAGCAGGATGGCCAATAAGTTTAAATAGTTGAAGAGGAGTGATTTCACAAAATGGTAATTTTGTGCTTACTCACACCAGCCAGTGAAGAGAGAGAGGGAATTAGATATATGGTCAAATTAATATAAGGGGTAGGCAACTAGAAAGACAGTAGGACACAACAGTAACAGGGTGGGATGGTGGGAAAATATTCTGTTTGACTCACAAGAGACGGAGCTGTGGTCTCTTTTCAAGTTTTAATATGCAGTTAAAGTGAAACACGATGTAATTAAAACAAATCACAGTAATCAAAATAGAAAAAGGCAATAAAATAATGCAAAATACAAGAAATAAAAAGCAAACTAATATTTTTCTCACAGCAAGCTGTGGCACCTTCCAGATGCAAAGTTTCAGTGGATGTGGCTTGAACCTTTAAAAAAATGAAGTTATCACCTTACAGGTCTAAAAATACTCACCAATAGAGGTCAAATAGCAATACAGTTGTGTTTGCCATCATGTATGCTTTAAGATAAAATATTCCGATACATTCTATGTAGCAGGGTTTTGGAATTATTAATGCAAATATGAACAAGCAGTATTTGACATCTTGAGGTACAGTAGGAGGTAACTGCAGAAACCCCTTGAGGTGCATTCACCTGTAATGAGTTAACTGGTTTGTCTTTCTCCAAATATTGGATTGTGCTCCATGAATTATAAGCAAGTTCAGCATATACTGTTAAAGCTTTGTGTCTTACATTTAGATAAGCAGTGTCACACAGCTTAAAAACACTGCATCTGACAACTTCATATTATATTTATGCATCTGAAGTTATCTTTGCTTAAAATCAGTTATATAATCTGTCAGGAACTACACTGACTCTGTTAGTCAAATCAAAATTAGAGTATGTCTTATAGACTGGAAGGTAGAAAAGTGGATAGGATCAAGTCTAGTTATTAAAGTAAGAATAGGCTCATCTGTTTTCCAATCCTTCAAGAACATCTTCATTGTTACATCTTTTCCTTCCCAGTAAGCAAAAGTACAACTGCAAGGGCATGCTTTCATTTTTACAATTCAGTAACTAGAGCCTAGGCCATATTTTTCCAGCTTTCTTAGGGCTTATTTTCATCTACTACAGGTAAGATTTTGTAACAGGAAACCATCCCCTTATAACAGTGAAACAAACTAGTTACATTTTAAATGCACATAGAATTTATTAAACTGAACATCAAAGATACAATGACAATACTAAAGAGATGTTATGCGTTTTTTGGGTGAGGCTGTACCATGCCATATTATTCTGTGATACTCTCTGGGGAAATTTCCTCTGTCCAGCTTGCACCCGAGTCCTTTGCATGATATTTTTAAAATCTTAAATATTGCACAATTCCCTGGTGCTATATTTGATCTTAACTGAAAGTTTCACAAAATAGTCACTGGATTTTGACATCTTCTAATATGCACTTTTCTACACTTCTGGTTGCTGGAACTGACTCTCAGAATATGCAGAAGATGTGGGATATGGCGACTGCTGGGTACTTGTACACTCTACAGTGTCTCAGATCACTTGGGTTCACTGGCTCAAATGGCATTTATGTTGGATCCATGACTATAATACAGATGACCTGTACCTGAATAGCAGGCCTATTGTCTAAGGATCAAGGTGGAAGGAATAGGAGAGTGCATTTGAAGTTTTATATATATATATATATATATATATATATATATATATATATATATATATATATATATATAGATATATATATATATATATATATATATATATATATATATATATATATATATATATATATATATACATATATATGTGTATATATATATATATATATATATATATATATATATATATATATATATATATATATATAGGGATTATCTTCCTCAGGATCATGTTGGGCACATGCATGTGCAGCTGTCCTGTGTGGTGATGGTGCACCTTAAGACCAAATTACAGAAGTGAGGCTGATACGGTGATATGGGACTGTGCACATCGTTTATACTTCTCAAAAGAAAACATGGACATCAAGCATTAAGGGAAAATCAAAAACCAAAAACAGATGTTGGACTAATAATGGCCAACTCTTGTCTTCAGTGCCTGGATAATACCACATAGAACGAGGAATGAAATTAATCTATAGGAAAAGCTAGATGATCAGGGTAAGTGAAAAAGAAACCTTGCAGCACTTGCTACTTTGTAAATATATCAGTTCTATGTAAATATGTCACATTTGTAGCTATATAGATCATTTATTCTTATCACCCAGGTTATGACTCAATAAGGTATGTTGAATTTATTGCGTTATTAAGGAAATAAAAATAAGAAATTGAATTGAGTCTATTTAGAGGGATACATGGTTATTTTCATTTGACTTTGCACCACAGGTGATGCTGGACTTAACCTTTGTACTGCTCAGAGGAAAAAACCTTTGCTACAGGTACACATTTGTCAATAAAAAGTTTAGTCAATCCACTTCACAGCAGGATGTGAGGATCATATGACATCTATCAGCATTTTTAATTCCTTCTCCATGAAGGAGAAACAGAAAGAGAGAGAGAAAGGAAGAAATGAAGAATATTGAACTGGTTTGTGGTTCTGCATCTGACTAAAATTAAAACAATGGAATCTTTTCTCCTTCAATGGAATTTTGTAGTACAGACATTTCATGAATTTCTGAGTCTAAGATGAAGGTCTAAGCTGGAAAATACGCAACTTTAGAAGTGTCCTATTCCATGGACATAATGTGAGACATGTAGGCCACTTATTCTGGTACCAGACCTAGACAGATTGGAGAAGGCACTCTTGCTATGTAATATTTTCTGGCATTAGCTTAGTATAAGACCCGCTGCATGAATAACTTATGAGAGGTAAAAAAGGAAGATATGGTAAGACCACAATAAAGGCAATGATAGGTACAAGGTAGAAAGTAATATAAGAGCTTATACTTTACCATACCAGAAGCCTAGAAAACAAACTAGCCAATTGGATGCAGTAATTGGACAAGGAGGTGACTTAGTGCAGTCATAAATGATGCAGGGGCATTTGTAAAATATGACAACCTGGATTCAGGATATATTTAGAGGACAGCAGAAACAAAATATGTGTTGTAATGTCAACTGGGTTTGAATAAAACCACTAGTGAATAGTCTAATGATAACTAAGAGGATTGACAGAAAAGTAGCATACTGGCCATGAAGCTGGACACAGAAGCTATGCAGGGGGAACTGTTAAGCATCATTATGGTATAGAAGCTATGAAATGTAGGAAGGAGAGGTGTTGGTAAATTCAAAAACAGAACTAGTTTGTGGGCAAACAGGAAGTGAACTACATGTCTGGAGGACATTAATCTCTGAATAGCAGTCTGGAAAGTTCCCACACATAGGAGTAGAAGACAAATTACAATAGCCTTAGTCAGAGAATGACATTCCCAAGACTCGATGGTATTAGGCTTGACTTAGTCTTATTTAATGTAGACTGTGCAACAAATGGTCAGTTTAGATATCTACTGATAGTTATTAATTAAATCACATGTGGATTGCCACCTTTAGAAAAATGCAGAGCTGTGTCAGAAAATTTTCTTTTGATTATAAGAAAATAGACTTATAATTCATGCAAAGTTCTTAAACAGAAGTGGAAAGTAAAGTCCTACTAACAGAATGCATTGCAGGTATATACATGAATAGACAGACATGTGGATCGGGAAGTATAAAAGAAGTACAGAGGGAACTTAATAGACTTTGAAGAGTTAAAGATCAAGATCCAGCTGTTTACATCAAGGAATATTGAGGAGTGGACAATGCTGCTTGGTGAGCATCTAAAAAACTTACAGTGCTGCTTTAGTTATGTTTAAGTTTGGAAAAGTTGAGGTTTATAGTAATAGTTGCCTTGCAAAAGTTTATTTTAGGAAGGGACAATGTAATTTAGGAAGGAACAATGTGTGGCCAGTTATAGGCCGATAGCTATACTCTCTCCACTTGCAAAGATTATGTAAAAATGTATTCATAGTCAACTCATGCACCACCTAATCCAGAATCACGTTATGGCAAACACTCAGCATGGCTTCCGTCCTCATCACAGCACTACTTCAGCCCTCCTAGCCTTTACCAACACCATAAACCATAATTGCAACAATAATTATATATCCTCAGCCCTCCTCTTGGATCTTTCCAAGGCATTCAATATGGGTGATCACCAACTTTTAATCCACACCCTGCAAACATTCTATCTAGATACTAGAGCCCTTCAGTGGCTTCAATCCTACCTGAATGGTGGACAGCAGGCTGTCTTCTGGCAGAACAAACTCTCTAATCTTCTACCTAACACCCTTGGAGTACCAAAAGGCTCTATACTAGGGCCCTTGCTGTTCTCCATCTTCATTAACGACCTTTATACTGTCATCCCAAAAGTCAGCTGTATCCAATATGCTGATGACTCCACTCTGATTTGCTCAGCCACATCTTCAATAGAGTTGTACCCAGACCACCTTTAATACAATAGAAAACTGGCTTTCTGAACATCGTCTGGTCCTAAATCCCAAAAAAAACTAAAATGCTGTTATTTTCACCAGCACGTAGGTCTACCGCTTTCACCTTTACAATAAATTCAAATGATGGCACAATAATCTCCCCTGAACCCTCTACAAAACGATTAGGTGTAATCATAGATAATAATCTAAAATTCGAACTACATGTTAACCAAGCTATCAAAACCATCAATAAAAAACGTTACAGAATAAAAGCCTTCCTAACCCCTCCAGCTAAAATTGCCATTGCTCGCTCTCATCTTCTTTCAACCCTTCTGTATGCATTCCCTCTACTCTCGAATTTAAACAAGACTGTCCTTAACAAACTCTCAATTTGCTACAACCAAATTGCCAAGTTTGCCACTGGGCTGCCTTTTAGGACACATCATTGCATCAATCTAAATCAGCTTGGGTGGCTTGAACTACCCAGCCTAATCCAGTATAACCAACTGATTATGGCCTATAAAATCCTCTATAATCCGGACAATACTGCTGCACTTAAAAATATTATCACCCCCTATAACAATCCTAGACCACTTCAATCCTCTAACAAACTACTAATTCAGACTAGCAAAATTAATAACACAGCAGGTGACTATCTCTTTGCAAACTCTGTAAGTAGACCCTGGAACTCTCTTCAAGCTGATATTACCTTACTTTCTACCTTAGGTCAATTTAAAACTAGATTCAAACAACATTTTGCACTTAACTGGCTATGTCAATGTATCAAGCCTGGCTAACTCTCTCTAGAATGTGTAAAAATCTGTTAACCAGTTTACTGTATAATTTAATTTAATCCTGACTTACGCTCGGGATTAACTCTAACCTGTGTAACTTGTTTAACTTGCTTACTCATATAATCACTGTAAATAGTCTGTTTGTAATATGTAATGCTGGTATTATGTAATGCTGTATCTGCTTACCCTTGGAGCTTTTCTCTTCGGGCCTCTGCTGAAAATGGACATGCATCCAGTCGGACTATCCTGGTCAACAAATGTAAAATAAATAAAAATAAAATCACTTATTTACCTCACTTCTGGTCAGGTAAAGGTCATAGAAAAAAATTCTCCATGGTAGTCTAGTGTGATTTCCAAATGCCATTGGAGTTCTGAATGGTAATTCTCTGGCTAAAACTGAACAGAATGGTTTTAGAAAGCAAATGTCACACTGATCAGACAGATTCAGATTTCTTCATGACTCAACCAGGCAAGGGTAATGCTTTGAATGTGCTGCATTCAGGGTTACACAACAAACTTGGTACTGCGCTCTACAAGGGTCTGGTAAGAAAATTAATGGCTATATACACATAGATCTCATACATCACTGTTTGCAAGTTATCGTCTTTCTATGTAGATTTCTTGCTTTGCAGAGTCATAGTCTGAGTCAGCCTTGTCATTTCTTCTGCTATGCTCTGCATCTCTTTTCTCTTCTTTGTACTTCCTGGATATATCTCCCCTACCTCCCACATATGTCTCCCTCATTTGCCCTTCCACAATAGTTTAAAAGAGTATAGTCTTTGAAATACACCTTCTGCTGTAGTTTAAAGGGATATTCATTGAGATGTACCTTTACACTCCAGCATTAAGCACGTCTGTTTATTCTGGGCTAAGATAGAACCTGTCCCTTGTATAGAGCTGTTCCCTCTTCCAGTTCTGTCACATACTCCTATCAGTCCTTAGCCTTCCCCCATTGTTTACTTCCATTACTAGCCATTATGCTCCCTCATCGTCTCTTTCTCCTAATGTTAGATAGTGGTACAGGTAAGACTCTTGAGAATGTTACCTACAACCACAACTTCTGGCACTTCTCTGCTATTGCACTGACCCTGCATTGACTCCTCTGATAGACCATTGGTACCAGCATGCACCACAACATGTGTTCATCCATCTTCATTGGTTATCAGTTTAGTCACCTCTTCCCATGTTTACTCAATGTAAGGCTTGAGACCAGTTTCAGTGAAACCTCATTTCCCCTTTCCTGACTTGCTTGAGTCACAGATCATAACCACATTATTATGTGCTCAAGACAGGGATGCAAAAATATTCTCCTCAAGAGTGAAGTGCAAAAGCTGCATGTTAGTATCCATGTGAAGAACACATAATAATTGATTATGATCGGTGAGATAACTGATCATTGCTAGCAACTTCCATCCTTCCAGCTCTTCAATTGAGAAAACATACATTCCTTCTACTGGCACACCAAGCAGGTGGCGAGATACACCTGCCAATCCAGCCATTCTGGCCATGTTTTCATGCCCTGTCCCCAACCTTCCTTCAACATGTTTTATTAAAAAAAAATTCTTCTTTTAGATTGTAACAAATAGTTGCTACAGTTTATACCTTGCCTGCACAGAGTGTGACAGCACTCATGTTTTTTTTTCCTACTTTTAAATGGTAGCAAACTGCTTGTTGCAATATAACAAGCGGTTGCAACAGTTTAGACTGCACATGGAGCAAATCCAATGCTCAGGTTTGACCTCAGATGCAATACCTGCTTTTAAAAGCTAGCATCACATTAAAGAAAGATTGGAATTGGCTGATGGCAACCCTCCAACACTTTGCACCAGTGGCAGTTCTCTCTCTCTCACCCCACCCTAGCTAAGCTACTGAGGAAAGATATTCATGATAGTTGAGAGTGAAGGAACATCACTTCCCTGATCTTGGACCATAACAGCAGTTAGTGTATAACAAATGTTGCATACCCATACCTCTCAACCTCTTAGACCAAGAAATCTGGACAAAGCCCAGGAAAACAGCGGGACAAATGCCCAAAAATAAGGACATATTTTAAATATTGCTCTTATAAACTTAGAAAGCTGATAGGCTGATAGGGTTTCTTTTAACATAGATTTTCTGAAGGGTCTGAAACTCAAAAGTATCTCATTATTTAGTGACTTTAATTTTCAGATCATCCCAGTGATTTGCCAGAAATCCACAAATTTTATGTGGAACAGGCCAAAAATATGAGCCACATATCGACATTCTGCGAAAATCTAGACAGTTGAGAGGTATGTGCATACCTCTGAAAGTGCTGTCATGGTTGGGTCTTGTCCTATAGTATTTCGTAGTCTGGATATTATTTTACCATTTTAAGTGTAATCACAGTGCTTTATGCACTATATAAGTAATACAAACAATGTCTAATGGTTTCTTGCATTAGGGATCGCCAGAGCGGACCACCGATCTGCAGACTGATTGTCAGTGGAGTTTTTACTCTATCAAATTGCTAGCCCAGCATTCAGCCTTCACAGAAGGCACATACATGCATACTCATCTACCTGCATGTCTTTAAAACTCACTCAACTGCAGGGAGGATATGCAGACTCCACAAAGAAGGAGCTCCAGATTAGAATCGAACTGGAGAACCTCTTGCTGTGAGGGGACAATGCTAACCGCTGCACCACCATCTCTTAAATCATGCAAAACATTACAGTAAAACATAAACTTATAATCACAAAGCACAGAAAATATCATAACTGTAGGACAGTGAACAGAGTAAGTAGCTATGAATAACAAGATATGTCCTGTGAGCAGTTGCTTATACATGGCCAGAGTCTTATAGGCCTGCTGAAGACATAGTAGGGAAATGTAAACAATGTGTTATATGTTTTTGATGGCAATTTAGTCTTTCTGGAGTTGAGGGGGCAGGTGTTAGAAGAGATGGGAAGTGTGGAAACTATTGACATCTGGTATGGTGGGAGATGAAGTGAATTAGAATGTGGTGGAGTTGGAGGAGCCCATTTGGGCTGTGATTGAACAATTTAATCATAACTATTCAATGCAGACTTGTAGGAAAAAGCATCAAGTTTTTTCTGAATCATCAAAACCCTGTCATCCTTCTTCATTGCTTCTGGGGTATGGTTACTCCCTTCCCCATTACCTCCATGACCCTAGCGAAGAGTCAGTATTTTTTTTCATGTTGCCTCAGCCTTTCATTTTCTTTGGCTTCCAGATGTCTCAGTGTCTCTGCTGACTCTACTTTTATCTGTTTCTCCTTTTCTTCAGCCTCCAAATGCCACAGTCTCTCAGCTGAGTCTTGTTCCATATGTTTGGCATCCAGTTCAATTCTCTTTAACTTCAGATGGATTTTTAAGTCCTCTGAGGAAAAATTGAACTATCCATTTTCTGAGAGCTGTACATCCCCAAGGTCAATCTGGCTGTCTTCCTGGTTGTTAGTCTGTGATGCAGCTGTGATTAAGGCTATAATCATTTCCCCTTTAGTCAGGTTGACATGCACCAGTCCTCTACTTTGGCACACCTCAGTCAACTGGCTCCTTGTCAGCTTGCCATAATCCTCTGCTGACCTCCATGCCTGCTCTCCCTGACTAACTAAGCTAACAAAAATGAAATAAAACTATTGTGATATGAAGCTCTGAATGTCTACTATGTGTCTGCTTGACAGTACAAAGATCTTTTTTAGTAACTACTGCTTACAGGCTACAGGAGTTCAGTATCCACACCACTGTTCACCAATATGTGATGTGGTGATCACACCACTGCCAACACATGTGTGACACCCTCCACTGGGCCAGTAATCAAGGAGCCTCAATCTTCACTACTGGCACCTGTGAGGAACATTCACTGGGAGGATAACAGGTACACACACACTATCTCCAGGTGCAGCTCTCTGCATCAAGCACAATTTCTCTTAAGAGCACATAGGGAACACAGTCAGTCCAGGGGCTGGTTCCTCTCTTTCTCCAGATCCCCAATAAGACTTCCCATTGGCACAGCTATAGAGTTGAGTCCTTAGCTAGGGTTCCAAGCCAAGTCCTCCAACGCTCTTTTTGTGCAGCCAGTGCTTTGTGTCTCTGCCCAAGTAGCTGACACACACTCTGAGATTTGATTTGCACTCACACACACACACACACACACACACACACACACACACACACACACACACACACACACACACACACACACACACCTGGGAAAGGCTGGTACAGGTTTACTAACTATGCCCCTTTATGCCCAGACTATAAGGTAGTTATCACTGCCAACAGAACCCCTCGCCAGCTCCTTTAAGGCCCTTAACAAAGGGTGTCTGATTTTACTGTGTAATATTAATACTAATACATATGGTAGTGTGACCAAGAGCAAGGCTATTAGTAGTGGCCCACACAGTGTCATCCAATAAATATGCAAATACTCTGAATATGTAAATATCTCTACAAAGATCAGCCATAATGAAAGGTTTAAATATATTTAATAATAAATAATAAAAGAACAAGACAATACTAAATATCTATTCACAGTGACATCAGAGTTCAAAATCACAGGAAATATTTAAAATAACATTGAAGGACGGACTCGTACAAATAAAGAAGCACAATATCTAAACTAAGCTTCACTATATTCCTGACTGAATCTAAGAGAATTATACTATTCCCTAATAACTTATTTGGGCAAGGCAGGATGAAATATGTGAGCAGTCTCTCTAGTCAGGCGCCAAACAGAATAGTCTATCTCACTAACAGACTTCTCAAAGTAATATCTAAAATATTACCTATGGGATAGCTTGCAGAATGACATCACTTCTGGACATCTGACTTCCAGTTCCCATGCAAACCCCTATTGCTGGAAGCTGGCAGGATTTAGCACCTACCTGTAAAAATACACAGACAAGGGCTTTTGCTCAGATGCGTAGCAGGTGCTAGAAGTCATAAAACAATTTCATACCTCCATGCTTCCAGAGTTGTAATTAGTTCACCCCAAAGACAAAGCAGAAAACTTCCTAGTACAGACTTTGTGTCTCTGGCTGCACTGAAACTTTTGAGATAGCATCTTTATGGCCTATAAAGTGATTTAATTGCAGATATATTTAAAGTTTGTTGGACTGAGGTTAACCTCCTGTCTTCCATTTTTCTCTTTTGAAACAAACATTTAAACAGTTACAATAGTACATGTACATTCCTGTTCTGTCCAATAGGTGACACTGTTGATCCATTTTAAACACAATCACTTCAGAACTACATTTTCCACACATACATCTGTACAAATCAGTTTGATATACACATGGCATATAGGTCTAATACATTTGTAACACAAGCATCTTGTATAAATCAGTTTGATATTCACAAATGACATATAATTATTTGAAGAATTGCAGCTAGATGTGCTGGCAGTACCTCTGATTGTCACCCCCCACTATAAATTATCACCAGCTATATGTTTCCCTTCATGAACCAGGACACTCACAATGCCTACCTGGATCTCCTGGAGTCCTTCAATATAATGAGTTACACCTTAATTTTTGCAGACTTTAACTACCCATCAGTAAATCAGTCTAACTACACCTGTACCAATGCTCTTGAACAGAGATTCTTGCACTTTGTGAACTGCACTACCCTGGATCATTTGGTGACCATCTCCACTAGGGGTTCAAATATTCTGGATCTTGAACTTACGAACATGAGTGACCACTGCACTACCCCAAATGTGCAGTCATCTCTAGTGATATCTGACCACAGGTCAGTTACACTACAAGTCATAACAATATGTGACCCTCTCCCAGCTGAAATTAGACTAAAACACTTCTCCAAAGCAAAACAAAATCACTTACAAGAGGATATTACTAGATTCAGAGCACCTACCCCTACTGATGGCAAGTATACTAATGCTGAAATGTATACCAAAGCCTTCTATGAACACCTTCACAGCTGCATCAACTCAGCTATACCTGACAGGATAAAAGTAACCTCATCACATAATAACAAACCTGCTTGGTGGACATCCACCATAAACAGGCTATATAATAAGAAGAAATAAACTCCTGTCCAAAAGCAGAAAGAGGTGGTCCCCTAACTTAAAGGAATCTGTCCTTGGCCTACATAGGCAAATAAGGCACCTAGTAAAAAAAATCCAAAGCTGACTACAAATCCAAATAGGCCACCTTGGCCAAGGATAATCATAAGGCATTCTTTGACTACATCTGAAACCACAAAGGTAAATTCCAGAATTGCACAGACCTTGTTTTAAATGGCATAATATATACTGAACCTGGTGATATTGTTAACCTGCTGGCTGCTACGTTCACTGAGAACATCTCCCCCCTGTCTCAGCCTAGTGTACCACAAGACATCCCTCCATTGTGTCCTCCCCCAGAAATCACTAAGTAACAGGTCCTTAATGCCCTTTCTAGGGCTAAAGATATGGCCTCTTTGGGACCAGACAACATCCCTGGTTGCAATCAAAATTGCTTAAAGCAAGCATTAGCTGCACCTCTGAATACCCTCTTTAACCATGGTATAAGCACTGGGTTAGTTCCTGCTGATTGGAAAACTGCCACAGTCATCCCCCTCCACAAAGAGGGTTCCTCTGCTGATACTGGGAACTACAGGCACATACATTTGCCAGCCTCATGTGGAAGGCAATGGAGAGAGTTCTCATGCACCTTATCAACAAGGATATAGGTGACCTTCATACAGTAGAACCATCCGAATTTAGCTTAATTAAAGGTAAGCTTTGCCTACTAAACTTGGTGAACTTATTACAGACAGTCACCAAAGCAATGGATGAAGCAAAATCTGTGGAAAACAGCTACTTAGACTAAGCAAAGGCCTTTGTCGCCATTCCCCACTTGGGTATCATCGACATAATTACCTAATTGCTAGTAAACCACTACATAGTCAGGTGGGTAGCAAACTGGGTGACCAGTAGAGTACACACAATTAAAATGGGGACTCTTCATCAACATTCAGACCAGTAACCAGTAGTGTAATACAGGGCTCAGGGTTAGGACCCCTTTTGTTTTGAATGTACATCTCAGAAGTACAGGTCAAAAGAAATGCCATGTCATTAACAAAGTTTGCAGATGACTGCAAACTGGGCATTATGACTGAATCCCCTAGCAACATTAACATCCTACAAAAATGTCTTACTCAAACCAAGCACTGGTGCCAACGCCAGGGGCTCAAGTTAAATGCTAAACAGTGCATCATCATTCCCTTTGGCAAGGAAGACATCCCTAAAAAGTACAACATTAACAACACCACCTCGAGTTCACATGAGAAAGTTTCAGTGGTTTCTGAAGTCAGTGTGGCTTCAACATGCACATCCTCTAGACTTTGTAGTAAGAGATCTGGGCACACAGGTTGACAGCAATTTCTTTGACAGCCCTGTCTCCACAGTGGTAAGGAAAGCTTTCTACATTGCCCATCTCATCAATAACAGCATTTTCTCCAGAGAAACAGAGGTTATAATTCCCCTGTACTCCTCCTTCATCAGACCTATTATAGAGTACAATGCGCCCTTTGTTATGTTCCTTTTCAGGCACCTGCAGCAATTGGAGAGACATCAGAGGTGCCTTCCAAAGACAATTCAAAGTACCCAGCACCTGCCTTTGCTAATAGTGTGAAATCCCTGTCACTATACTCTGTGTCATACAGACTGCTCAGGGGTGATCTCTGCCTAACATGTAGAGCAACCATGGATTGCACCATGATGGAAATGCTACACATTAGCAAGACAAATAGCACCAGCTGTACCCACACCAGTGAACTCAGCATAAGAACCAATATTAACAGAACCTGCTGGAGAGACAGGTTTATCTCCCAGAGGATACCCTTATTTTGGAATAAGCTTCCAATCCAAATAAAGCATAGCCCTTTCCTGATCCTTTTCAATCAACTTCTGAATGATTAGATGAGGAATCAGTAATTCCCCATGGCATATCTCCTGCCTGCCTTCTTGACAGAGGCAGCAGGTGTTGAGCCAGGCCTACTTATAGCACTATTGCAAGAGGAAAAAACTTGGCTAGCCTTGTAAGGGCCTCAGGGCCATTACCCTTGTAACCTCCTATGATCCTATGATAAGAAGATCTCTCATCTCTTTGACACTGATGTGCTTCTTCCACTGATGAGGCAACAAATCTCCCATATACAATTAGGGGTCCAAATGTCCCCTCATCCCATGTCTGAAGCATCTCTGAACAATTCCTGCGAGAGAAGAGTGGGACGAAAAAGGATCCCTTGATTCATATACAACTGCTGAATCCACCATTGAAGTTCCTGTGTGAAACAAGGAAAAAGAGGAACTACAAAGTCTAGAGGATGTGCATGTTGAAGCCACACTGACTTCAGAAACCACTGAAACTTTCTCATGTGAAGTTTGGACAGATGGAGCATCAGAATAGTGGATGCCATGAAAGAAAGAGCTCTCAGAAACTCCCTAGCAATAATGGAAGCCAGAAGAGGAAGAGTGAGAAATAAAGAAATGAGAGTTAAGGCCTTTGGAAGTGGTGGGGATGCAAACATTTCCACCATCTGAATTCTGCAACCCAGGGAAACATGATCCTGAGAAGGAGTAAGATAAGATTTTTTTGAAATATATAGTAAATGCCAGGGCCTGATGAAGGGAAATAGCAAACTGAAGATTTGGCAAAAGAATCTCTGGAAAGGACACTTGAATCAATAGGTTGTCTAAGTAAGGAAATAGCTGTATCCCTTGTAGCCAGTAAGGAGCAAACACAGGAGCAAAGTATTTGGTGAACACAATTGGGACAGTAGAAAGACCAAAGGGCAAAGCAGAGAACTGAAAATGGCAGGAAGAAACAGAGAAACACAAAAACTTCATGAAATGAGAATGGTCTGGAATACAGAGATAAGCATCCTTTAGATCCAGAGACACCATATAGGCCTGAGAGAGCAAGAGAGGAAACAGAATCTGAAGGGATAACATCCAAAAGGAAGGCACTTTTGACAAAGTGTTTAGATGAGAGAGGTCTACATTAAGTCTTCAAGTGCCTTCTTTTCTGGGCCTAGCAACACTCAGGAGTAGAACCTTTCCCCCTTTAGGACAGAAGCGTCTCTTGACTAGTACCTTGAGTCAAGAGATTTTGAAAAACCTCTGGGAAAAAGGGAAGTTTTCCCAAGGAGGCTGAAGAATTCCCATAAAAAGAGGACATGATTTCTACACCATGAAATACCCTTTGATGAATAATTGACAGAATCCAAGCATCCTGAGTGATATGAAGCCAAACAGTAAGAAAAAAGCAAAGTGAAGACAAAGAAGAATGTTGCTGGGAAGAGATGGATAGTCATACAGCACCTGGTTAGTCTGGAAAAGAAGGCTTTGGGGTTCCTGAAAACTGCGTATCCTTAGCATGAGAAGTATATTTGCCAATCTTCTTACCTTTAGTAGACGGGTGTGATTGCCTATGAACAAAGGCAGGGTTAGCAGGGTATTTTCTCTGAAATTTAGGCATGAAGAAACAAACACATGTTACCTCCTGTAAGGCCTTACCCTTATCTTGAAGGGACTTAGACAAACCAGCAACAGCTTCCCCATCAAAAAGTCTGGAATCCAAAGGAGCATCCATCAACTTAGCTGTGATATAAGGTAGAGGTTGACGTCTATGCCAAGAGTACCTCCTCATCACTGAACCAAAAAAACAGCAGCACTAGAAGAGGCATCTACTGCAGCATAACTACATATAATATAATGCCGAACGACTTGAGAAGAAGCCCCCTAGCAAGGAAACAACAGATGTTTTGGCCTCAGAGTTTGAAAAATCAGAAATAAGTTGACAGGCTTGAGAAAGAAGAGCCAACACATACCTAGACATATGTGTCTGATAATCAATAGTCCTAAAAGCTAGGGTAGCAGAGGTGTAAACCTTCTTACTCGTACTTTCCATAGTTTTGCTGTCCTTGTCAGAAGGCAGTAACTTGGGCAAAGGAAGCAATTGAGATGGCTTATCAGAGGCTACAGACACTACAGAGGAATCAGCAGCAGGACATTTATATAAAAAGTAACAATCCTCATGCACCCTTTAAAACCTGTCAGGCGTCTTGGAAGCAGGATCAGAAAATTAAGTACATAAGAGGCCTTGGAAAAAGCATCCAGCAAAGCAGTCAAAGCAGGAGGAATAGCCACAGGTTTAGGAGATTCTAACTGTAGCAACTCATACTACCCCTTATGGATATCAGAGACACAGTCGCACTTAAAAAATTCCATCATCCTAGAGAATGTATCTCCAAAGGAAATTTAATCAAAAGAAACATCAGGATTAGTATAATCCTCCTCCTCTGATCCATAGTCCAAAGGAGAAGGGCTTTAAGAAGAAAAACTCAGGGAATCATCTTCAGCATCCAATTTATCCTCAGAAGAATCTTGTTCTCAAGACCTTTTAGAGGAGTAGAGGACCAAGGAGGAGGAGGAACTGAAACCCCTTGAGGATGCTCTAAGGACATTAAAGCAGTAAATAGCCTCTGACTGAAGGCCTACCACTTTCTGGATTCTTAGGAGCAGAAGAAAAATGTTTAATTTGTTGTTTTCTTTTTAAGGAGATGTCCCCACCAAAAAAAAAAACTGAGAAGGCTCAGACCCAGGATGACAGATGAGGACAGTAGTAGTAACTTATTCCTCAATTAAAAACTGAGGAACTCCCCTAGAGCCCTCAGAAAAAACAACCATGGTTACCCCTGAATGTGCAGGATGGACACCTGTAAAGCCTCTGTGTATGTGCTTCCAACTGGATTCTCACTGACCTTCAAGATAGTTGCAGCAAAGAAATCCAACAACACAGCCGGGCAAGCCTCCTGTCTTGTAATGACCTTAGAGGGAAACACCTGGCTCCTGGCTGAGGCTGGACAGCTGAAGATTCCAGTTGTACCTTTTTCAACCTCTTCTTCCTTAATGGTTGACCCTCGGGGCAGGAGATTCCATCCATTGTATCCTTACCTAGAAGCATAAGATGCTGGTTCTCAAGATACAAGGAAAGGGAAGGTAAGAATCTCTATTGTGAAGGGTTTTCTGGATGAATGTCTGACAGATAGAACAAGACGTGGTCATAAGAAGCTCCTAGGCAAAAAAGACACTCACCTTGGCAGTCTTTATTGGGAATCTGTCTCCCACTCTGGCATTTCCCCTTCCTCTATAACATTAACCCCAAGAGCACAAAAAAAAAAGCAAGCAAAAAATCCCCAACAGAGCACTTAACTGGAACTACAAAGAAGTCAATAAACAGGCATAGGTAGTTTTTGTAGAATGAAAATGAGTTCAAATGGCAGGAAATAGATGCAGGTAAACAGACCAACGGTGAAAACATACAGTCAGATTTGCAGCAAAGAAGTTCTGTTTTTGGTAGGCCTGAAAGTCACCTTCATACCCCATGCAACGCAAGTAGCATTTGGGTGATGTTTGTTGTACCTATAAAGCAGCTGGAGTCTTTGATAGACTGGCCACAGCAGGGAATCCCATATGTTAGAATAGTGCTGCAGTGAATGTAAGGACATCCAAAGGTACACCTCTGTCATACTCCATGTAGGAATAACTTACTTGGGATGTACAAAAAACAAAAAAAACAAAAAACGATCAGGTACCTTAACCAAGAAACAGGTATCAGTCACAAAAAAGTACCAATAGGAGGTGCCGAAAAAATCACTGTGCAAAGGTATAGCAGCCACAAACAGTTTTAATGCATAAACGCCAACCAAAATTAACAGCGTTTTCATCCACTGACTTCTTCAGATGTAAAAACAGACTCATCAGTTAAGGCAGCTTATATACTCTCCCCTAAATATTTAATTGAGTAATTTATTAACATATTTAATCAGTTCCACCAACTTCCCCCTTAAAATAACATAATAACCATACTTATACTAATATAAAAACCATACATATCTAAAATAGTTTTTTTAAAAGCAAATGAGAAACTTAAACAAATCAATGCTCTTGTTCAAGCAAAGAACCCTTTCTAATAAGTAGCCATAGTAATCTAAAAAAATAGATATTTACTTAAAAGTGTATATGTATATTTCTAAATACATTACAAAGTAAGGAAAACATAAAAAACAACTATGGTTAATGTGCAATTTTTGACAATAATGGACAGAAACAATAAAAAAATGCTAAAAATGATAAAAGATAAAAAATGCATTACTTTACAAGACATAAAGCTAAATTCACTTATACCCTTCTATAATTTAGCAGCCCTCATTCTCAGTATGGGAGCAATGGAAATGTGTTCATTGAGCCCGGGGGGGGGGGGGGGTTATTAGCTTCCAAGAGTAATTGCCAATATATCTCTCTTACTTCTATTCTAAAAACTATTTTAAATATGTATTGTTTTTATATTAGTATAAGTATGGTTATTATGCTACTTTAAGGGGGAAGTTGATGGAATTGATTAAATATGTTAAAAAATTACTCAGATAAATATTTAGGGGAGGTTATATAAGCTGCCTTAACTGATGAGTCTGTTTTTACATCTGAAGAAGTCAGTGGATGAAAACACTATTAATTTTGGTTGGCATTTATGCATTAAAACTGTTTGTGGCTGCTATACCTTTGCACTGTGATTTTTTTGGCACCTCCTATTGGTACCTTTTTGTGACGGTTACTTGGGATGTACCTCACTGGACTATATGAAGACAGATATGACTAACCTCTCAGATTATGTGTCCCAGACAGGTATATCTGCAGCCCTAAGCAGCATTCTACCTTCACCTAGGATGATGCCTCAATACAAGCAAAAGAATTATCGACTTCAACAATTAGCTTAGCTACTGATGCCACTCCAGGGGGATCTAGGAGTTATCAGGCTTGGATGATATGTTCAAAAGACCATGTTGCTTTGCCAGAGATGGTCTTCATCTGTCACCTCTTGCCTTTTGGTTACTGGACAAGGTACTTGCCTCACCCATAGTGAATTTTTTAGGCAATGTCATAAGAACAAACTTCCTGATGTGAAAATATCCTCAAAAGACAAACTCAAGGTTATGCTGTTTAATGCTAGGGGCCTAAATCAACAACTACACTCAATGGAAGCACTTCTTACTTGGAAAACTGATGATGTTTATGCAGTCACAATGACATGATTAAGGGCCAAAGAGAGTACTCCAGCCATGAAAGGCTATAATGCCATCTACAAGTTCAGGCAGGAAAAGGATTGTGAAAGACCAAAGGAGGAGGTGTATATATCTTCATAAAACACAAGTACACCTCAAGAGTGGTTCAGCAGTAGCACTCTCTAGAGTTACTACAAATACAACTAATGTAGGAGAAATCCCCCTTCACATTATTGTTAGCTGCTGGCCCACCATTATGAATGATGAAAACCAAAAGTGCCTTCATGTACCTACTTGAGTCAGTCATTATACAGCCCAATACCCTAAGCATGGATCACTGTAGCCATCCTTCCATCAATGGAGATACATATATGTGCTTGAATATGTTTGCCCTAAGGTTCTTGCACTTTGTAAATATGAAGGCTCTTTAACAGTTAGTCTCCACACCCAAAAGGGCCTCGAATGCCCTTGATCTAGAACTCACCAACATAGAAGATTGCTGCACCACCCCATTTGTGAGACTCTCACTGGTAATGCCTGACCACAAATCAGTCACGTTCAATGTAACAATCATACCCTTCATCAGGATCCAAAAGGTGGAAAATTCTCTGCAAAGCAAACTATTGCCTCTTAAGCGATGGCATATCTAGTTTCAAACCTACTGTCACCACTGACAGTGAAAACTCCTATATGGAGTTGTACACAAATAGACTGTATAAACAGCTTTGTAAGTGTATAGTCTTAGCTGTACTGCTTTAGAGAGGAAATGAATGAAGGTCAGCAGGGATAAAACAGAATATATGTGTGTAAATTAGAGGGAGGGTAGAGGGATGGTGAGGATGCATGGAGTAGAGTTGGTAAAGGCGGATGAGTTTAAGTACTTGGGATCAACAGTTCAGAGTAATGGTGAGTGTGGAAGAGAGGTGAAGAAGAGGGTACAGGCAGGGTGGAATGGGTGGAGAAGAGTGTCAGGAGTGATTTGTGACAGACGGGTACCAGTAAGAGTGAAAGGGAAGGTCTACAAGAGGGTAGTAAGACCAGTTATGTTATATGGGTTGGAGACAGTGGCACTGACAAAAAGGCAGGAGTCAGAGCTGGATGTGGCAGAGTTAAAGATGTTAAGATTTGCACTGGGTGTGACTAGGACAGACAGGATTAGGAATCAGTATATTAGAGGGTCAGCTCAGGTTGGACAGTTTGGAGACAAAGCAAGAGAGGCGAGATTGCGTTGGTTTGGACATATGCTGAGGAGGGATGCTGGGTATATTGGGAAAAGGATGCTAAGGATGGAGCTGCCAGGTAAGAGGAAAAGAGGAAGGCCTAAGATAATGTTTATTGATGTGGTGAGAGAGTACATGCAGGAGGTTGGTGTGAAAGAGCATGATGCAGAGGACAGGAAGAAATGGAAACAGATGATCTGCTGTGGCGACCCCTAACGGGAACAGCCGAAAGAAGATGATGATGAGTCTTAGCTGTACCAGAACAGATCAAAACTTGCTCACAGAAAAAAGCCACCATGGTGGACATCTAGCATAAATAGATATACAACATGAGAAAAAAAAACAGATGTCCAGAAACAGCAGGTAAGAGTCTCTGCAGAACAGCACCCTCCATAGCTTGACCTAGCAAAGTAGACATCTTGTAAAGTCCTCTAAAGTTAGTTACAACACTAAATTAGCATCCATAGCTAAGGATAATCACAAGGTATTCTTTAGCTATGGCTGTAATGTAAAATGGAATGCCTGGCATTGCACCAAATTCAGAGTGGACAGTACCACTCATACTGAACTGGAGGACACAGGCAACCTGTTAGTACACAGGTTTGGCAACAGTTTCACACTCCTGTCTCCACTGATCATATCCCGCAGCATACCTGTTAATAGTTCTCTACATATTATCTCCAAATAACTGGTCCTAACCACATTTGTCAATGCCAGTAACGCAGCCTTTATGGAACTGGATAACATCCCAGGCTGCTTAGTAAACAATGTTAAGCAAAATCTAGCAGAACCACTGGGTCCTTTCTTCAAATACAGTCTAAGTTCTGGATTTTTCTCAGCAGAGGGGAAAACAGCAACCATAATACCCTTGCATAGAAGGGGTCTCTAAACCAACCCAGGATACTATACAGCCATAACCCTGACCACACTTGCTGTAAGGCCATCAAGAGAATTATCTTGGACTTTATCAACAAGGACATTGGTGACCTTCAAACTCTTTACCAGACCCACTTTGGGTTTGACAAGGGAAGATCATCCCTGTTAACACTAGTAGAATTCTTTGATAGTGTCACCAAAGCCATGTATTAAGGCAAATCATTACATATTGCCTATCTTGACTTGTCCAAGGTCTCTGACACAATCCCACACTGAGTTATTGCAAATCTCACCCACCTGAGGATTAATGCATATGTCATTAGATGGGCAGCCAGATGATTCACCAACAGAAAGCACACAGTCATAGGTGGGGATTTAACCTCTAAAAGCAGACCTGTTACCAGTGATGTCCCACAAGGCTCTGTGCTGGGCCCCATACTGTTTGAAATGTATTCCTCAGAAAATCAGGGGAATAAAGATGGCCTTTGGCTCAACAAGGTTGCTGATAATGACAAATTGGGGGAAATCACTGCATTCCCAAACAATGTCAACATATAGAAAATGTGCTTACATACATAAATGATTGTTGCCAAAGCCACAGACTTAAAGTTCACCTGAATTAATACACTATTATCCCTTTCAGAAAAGGAGAAGTCAGAGCCACAGACTTAAAGTTCACCCAAATTAATACACTATTATCCCTTTCAGAAAAGGAGAAGTCTGTGCAAGTTACACTATTAATAATACAGCTTTTTGGCAACCTCACCTTTGATCATCAAGCATCCACAGTGGTAATGAATACCATTAATGTTGCACACCTCACAAATAAGAGCATAGCATCCAAAATAAAGGATATTATCACTCCTCTGTACTCATTCCTCATCTGACTAATAGCTTCATAGGTTTATAGGTGTTTACTAGGCTAACAACCACAAGGGCCTTTTTAAGCCTAGCCATACATCTCAAATCTCTAACAAGTTCTGATACCCTTGATAAGTGGAAGCGTGGGCCTGGTAGATGAACCATATACAGGTTACCTGTGTCCATTAGAGACATAGGTGCCAAACCAGAGATGAAATTACAGTTTCCCATCCAAATGTCCAAGTTGCACTTGAATTGCAATAGGGAGGAATTCTGCTTTACATGGATGGGGAGCCTGTTCCATAGATGGGGTAGTTTCTAGAATTCATACCCATCTCTCTAGCAGGTCCTATTTATATCAAGGGCAAGGTTTAAGTCTTTAGAATGGGTAATTCTGGTGCTGTTTATTTTGAGGATATGCAGGATGTCCATCAGAGTGGGCTCTGACAATGCTCTGTATGCCAGGCATAGATCTCCCCTCAAAAATCTGTAGGAGACAGAATACAGGGATAGGGCCTTGAGGTGGTATGTATGCCCTGTATTCTTTTAGTGAGGAACCTCTGTGGACCTTCCAATTGTTGGACATGCCTGGTTGGGTACATACCAAAGTGGGC
This sequence comes from Protopterus annectens, assembly GCF_019279795.1. NCBI lineage: Eukaryota > Metazoa > Chordata > Ceratodontiformes > Protopteridae > Protopterus > Protopterus annectens. The sequence continues at coordinate 993,543,209 of NC_056747.1, forward strand.
ATTGTACTCAATGATAGGTCTGATGAATGCCAAGCCAAATACAGTGGAACAATGACTTCTTTATAGGTTCATAGGTTCATAGGTTCATACTAGGCTATCTGCCCTAGGGCATTTATAAGCCTAGCCAGAGTGTGTTTGGCTTTCGCCACCCATTTTAAATTAATTTTGCTATGCCCTTTTTCGAGGTTAGTATACTGTGCCTCTGTCTAACAGTGACACAGAAGTGATACCCGGAGTAAACCTGCGATCTCCCATCCACTCATCAAGATTCCTCTAGAAGAGAGTCAATGAGGGGCTCTGCCTAACCTGGACTGGGATTTTATTCCAGAGTGAAGGGAGCCTCTGGGTTATGAATCTGTCCCTCCAGCATGTCCTATTTATTTCAGTGCTGAGGTTCAAGTCTCTCGAGCGTGTAGCTCGATGGGATTTGGATTTTCTGAGGTGCAGCATGTCCATTAATTCCGGATTGGACATGGCTTTATACGTCAGGCACAGATCGCCTCTGAGCAGGCAGTATGCCACTGAATAGAGCTGGAGTTTTTTTTAACGGGGCCACATATGGCATCTGTTTGAGCCCTTTGATCCTCTTGGTGAGGTACTTTTGGGGTCTTTCCAGTTGCTGCAGGTGTCTGGTAAGGTACATCCCAAAAGGGGCATTGTACTCAATTATGGGCCTGATGAGGGATGAGTAAAGAGGCACGATGACCTCCCCTGATCTAGATGTGAATCCCTTCATGATTAGGCGGGCTATATAAAATGTTCTTCTAACCACTTTGGCCACGTGGTTGTCAAATGAGAGATTGCTATCAACTTGGGTCCCCAGGTCCCTAATTACTTCTTCTGTACTTAATGGATTACCACCTATGTGGTAATTTGCGGGCACTTTATTTTTGCCAAAGAGGATGACTATGCACTTTTTGGCATTTAGCTTGAGGCCATGGCTCTGGCACCAGTTGTTTGTTTCTATGAGGCCCTTTTGGAGGATGCTTGTGTCGGCTGAAGAGTCGATTATGGTGCCCAGTTTGCAGTCATCTGCGAACTTGGTCAGCCACAGTCCTTCCATGTTGGCCTGTACCTCAGAGAAATATATACCGAACAAGAGAGGTCCCAGGACTGAGCCTTGTGGGATGCCACTTGTAACTGGTTTGGAGTCTGACATGGCTCCAGCAATTCTAACCATGTGGGTTCTGTCCTTGAGCCAGTTTCAACCCATCTAGTGACATAGGTGTTTATATGTAAGCTGGTGAGCTTATCTATAATGCCCGAGTGGGGTATTGTATCAAAGGCTTTTGCGAGGTCCAGGTAGGCTGTGTGGACCACCTTCCCCTCGTCAATGGCCTTGGTGACTGTTTCAAAGAAATTGACCAGGTTTAAGAGGCAGGATCTGCCCTTAACAAAGTCAAACTGGGTAGGATCCAGTGTCTGTAGGTCCCCAATATCTTTATTTATGAGGTCCATGATGATCCTTTCCATGGCTTTGCAGACCAAGCTAGTCAGGCTTATGGGGCAATAGTTTCCAGGATCCGTTGAGGCACCACCTTTGTGGAGAGGGACCACTGTTGTTGTATGCCACTCTTTGGGTACATATCCTGTAGTAAGGCTGAGACTGAACAGTAGTTTTATGTTTCGGTTTAGCTCTTCTTGGAGTTCATGTAGAACGCAACCCGGGACACCGTCTGGTTCCATTGATGCTGTGTTTTTGCTTTAGAGAGGGCGGCTCTTACCTGAGCATCTGAGATGTCAGGGGGGCAGCACTCTACTGGGATAGATATTTGCCCTTTTGGTGGGGAGGGGTGAGAAGTTTGCACTGAACCTGTCAGCTAGGATGTTGGCAATGTCTGTGGGTTTGGTGTATTTGTTGTCATTTTGGACTAATTCTGAACATATCTGGGAATTCCCACCCAGGTTCCTAACATAACTAAAGAAAGCCTTGTGATTATCCTTAGTGTCCTGTGCAATTTTTCTCTCGAAGCTGGCCTTAGATGATTTTATGAGTGCCCAAGTTTTTTGCTAATATTGATCAGAGATGCCTTCCCTTTTTGGGATTTTGCTCTATCATGTAGTAGCTTCCTCCTTCTGTTGTGTAGTTTGTTTATGGCTGGGGTCCACCATACAGGATGTCTGCCTTTGGAGGATTGGGTTTTGGTTTTATTTGGGATTGCAAAATCCATGCATTCCTGAAGGTGTTCATAGAATGCATTTATAAAGGATTCTGCAGTCTGGGCCATATTTTCCACAGGCCCGGGGGCTTTGAAGGATTCCACCTCGGTTTTGAGGAGTGTGAAATTTGCTTTAGAGAAGTTTTTCACTGTGGTTTTCTGGACAGGGGGTGGGGTCGGGATGTGAATATCCAGTGAGATTAGTTTATGGTCTGATCTTACCAGTGAGGGATACACTTCTGGTCTGGAGCATAGAGTCCCCATGTTGGTGATGATCAGGTCCAGTATGTTTTCCCCTCTTGTGGGAGTGGTAACAAGTTGTTCCATAGCATTTGAGTTTATAAATTCTAGGAACCTTTGGGCTAGGGTGTTGGAGCTAGAGTAATGCTCCCAGTCTATGTTTGGGTAGTTGAAGTCGCCCAATATAATGGTGTTTGGAGAGACCTTCATATTTTCCAGTGTTCTCAGTAAGGCTGAGTGGGGTTCCTGGGTTTGAGAGGGAGGTCTGTAACAGGCTATAAACTGGAAGGCAGTTTTACCCACTGGTAGTTGCACATGGATAGTCTCTGATGCTTCGTGCTGTGCCACCAACCTGGAGGTGTGGGTATCTTTGACGAATATTGATACCCCCCTCCTTTTGTGGTTCAGCCCAAGTTTTGGGGCCGAAAAGCATGGTATGAAGTATAACCTGGTAGTGCTGGGGTGCTCTCGGGAGCCTTGAACCAGGTTTCTGTTACTGCACAGATATCGATGTTCTCCATGCTAAGGAGAGTTTTGAGTGCGTGCATCTTGAGGTTTAGACTTCTGACATTGAATAGCATTACTCTTAGTTTCTTATCCCTTGTGATACCTATGGAGTTGGGTTTGTCTTTTGAGCCTTGCCTAAAAAAGGCACTATGGCGGTAGCAAGAGCCTTTGCCAATATCCGAAAGCCCAGGGGTGACAGGTGCAAGCCATCCCTAGCGAAGCATCGTGGCTTGTCGAGCATGTCATCCCAGGCTGACAGGCATTGGATCCCCTTTGAATGACACCAACATTTAAGCCAGTTGTTGAAATTGATCATCTTGTCTTCATATTGTGGCATCATTCTTGGTGAGGGTAAAATGCTACTCAAGGTCAGGGACATACCGGCCTGGGCTACATGCTCAGAGAGCTCCTCTATGTCTCTTTTCATGTAGTCCAGGGAGGTACGTCTCAGGTCATTCACACCAGCATGGACAATGACTGAGTCATATTTGTACTTGCCTTGGAGTGACCTGAGTGCTTGTGTTATGTGGTGGATCCTAGCGCCCGACAGGCAGCTCACCATGACCTTCTCCTTGTTCAGCCTGGTGAGAGGGCGTCAGTGTGCTTGACGATAGAGTCACCTATTACAAGTGTATCAGGTGTTTTGTTTAGCCTTAAGGGCTGTGACTGTTCGGCACACTGGCTTTGTAAGCTATGTGTTGCATGTGTTTTGTTTTGGGGTAGCGGTTGCTTGGGTGTCTGCTTTGGAGGTCTCTGCTGCTTAGGCAGATTTTTATTTAGAGCCTCTGAGTATGTTTTTGTGTGTTTATGTGTTTGGTTTGTTGTCGTGGTAGGTCTATGTGAGACTGGAATTGTAGTGAGTGTGGTTTCCTTCTCCTCCTGACTGGTTATGCCAGTAATGAGCTGAGAGAGCTTAGCCTCCAGTTTGGCTATATGGTTGCATCTCTCACATGTGTTGGAATTTGTTGGGAGGAGGAGACGGTTGTCTGTGTACATGAGGCAGTTATAACATTGCCTCAAGATTCCCAGATTCACCAGCTGGACTGGAAAGGAGATTGACAACTGACCTTTGGACATGCTAGAATAGTATTGGGAATTCCTTTATAATTGAAAAAAAGGGCCAATGGGGAACAAGGTACTCAAGGGGAGTTTGTAAGGGTGTAGTGCTTTTAATTTTTTAGTGCTGACTTAGTGAGCAAGTGCTAGGTAACTTAAATGCAATGTGTTACAGGTAACTTAAATGCAAAAACGACAAACAGTAACTTTCTTTCAAGTGAAACAAGGAAATAAGTACAGTAAACAATGCAGATATCACTAGGGATCCACAGAAGCGCTGAAAAGCCGCATTTTAGGTGAAATTAGCATTTCAGGGAAATAAGCAAACAAATAACAAGCATACAAACAAAGCTAGATTCAGCAGGCCTGGATCTAGTCTATGCTACAGCAAACAAGTTGTACCAATTTCAGTAAGAAACAGTTCAAATATGCAGGCACTATAAGCCTTTAACCAGAAATTACCAGCTCAGAAAGGCAGAGTTCAGCCTCTCCTCCCACAAGAGTGCAGACCACGAACCTTCTTAATGTAAAATAACTGGCCTGAAGCCCAAGTGCTTAAACCAGTACTAATACACTTTCAGAATAACAGACACTGAGCCCTCAATCAGCAGTTCCCAACTTAGAAGGATGTAAGTTACCTGTCCTGCCACCACAGTGCAGCCCACAAACCTTCCTAATGTAAAACAACTGGTCTGAAGCCCAAGTGCTTAAACTAAAAGGCTTAGAATGAGTTACACCAAGCAGTAATAAATACAATCGAGTACTTTTAAGATGACGCAAAAGCAAAATAAAGTAGGAAGAAACACAAATACACTAAAAGCAGATAACATTTTTTTTTTTAAGTGGAAAGAGAGAAAGGAAAGAGAGAAAGGAGCAGCAGAAACTAAGCTGATTGTCCTTCTCAAATGTTCTCCCTGTACTGGGTAGGATGAGGTAATGACACTAGACTGGGAGGAGGGTCCCAGATCAAATTTACACTAGGGGCGGGCAACTGCAAAGCAACCAACTATAAAAACACTATACCAACAGGGAGGGTGGGAAACAAACTGCAGAAATGTTTCTCACACCTGAAAAGCAGCAGTGAGCCTTTAAATGAAAGTTTTAAACAGCTAAAGGAGCCTCTAGAAAAAAGAGTTTAACTGCAACAAGTTATTACAAACAAACAACCCAACAGATGCTTAATAAAAGTGGACAATTTCCAGTTAATACCTCACACACAGTGAAACTAGATAGAAAAATACACAGTACACAACGTGCTATAAATAACAAAGAAATAAAGAACAAAATAAACAAAAAACAGGATACTTAATGTTATATATTATAGCTCCGAGTTTCCTCAGTGTCCTTCCTTCGAACAAGCTCAGTGTGAAATGGCAGAACACTCACAAATTAACTTCTTAGGTAACAGAAAGTTAAAACCTGAGACACTTTTTAAGAAAGAAATCTCAAAAGAACCAATGAGGTGCTTAGTCTAAGCTGTAGTCCAGGTGACCTCAGTCAACCAATGACCTCAAACAATTCTCTCTCACTGAAATGCCTGATGGCTTTGGCTAAACCAAGATGTCCCTGAATATGTGCTCAGACACACAGCCTCCACAAACACTAGGCCCAAATACAAGCCTGAATATGGAAATGCTACAAATATCCCCACTACTTAGAACAAACTGCAGAAATGTTTCTCACACCTGAAAAGCAGCAATGAGCCTTTAAATGAAAGTTTGGACTTAGATGCCATACCTTTGTTTATAAGTTGCACTATACAGAATGATTTCCTCACCACTGTAGACATGTGATGATCAAAGGCTAGATTACTATCTATGCATGTCCCTAAGTCCCTGACTACTGGATCAACTCTAAGAGGTGTGTTGTCAATATGATAGTTACCAGGGTAACCAATAACTTAGTACAATGCTGACTTTTGCATGTACATCACCAGACATCTGCAGCAGCTGGAGAGTCCTCAGAGGTTTCTCACTAAGAAAATCCAAGGCCTCAAAAACATGACTTACCTGGAAAGACTAAAACCCTGTGAATGTACCGTGTATCCTACAGAATGATGAAAGGTGACTTGTGGCTGGCCTACAGAGCGGTCTTAAGCCCTGCCTTTAAGGAAATAGTGCACCTCCCCAAATCACATGGGGCAAGAGTCACTCACTCTAGGGACCTTAACCTAGCCTGCAATATCAGCAGGACATGCTGGAGAGACAGAGATGTCTCCCACAGATTGCCACTCCTATGGAACAAGATCCCAATTCACATGGAACTGAGCTTCTCAATGACACATTTTAAGGGTAACTGGGACAATTGTATGAAAAATTGCAAATTTACCCCGGGGGGGGGGGGGTTACCTATATCAATTTAAGACATGGCCAACCAGTGATGATCATGGCTTTACAAATATGGACTACATATCTTGGTCTGTAAGGAAACAATGTTACAAAGTGGATAGGCTAGACAAGGCCTTAGAGCCATTAGAGTAGTAATCTCCTATGAAACTATGAACCTAGGGCCATTATGGTAGTAGCCTTATATGAACCAGTGAAGGTATAAAATTAAGCAAGTCTGCCAACATCTTGTCACACACATGAGCTGCTGCTGTAATGAACTGTCTCACGGATTTACTAATATTCAGTGCAGAACTAGCTTAGTCCTGCATGGAAAAGGCCGATTAGGAGCAGGACGGCAGCACGCCATGCATATTAATAAAGGCATGCTGCCTGAGCTCCTAATCTTACACGGAGCATGTAAGAATGCAGGGGGCGTGTCTGAGAGCAGAGCTTCCAGAATATACATGCCCCTGCAATGAAGAACAGCAGAAAGCCCTAAAAGAATGAGAGGGAACACTCATAGGTGTCCGCATACCCCCAGAAACATCTCCCAACATGTACAAGAGCAAAAGTAAATACAAGCAATATAAAGATTAAATTTAACCATAGGTGCACGGGTTTGCCCATCGCTTAGCTATGGGTAATGCAGCTTAAATGGTAGAAGAGGATAAAAAGGAATATATATGCAACTGAATCTGTATAGCAATAGTGTATTGGGCAGAGCATTCGCCTTCCGAGCAGTCATTCCCAGTTCGAGTCCCACTGCAGAACATCCCATTTTCCATGTCAAATCACATCATGACCAATATTTTTAGTTGCATAACCTACAAATAACATATATTTGTGAACTGGAGTACTGCATTAAATGCAGATGTGAGGTGTCAGTGTCATAATGTTGCAAAGTCCACAGATAATCACGCATGCCCCATACAGTATATGTACACAGGAATCAGGGATACAAATGGAAGGTAAAATGTGTAAAGAATGATAACTCCATACAGCTTCCAAATCCCCCACCTTCCCAAGAACCATTACACATTACTGTCTAAATTAGTGCAGTGGTTAGCAGGAGTAAGCACTAGTAAGCAAGTGTAAGCACTATTAAGCAGTAATAAGCAGTACTAAGCATATGTAAGCACTAGCAAGTGGGTTTAAACCTGTTGCATGGGACTAAGCAAGGCACACACAGGTTAAGCAATATTGAAGCTAACTCTCAGTAAGTATCATTAACCAGAGGTTAGCAGTGCTTACACTCACGCACACCCATGTAAACCCACTTACAACTGCTTAAAAGTGCCTTAATCACTCTGTATCAAATGGCCCTTGTTCTGCCCAGCAACAAAATAAACAGTCTTGCAGGTCTTGAGCCCAAGACCCTATACACTATAGTCACAGTAGTTAACCACCAAGCCATCACAGCAGTACATAAGAATGAGGCATCACCAAAAAAATCCTCACGATAGTAAAATCAAACTGAACATGTGAAAGGAATCAGTATACAGTCATATGTTTTATAACCTACTACATAACATGAATATGTGAATTGGAGTACAGAAGTAAGCCCAGATGTGATGTGTAATTGTAATAGAGTGTTGAAGTACCCTATTACACACAAGGACTCCATACAGTGTACATACACAGTTCCCTATCAGAATCCTGAAACACTATAAGCCTGAAAGTCAAAATCCTGAAAACTATTGACTGAAAATGCAAAATCTCGAAAATGCTAAATCCTGAAAGTCAAAATCCTGAAAACACAAAATGGACATACTGACGTCATTGTGGCTTTGCTATTGTTAGCCCTGTGGTGTTAGGTCATGCGTTGGGTCCAGGTAAGTGTGCGGTTGGTGTTATGTTAGGGTTAGGGGCGGTATAAGTGAGTTAGGGTTAGGGCGCAGGTTAGGCATGTATGCAATAGTGACAAATATTGGGGTTAGGGGCGGTTTAAGTGAGTTAGGGTTAGGGCGCGGGTCAGGTGAGTGTGCGATAGTGACGGACCTTAGGGTTAGGGTTAGGGTCAGGGTCAGTTGGTAGATATTAGTGTCTTTATAGTGACATATTACCATTATTTGTGTTTTCAGGATTTTGACTTTCAGGCTTATAGTGTTTCAGGATTCTGATAGGGAACCACATACACATATATCATGGATACCAGACATATATATAAGATGTAAAGAATAATAAATCAATGCCAAAAAGCAAATATAATGCTAAATAAATATTAAGCAATTCTAAAAATTGCACAGGCCAGCTTAGTTGGTGTAAGCAATGTGTAGGCCAGCTAACTCAATTTGCCCAGTGGTATACCGCTTTAAACAATGCCAACCTTAGGTAAGCAGGTTTGCCCAGAGCTTAGACTTTTCAAAACCAGCCAGTCACAGCAAAGTGCGGGAATTCGGCCCTACTTCAACCAACAGTAGGAATACATCTCATTACTGGTTGTAGCTTCCCCTTGCAGGCACCATGGTAGAAAGGCTAGAGGGAGTGTGCTTTTGGGCACAGCACTGGAGCATCCAGGAGTCCAGAGTCATGGCAGGACTCCTTGTCAAAGACCATGAGCAGAGACTGCTGCAGGGCCAGTACCAGGGTTCCCAATATAAGGCGGAAGCCTGGGACCATCTCACTCGTGACCTCACCAGTGCGACTGGCATACCCTGAACTGGTGAGCAGGTCAGGCATCACTATGCCAACCTGAAGCAGCATAAAGGAGATCTCTTGGATCAGTAGATCCAAGAGGCTAGGACAGCAGGTGTTGTCCCAGCTGTGTGTAAGTATCACTCCACTACATGTTTAATAATTGCCAGCTCATGTATATTATGGATAGGTATGGCTAAATATTCCTCTTATGTCCTTCACAGTGGCAAGTGAGCAATCTGAGAACCAGGAGGCCCATGGATATCGCCTGTAGAGGTTGCGACGTGAGGCAGGTTAGTAATACTCTTGCATGTACTGTCATAGGAAATAAATCTAAAACCATTAGTAAATTAATTTCCAGTATAAAACCTGTATTGTTTAAGGCAAGTACTGCATACATCGGAGAATATGGCACGAACAGTCTCATATAGCTTGTATGTAAATAAAAGCATAATAGCCTGGCAATAAAGGTCTGACTGCTGGACTGCATGTGTATACTCTGGTATCATATGGTAATGTAGATTTGCAATCACTTAATAGTACTGTTATATTAAGTACTGTTACCCACACTGTGCAACATAAATAGAATGTGTAGGAATGTCTGTATATGACTGGTGTAATCCCCAGAGGTCATTAAGTACAAATGAGAGAGACATAGACAGAAAACAGTGAAAAGACAGACAACAAAATCCGAATAGCACATGCAACTGAAACGTGAACTGTTGTATCTTTTAGCTCACACAGCCATGGTTCGAATCCTGGGAGTGGTAGTAGCCTGCATACAGAATCATACATCACCACTGTACAGACATGTCCAAAATGTCCAGTAAATGTTTCCATATCTGCTGCCTGTCACTCTGTCCCCCTGGGAAATCAGTGGGATGATCCCAAATGTATAGGCAGCAAACAAGAAATACAACTGTCACACATCTACAAGAACAAACCTGTTACTCAAGCAACTCCCCAAACTGTTATGAGAATAATAAGCCAAGTATGTCCTATCTACACCCCCATGTTGTCAAGCTGTGACCAGAGTGTGTACAGTAACAGAGTGAGATGTATGTGCATAATACGAATGTATAATCTGGTAATGTGTGTGGTAACAGTCAGTTAATGCTAACAAATATTGCTCCCACAGGTACATCGGATACGAACACTGTGCCGAGAAATAAAAGCTTGATACACTGTACTGGTACTGTTTACTCTGGTATTGTATGGAATTGTGAGTGTTGCAGTTGCTCTGAATAACAAGGTATCACTGATCACTGTCATCCACACTGTGCTACATAATCTAACTGTGTAGGAAATCCTGTATAAGACTGTTGTACATATGTCCCGGTTCACCTGCATGTGGTCAAGACATGGCAAGAGTCTGAGCAAAAAGAGATGGACAGGTATGTGCATAACATCAACCTGGAATATGGGAGTATGTGTAGAAACAGTTAGTGTTAAACAATCCCTCCACAGGTATACCAGGTAAGAGGTGTATAGTGCAGGTAAAGCCAGTTCATGTATAAAGATGCCGAAAGCCATATCACTGCACAAGCTAAGGCAATAGGGTAGTATAGTAATACTTGTTAAGGTACAGATAACAGCACTGACTAGGAAAGTAATGCAAACTATAGGAAAATACTAGTTGTTAATTGACATCTTTCTCCCCCCACCATATCTCCAACAATACAATAAATACCCACCTCAACTGGTACATGATGACTCCACTGTAAGGTTGGGACATATGTCCTTTTGGTTGATAATTATTTAAATCTGTTTCTATGCATGTGCTATGTTGAAATACTTCAACATTGGTGGCATGGTGCCATCAATGTACCTGCATGCTGTTGTTATTACCACTGTGGTCCAATATATGCATGTGTTCCATTTGCTAAGCAACTGTTCCATATCTGGTGTTTGGGTTAATGGGAATATCTATGTATGCTGTTATACCTAACCCTGGAATGTGTAGACTATTACTAACCCACATATGTTGATACACCATAAACACCATAGCACATATGGGAATGCAGGTCCCAGCGGACCCACCTGTCCCACCTCAACTGGCCATGGCATCGGGCACCGGCATGTTTGGTGCCCAAACCAGGACCTCCTCGTCTGTTGGTCCTACACCACCTCCGGGTGGAACCGCCTCAGGGGATGGGGCTCACTCCCAGGAGCAGGTGGGGAAAGGAAGCTGTCACCCATCTCCAGATCTGGGTACTGGTGCTTATAGAACTCAGTCAGCAGTTTGGAGATCTTCAATGCCAGCTTGAGGGCTGCATGTCATGACTAGAGGGTCGGCCTGGCTCTCTGACTCATCCCCCAGCACATCCACCTTTGGGGCTGTGATGGTGCAGTGGTGACTGCCCATGGGTGGGGATCTCAGTCCCACTGTTTCCTATAGGGGGCTCATGGGCTACCAATTCCCAACAACCCTCCCCATCAAGGTGTTTACCCCCCACATTGTCATATACTGCCCCAGTATGCATCTTGTTTGTCTCCTCTGTTAACCTACCCAACCTACTACCCCAAATATACCTACTATCCCTCCCCAACATCCCACTCTCAACTGAAAAAAGGGGGCAATCTCTTCCCAAAAAAAAATCTCACCCCATACATAGCTGTCCATTTCGCTCACGTGTACACTGGACACATGTAATCTGCTCTAATTGACATCACAACATATTATTGCTGTCCTCACTCTTCTCTCAGGAGTTTGTGTGTCCAAATCTATCTCCAAAGTCAGTGTATATGCACAGCTGTTGCTGTAGAAGAAATGGGCAGCTATGGACCTTCCCTACACCCTCCTGCACATCCCTACCTATTTCACCCGCTGTCTTTCCCCCTTTGTGTCCCTTTTTCACCACTTTCCTATCAACCCTTTTTTCTTTTCTTTTAAAGATATTAGAACTGGGGTATGTGGAAGTAAGCACTTTTAAGCAGCAGTAAGCGGGCTTAAGCTTGTTTGCATGGGGGTAAACAATGACTACACAGGTTAAGCAATTGAGAAACTAAGTCAGTATAAGAAACTGTAACTGAAAGTTAACAGTGCTTAGCTCCACGCAAACCCAAGCAAACCCGCTTACAACTGCTTAAAAGTGCTTTAACCACTCTGTATCCAATGGCCCTTGTGCTGCCCAACAACAAAATAAACAGCCTTTGCAATGCTCAAACCCAGGACCCTGCACACCATAGCCAAAGTGGTTTACACAATGCCTTGTCAAATACACATAACACTGATGTTTTCACAAACATATCATCCAGCTCAGTCATTCAACAGTACAGGAAATGTATTTCAACATGTAGATGTGTGTGTGTGTGTGTGTGTGTGTGTGTGTGTGTGTGTGTGTGTGTGTGTGTGTGTGTGTGTGTGGGTGTGTGTGTGTGTGTGTGTGTGTGTGTGTGTGTGTGTGTGTATTAATACTGAAATAGCTATAACATATCTATATATGTGGATATATATATATATATATATATTGAAATAAATACACACACACACACACATATATATATATATATATATATATATATAAACGTATATACATATGCATACATCTATAGATATATATGTCTGCATCTAAATGTATATATATATATATATATATATATATATATATATATATATAATATATATATATATATATATATATATATATATATATATATATATATATATATTATAAGCATAAATATATAAATCAATATAGGTATATACAGACATACATCTGCAGATATAAATGGGAACATAAAGAAAACATATATGTCCACATGCACCATTAATGGTGTTGAGGAAGCCCAAACAACATACGTCTTGTACGTATAGATATCCCCCTACAGCCAAACATGTCTGCCCTGCAATACAATACCAACTGTTACAGATCCCATGACCAGGACCTGGCACAACATGGGCTCAAGATGTTAACAGTACTCCATCTCACCCTTATGAAGTCAGGCTGGTATCAGTAACATATCATGCAGTACAATCTGGGTACCATAGGGAATGTACTATGTGGAAGCAATCAACATTCCTAGAATACATATACACAAACACATGTATGCAGATACAGATATATTATATATATATATATATATATATATATATATATATATATATATGTGTGTAACTACGCATACACACAGAGAGATATGTATAGGAAGATACATATGTAGAAGGTGCACACATTACGGAACAACCACTATGCCAGCAATTGCCACCTTACCAACTGCACACTGTATAAACCACACATACAAATGACAATTGTTGCCTGCAACATATACCCACAGAAAGGTAAAAGGATATAACACCACACACTGGTTTGCATACATGGGAAAGCTTTATTTGTGTACTATTATAGTTGCATAATGTCATGTCATATAGCTATTTAGACACTGACATACATATAAACAACGTAATGCAACTGTGAAACAGTTATATTAATACAGTAGTCTTGAAAGGTTTACATATGTTCCTGTCCAGGCTGAGGCCTTCAAGTAGTGCAATAGTAAAGACAGACTGGGCCACAAGATACTAATCAATCAACAGTAATTAATGCAGATGTATAGTCTAGCAGACTCTATCTACATTCTTTACACAATCTCTAGGGTGTAAAGACCTCAGTTGACACAATGGGATGTATCTGTTACATAACAAGGCATAACTAACACCATCACAATCACACTGACAAGCAGAACAGTATGTATGGCAGGAGGCAGTAGGCCTGCATTTACCCAAGGTGAATTGTATAGTAATGTACATCCAGATACCTTAATGCAGCTTACCCCTGATACCCCCACATGTTGTACAGCCTAGGTTAGGTATGGTGCATCCCCACCCTAGACTCAATAATACAGGGCCATATACCACTGTTACATACACTGACCTCTGGAGTGCATAAGGGGACACATGTATTGTGTAGGTGAAGCCCACACATATATGGACCCAACCCCACAGTATGTGTGGGGGACATAACAGCAGTGGACTGATGGCGGGAATGGCAGCATTACATACCCACAGCCCACTACATAACTAACCTTGACAGCATGTCATATGTACAAAGCCTGGTATGTAGGTGAAGGACAGAGGCTGGAACACAGACTCATATGTGTAAAACTGTTGCCATACACTAAGCAAGTCACTGGTGTTACAGGATAGTCTGCAACGTACCCTTAGTCAGGAATATGAAGTTAGAAACAGAAATGGATGTAGCCGTGTACTTATAGCACTCAGCACACACACTGCCAGTGATATATCACAATACCTGTGTTGTGGACAGAAAAAGCATAATAGGCACACCTCTGGCCATCAAGTGGATAGGCCCACAGTTCAGAGCTATGCAGACAGACTGCATTCCAAGCTAAACTAGTATGTACACACAAACCATGTAACACCGGTGCTATACAATGCATACAACAACACTACTCACTCTCTGTCTGTAGTTCTGGAACCTCCTACAAATATGTAGCTGGCCTGAGTGTGCAGGTTCTCCTGTAAGAGGTATTGCTACCTGCTGTCTGTAACACTGCTGCCCACACACAGGAAGGATATCCATCATAGAGGAAATGTAAAGGGACCACGCCCACATGATGTAGGGATTTATAGTAGTTGGTTGCCATGACAGTGGTAATTGGAAGTACTACACAGCATGCTGCATGCAGGTAGCAAGCGGAGGACACTGATTGGTGCAGAGGCCATCACCTGATCATGTGCATCACCTACAAATTCCATGCTGCAATCTATGCAAAGCAGCTTATTCCATTTACTGGAGAGAGACTGAGAGAGAGAGAGAGTGATAGAGAGAGAGAGAGAGAGAGAGAGAGACAGAAAGAGAGAGAATATGCGTGTAAGGCACAAAAAAAAAAAAAAAAAAAAAACATTAAGAAAACCATCCAGAAGAGACTTCATTCCCAGAACACGTATGTGGAGTATATATGTATATAATTTTACAGTAGTACTTGGTCCATAAAAATGAGATAGATGATGTGGAATGATTTATATATGCCTTCAGGTGTTGTAATGATGTTCAGCTGAACAACTGCTAAGGACAATAGAGTCTGCCCCTGTGGGTAGTGGGCCATATCTGTCAGATGTGCAAAGCAGCACTGACTGATAAAATGTAAGCCATCATAGTGTGTGTTGTGTAATGGGAGGTATTTATATTACATGGCCAATAGCTGGTGGTGGAAGTAATGCCATAATGATGGACATGTGGGTTCCACAGACCACCTCTTGCAGGATACTCATTTTAACCTGTATTATAGCATGCAGGATAACCATAGGTGTGTAATAGGGTACCTGCAATCTGGTCCTACATATACCCCCCAATGTCAGGCTGTGTCCATATGTGGCACCTGTCTGTGTGGTGGCAAGGCAGAACAGTGCAACTGTGCAGGAAGGTTTTGTGAGATTGTGAATCTAATGTCTGAATGTTCCCCGCATATAGGTATGCATTTGTGTGTATATATATATATATATATATATATATATATATATATATATATATACTTAGAACTCTTAGATATCTCTGTGGTGTAGTAGTATTGTCTAGTGTTTTAATTATTTATTATTAAATATTTTAGAAACCTTTACCTGTGGCTGGTTTGTGTAGAGAAGTAGACTCTAAGGTACGTTGCATATTTATAGAGGTTATCATAATAGGCCACCGTAATAAGCCTTAGACTGAGTAGTCACATTACCAATTGGATAATAATATTGCACAGTAATAATTGGACACCCTTTCAAGGGCCTTTGGGTTATTAAGCTGGTGGTGGCAGGAATTACTACCGTATAGTCTGGGTAAAGGGGCACAGCTAGAGAATCTGTATCAGCCTTTCCCAGGAGTGTCTGAGAAGTTGTATAAATACTTATCTCAATGTGTGGGTGTGTGTCTCCTACCTGGGCAGGGACACAAAGCACTGGTTGGACAGAGAGGGTATTGGAGGCTAGCTTGCCAGCTAGGCTGAGATCTGGACCCTAAAGCTGTGCCAGTGGGGATTCTTATTAGGGATCTGGATAGCAAGGGATCAACCAGCCTCAGACTGACTGTGATTTCTGTGTGCACTTAAGGGAAATTGTACTTTACTGTGTGTATTAGTTATCCTTTCCTCTTGTAGGAGATGACCTCCCTGGTGTTAGTGGTGAGGTTTAAGGCTCCTTGAGTGCTGAGCCAGGGCATGGTCAATGCAAGTGGTGGCAGTGGTTGGGATAAGATATCCTCACAAGTGTTTGGCAGTGGTGTGGGTAGAGTGAATCCTGTAGCTTATGTACAGTGATCTCTGAAAGTGTGTTGTACTCTAAATCAGCCATGCAGTTTATACTCAGAGTTCAGATCACAATTGTTTTATTTATTTTGCTAGCTTAGTTAGTCAGGGTGAGCAGGCAGTATGTCAGCACAGGAGTATGGAAGGCTGACAAGGTGCCAGCTGGTGGAGATGTGCCAGGCTAGGAGACTGGTGCATGGAAAGCTGACTTAGGCAGACCTGATTGCTGCTTTGGTTACAGCTGCATCAGAAAACAGCATCCAGGAGGACAATCTCACTGGAAGTGGAGATACAATATCCTCAGAGAATGGACAGCTCAACCTTTCTGCAGTGGACTTAAAAATCCAGCTGGAGCTAAAGAGACTTGAGTTGGAGACCAGGCATTTGGAGATAGAAGCCGAATAAAAAGAGCTTCAGAGGAAGCATGAGAGTGAAATGCTGACTCTTCACCAGAGTCATGGAGGTAATGGAGAAGGGAGTAACTGGACCCCAGAAGCACAACAGATCAGTACATTTCTTCCACAATTTAAAGAGGGGGATAATTTTGATAGTTTCATTCACATGTTTGAAAGGGTATGCAAACAGTATAGTGTTGACCAAAGGCTCTGGGTACGGTTCCTGACCCCCTTACTCCATGGGAAAACTTTAACTTGTATATCACAAATGCCTGACTCTGCCTGTTTTGATTATACTGCTGTAAAGAAATGTATGTTACAATGTTTTAAGCTAACACCTGAAATGTATAGAAAAAAAAAATTGTGAGCATAGATGCAAGGCAGATGAAAATGTATGTGACTATGTTGCTGAACTGAGCACTTATTTTCATAGCTGGGTGAGTGGATGTTAGGTCACCACTTTTGAAGGGCTGCCAGACCTTTTGGTGAATGAACAAGCCATTAGCACTTTGCCTGAGGACATGAGGATCTGGTTAGCTGATAGACAATGTGCTACTTCAGATGAGTTGGGGAAGAAGGGAGACCTATACCTGGCCAGCAGGGCAGCCCTGCACAGGAAGAGTACCCCCAGTACTGCTCTTGAGTCTAAAGGAACACATGGTGGGCAGTGCAGACTGCCCCAACAGAATTTGCCAGTAGCAGGGGAAGCCACTAGTCCAGGTACACATCCAGGAGTGTGGGTTAAATGTTTTGAATGCAACCAGTGGGGCCATGTGGCATACAGATGTCCATGGAGGCAAGGTGGGAAACCAAAGGTGAGGGAGCCAGTAAGTGGGAAAGACAAAATGCCAATGGTGGGTTGTCTTGAGACAACCAGGGTATGGAACTGCCATCCTGCAGATGTCCTGAGAGGGAAGGATTTGGAGGAGGCAGTACTATGTACTCATGCAGTTACATGTAATGAGGCTAGGAGACAGGGTCTAGAAGCCTGGGGGAGACCCAGATAGACTGCATACTTGCAGCCAGGACTGCTGAGGTGGTTACTTCAGGGAGTGAGCTATGTTGTAGCAGTGAGACTGAATGTGAGTCACAGCTGCTTATGAGTACTGATGTTCCCTTGGACAGGGTAACTGCAAAGGTAAAAGTGAGTAGTAGTACCCAGGCTGACAGTGAGACACCACTGTTAGAGGATGCCAGACTTCCAGTGGAAGGGGAGCTGGGAAGGGTTACAAGGAGGGAGTTGAGGCAGGCTCAGCTCTCAGACCCTACATTGCAAGGCCTGAGGCAGGTAGCTAGGGAGGCACCTGATTCTCAAGGAAAGGGGGAATCTGTATACTGTGACAAGGGTTACTGTACAGAGAGAGGACCCCTGAGGGAGGGCTAGAAGGTGAGAGAGTACAGCAGTTGGTAGTGCCTAGAGCTTACCGTCTGGCACTTCTAGCCATAGCCCATGATATTCCCTTTGCAGGTCATATGGACATACAATGTACAAAGAGGCATATTGTGCGCAACGTCTATTAGCCTGGAATTTCCAGAGATGTAACAGGGTACTGCAGGACCTGTGAGCAGTGCCAAAAGGTAAGCAAGGCAGGAGACAAGGTGAGAGCTCCTTTGATGCCTTTGCCTGTGATTGAGGAGCCATTTCAGAGGGTAGCTATGGATATTGTGAGTCCTCTGAGTACCCCAAGTTCCACAAGGAAAAAGTATATCCTAGTGGTAGTGGATTATGCTACATGATACCCTGAGGCAGTTGCTTTGTCCTTCATTGAGGCAGACAAGGTGGCAAATGCTTTGTTAGAGATTTTCTGCAGGGTAGGTTTACTAAAAGAAATTGACTGACCGAGGTGCCAATTTCATGTCAGACCTGCTGGCTTGTCTGTGAAAGTCCTGTGGGGTGAAGCACATGAAGACCACCCCCTACCATCCCCCAGACTAATGGTCTTGTTGAGAGGTTAAACTCTACAATCAGATCCATGCTATGAGCATTTGTGGATCAGTTTAAGAGGGAGTGGGACAAATATTTGCCCCATCTGTTGTTTGCTTACAGAGAGGTTCCCCAGGAATCCACAGGTTTATCACCCTTTGAGTTGCTTTATTGGCATAGGGTGAGGGGACCTCTAGATTTAATTTGAGGTTAATAGGCAGGTGAGTGTGAGTCTCACAAGGAGTCTGTTGTTGCATACATCCTAAACCTCAGGACAAGGCTCAGGAAACTCATGGTCATGGCCCAGGAGAACCTGGCAGAAGCCCAACAACAGAAAAAGGTGTAGTATGACAGGAATGCTCAAGCTAGAGAATATGCTGTGGGGCAGCAGGTAAAGGTTCTCATTCCTGTCAGACACAACATGCTGGCAAGAAAGGTAAGTAATGTTAACTACATGGTGGAAGTGTTAGGCAGATGGCAGGGGCATAAATTGTACCATGTTAAAATGATGAAACCTTACTATGATAAAGAGGCCTTGGTGCTGAGTATTTGCAGTGGATTGCAGGAGGAGTCTGAGGGAGATCTGGGGACTGATCTCCTCGGTGAGGCTCGGGCTGACACCTCGGTCGAAAGGGTAGCAATGTCGCAGCAGCTATCTCCTACCCAGGTTCAAGAAATCCAAGAAGTTTTGCAGGAATTTAGGGACGTGTTCACTAGGAAACCAGGGTGCAGCCACTTGGTGCAGCATCAGGTGGATACAGGACTTCAATGGCCTATTAGGCAGGCCCCTTATAAGGTGCCTGAGAGAGAGTCAAACAGACTCAGAGAGAAGAGGTACAGGAGATGTTGGAACTTGGGGTGATTCAAGAGTCCAACAGTCCCTGAGCCTCGCCAGTGGTGTTGGTGCCAAAGAAGGATGGCAGCACCAGGTTCTGTGTGGATTACATGAAATTAAATAGTCAGACAGAGTCGGATGCTTACCCCATGCCTAGGACAGATGAGGCCCTAGAGCAGCTGGGTGGGGCTAAGTATCATACAACCATTGAACTTACCAAGGGTTACTGGCAGGTGCCCTTGACTCCCAGTGCTAGAGAGAAGTCAGCCTTTGTGAATTCTTTCAGCTTGTATGAGTTCATAAAGATGTCCTTTGGGATGAAGAATGCCCTGGAAACATTCCAGAGGCTGGTGGATAATATCCTAGCAGAAGCAGGAAGGTGTGTCCTTGCTTACCTAGATGATATTGCCATCTACAGTCATTCCTGGCCAGAGCACCTTCAGCATGTCAGGGAGGTGCTGGGAAGACTACAGAGGGCAGGGTTGACTATTAAGCTGAGCAAATGTCAGGTGGTTATGGCAGAGGTCTCCTACCTAGGACATACAGAGAGGAGTGGTAACATAAGGCCAGAACCTACCAAAGTGGAAGCTATACAGGCATGGCCTGCACCTGTTACCAAAAAGCAGGTGAGGGCATTCTTAGGGACAGTAGGGTACTACAGAAAGTTCATCCTTATTTATAGCACTATAGCTGCTCCTCTCACAGACCTGACAAAGAAGAACAGGCCAGATAAGGTAGTGTGGACCCTAGAAGGTGAGCAGGCATTTCAGAAGCTAAAAGAAGCTTTGGGAGGACTCCCTGAAATAGCAAGTCCAGATTACAGCAAATAATTTGCTGTGCAAGTGGATGCTTCGAACCATGGGGTGGGGGTTGTACTTAACCAGATTTCTTCAGAGGGGGAAGAGCACCCAGTAGTTTATCTCAGTCATAGGCTCAAGGGAGGAATGCTATGCAGCTGTAGAAAAAGAAAGTCTAGCTATAGTGTGGGCATTGCAGAAACTTCAGCCTTATCTGTATGGCAGAAAATTCACTGTAATGACAGATCACAACCCTCTAATATGGTTAAACAGAGCCAGTCAGCAAAATGCCAAGTTGCTAAGATGGAGCCTGGGTTTGAAAGCATATGATATGTCAGTGCAGCACCACAGTGGGCATAGCAATGCCAATGCATTTGGGCTCTCAAGACAGGGAATGAGGTGAGGTACCCTCAGATAGACCTAACCCTCTCAAGCGGTGTTTTTCAAGGGTCACTTGAAAAACTAGCTTGAGTTCTCCAGGGGGAAGAGATGTGAAGATTGGGGAAAGATGGGTGAAGGCTGCCAGCCTAGTCAAATAGAATTTTATACATAATTCTATCATTTGTATAAATAAATGTAAAATACAGGCGTGTGTTTTTAAATGGAAGAAAACACTGTAAAATGTGAACTTCAAGATTGTTGCAACATTGCCATCTGCTGTAAGAAAAATCAAGCCAAGCATTTTAAATGTTCTTTGAAGTTACAATTATCTAAAAAAGGGGTGCCAAAGTGGCTAGCTGAACACACTCTTTCTATTGTCTTAACTTAAGGAATAATTGTTAGAGTATACATGTGAAATGTCTTTTATTGTTGTAGTTTCCTGAGCAGGTGTTAGCTTGCTAAATAATGCAGATTGTGGCCTGGGAACTCCAGACTAAGTGTCAAAATGATGTAATGTGAATACTGGGAAAACCTAAGTGTCAAAATGATGTAATCTGGGAGGTCCTTAGCAGAGCTGTTTGTTGGAGTTTTAAAAACTATATAGTTCAGTGAGAGACTGAAAGCATTTGTCTTGGGTCATCAACCCCAGTACTGCTTATGCTCTTTATGAATGTAAGTAGGATTATAGCACTGTGTTTTCTCTTAAGAATAGCTAAAGATTAGAAAGTCAGATTAAGTGTTTTTCTTTGACATCAGACTTGTCCTACTGTATTGTTTTAAGTTTTTGTGTAATCTCTGAACTCTTAGATATCTCTGTGGTGTAATAATGTTGTCTTGTGTTTTAATTATTTATTATTAAATATTTTAGAAACCTTTACCTGTGGCTGGTTTGTATAGAGAGGTAGGCTCTAAAGTACATTGCATATTTATAGAGGTTATCATAATAGGCCACTCTAACAAGCCTTAGACTGAATAATCACATTACCAATTGGATAATAATATTGCACAGTAATAAATGGACACCCTTTCAAGGGTCTTTGGGTATCTGATAATTATTAAGTTGGTGGTGGCAGGAATTGCTACCGTATAATCTGGGTAAAGGGGCACAGATAGAGAATCTGTGTCAGTCTTTCCCAGGAGTGTCTATGAAGTTGTATAAATACTTATCTCAAAGTGTGGGTGTGTGTCAGCTACCTGGACTGGGACACAAAGTGCTGGTTGGACAGAGAGGGTACTGAAGGGTAGCTTGCCAGCTAGGCTGAGATCTGGACCCTATAGCTGTGCAAGTGGGAGTCTTATTGGGGACCTGAACAGCAAGGGAGCAACCAACCCCAGACTGACTGTGATCTCTGTGTGCACTTAAGGGAATTGTACTTTTACTGTGTGTATTAGTTATCCTTTCCTCTTCTAGGAGACAACCTCCCTGGTGTTAGTGGTGATGATTGAGGGTCCTTGATTGCTGGGCCAGAGCACTGTCATCACAGTTAGCACTGCTTAGCTTCATGCAAACCCATGCAAACCCACTTAAAGTTGCTCAAAACTACCTTAACCACTCAGTATCTGACAGCCCTTGTTCTGTCCAGCAACAAACGGAACAGCCATTGCAGGTCTTGAATGCAAGACCCTGTATTCTAAAGCACAACACTTAACCACTACACCATGACCACTGTAAAAACAGCTGTTGTTTTTCCAAGATATCTGTCAGTACACATATTGAGTAGTATCGAACAATTGTCTTTACTTCCACAATTGTGTAGTACTTGTTATTAATATGTCTGTTGCATCATATATGTTGTTTTAACATAATGTGCACATAGCAGATACATACGGTGAGGTACATCTGGGAGAGTATACACAACCGTGAGGTTTACACATGACAGGAATATGGATATATACATATAATAGGTTGATGTTTATATGTACATACACATGTATATTCATACATATGTCTGTATACACATCAGTATAGTGCAACATATATATGGCCATGTGCACATCTCTTTGTATGTATATGTATACATCTGTATAGATCTATATATATATATAGATATATAGGAATGCACATCCTATGTGTACAAATATGCCTATTCATGTAGATATATATGTAGATATTTATAACTATATGTGCATACATATCTATTCTGATATACTTATTAGTGTCAATATATATGTAGATATCCATAAGTATATGTGTGTGTGTGTATATATATATATATATATATATATATATATATATATATATATATATATATATATGTT
>NC_056747.1:993753909-993911409 GCF_019279795.1 Protopterus annectens
GTATTCTGCCTGTGTAATTGCCTGCTTCTAATTGTTTTCACCTGCTAGCTCTACTAGTATTCCCTGCTAGCTTCCTACTATTTCTTCTGCTTCCTTTTTCCTCCCTGTTTCCTCAGGGGAGAGCAGTGCGCATACCAGTGAAAACACATTCACAGTGGCTACCATGCGCGCACACATGCTTGCATGGACTAGAATCTGCTTATTCAGGTTAAAACATGCGCACACCTGCACAAACAGGTTTATATATCTTTAAACAGGCTCCTACTTGCTTACTCTGCCTTACACGTGCGCACTTTGTCTTACTCGCGCCTCCCAGCATGCACACGCGCACATGCACGCACAGCAAGAAACTTTGGTGTTGGCCACAGTGTACACCTTTCATTTCTTGACTTTCCAATGCTTATCTGTTGACACTCTTCTTTTTATGCTGTGTGATTGACATCTTTCACATACCACTTTGCTCCAATGAGCTTGATTTCTTCATGACATTCCCCCCTGTGATGTCACCTATCTCCTACTCTGTTACTCCCCCGTATCTAACTCTACACAGACTGTGCTCATTTGCTATGTGACAGTGTGATTCACTATCCTACCACTCATTTACATAGGATTGCCTACTAATGCTTAGTTACATGTCTTACACTCAGTTTCCCCCCTTAGCAACCACTAGATGGTGGCCATGTTTTCTGTCTGCTAGTCCCTGCATTGCAAATCCATGCATTACATAAAACCCTCATTTGTGGGTTTCAAACCTTTATTTTTATGTTTTATGTGGTGCAGTCCATTTGCGTGGGGCTGCGCTGTGTTTAAACATTGCTGATCGCAGAAAAAAAAATATTTTATTTCATGTTTGCATCGGGTTACCATGCCAATGGCCACATATTTGGCCATTGTCATGCTGCCTGCTACATATGCACACTTTATTTGGAGCTGTCATGGCTCCATTGTGTTATTTGCAGTAACATACTCAGTTGTCAACTGAGTACATTTCTGCACCTAACACGACTCTTACACGGGCTGGTTTCAGCTTCATGGCTCGCTAATCTACCTCATTTGCATGCCTTTCGGCTGCAAGTGAGGTAATTAGCATATCCACGCCCTGCCTGTGTAAGAGACATTTTAGCTGGTCTCTTACATGGGATTTCGGGCTGTTCCTGGATCGCGATGGCTGCATGGAGTCTTACACGACTCTTAGACTCCATGCAAGCCATCCTGAATCCTGCCCATTGTTACTGTAGTAAGGGGGAAAAAGGATGAACATGAATAAGACCAGACTAATACACTGAATGAAGTTCTGTACTTACAAAAAAAAAAAAAATAGAAAGGCAAAGTGTCAGCTTTAGGTGAGACTGAAGTTATCAGAAGAGCAGACAGGAGTCTACTAGGTAGCTAGAGAAATAGCTTCATGTGGATAAGCTCTATTGCTACCATGGATGCTGAAAGAAATAAAAATGTGTTAGGTGAACCCCTGGTAAAACTGCACACTTTCTCAATGGGGGAAGAATGAAATTATGCACAAGGACTGAAGAGTGTCACTAATTGACCTTTTACACACAAAATATTGCAGGAAGACACAGTTTAATGTAAACCATCCAGCCTTATCTACATTACAGTAAATGTTATGGGGAGAATTTTGCTGGGTAGGCTGGCAGAGTTCTTGACTGTGAATTATTTAGCAGGTAGGCAGTAACACAATTTAGCTCAGCTCTGGTCTTGTCAGTCTCTAATCTAATCTAATCTAATCTAATCTAATCTAATCTAATCTAATCTAATCTAATCTAACCTAATCCAGTTGTATCAATGGCAATGCATCAAGTCTAACAGTGGGAACAGAATAGCTGTCTGTCTGGTGCCAGGATTAAATCACACATGCACTCAGTTCTCTGAGCAACAAGTACAATTATGACTCTATTATAGTTCATGTTGGTGTGAATGACCTGAGACATACTTCACTTGGCTATATGAAGAGAGACATGGTCAAGCTCTCTGAGTATGTGTCCCAGGCAGGTATGTCCCTAGCCTTAAGTAGCATACTACCCACATCTAGAATGATGCCACAGTATAAATAAGAATTATTTATTTCAATAATTGGCTTAGTTTTTGGTGTCATTCCAAGGGGATCAATCTCCTGTCTGCCTGGTAAGCCATGGTCGACAAACCTCGCTGCTTTGCCAGAGACAGTTTGCTCCTGGCACCCCCAGGCTTTCAGCTGCTGGTAAAGGCCTTTGCCTCCCACATAGTTCCTTTTTTAGACAAGGTCTCAAAAACAACATTACTGACATGAAATTAACCATTCAGAACAAAATAAGGGTCATGCTGCTAAATGCTAGAAGCTTAAACCAAAAACTGCACTCCCTGGAAGCACTTCTATCTCTAGAAGATGTAGATGTCTCTGCAGTCACAGAAACCTGGTTTAAGGCCTGAGAGAGTACCCAGGCCCTGCAAGGCTACACTGCCTTGCACACCTTTAGACTGCAAAAGGAAAGTGTGAAAGCCAAAGGAGGAGATGTTTCCGTCTATAAGAGATAAATTCTCCTCACATCTAGTTAGAGTGGGAAACTCCGTGGAGTCAATCCAGGTCCAGATTACAGTGGGTAAGTCCCCCATTTAAGTCCTATACAGTTATAGATCCCACTCCATGGGTCATGGCATCCATGAAGCCTAGTTAACCAAACTGAAGACAATCCAAATTTAACCAAGCACACTGGTTATGGGGGATTTCAATTATCCCACCATCAACTGGGAGACCTACTCTAGATCAAACTCGCTAGTGTGTCGCCCCACCACTGGACTAGTAATCAAGGAGCTTCAATCCTCACCACTGGCATCAGCGGGGAAGGTACACTGGGAGGATAACAGGTACACACACAGTAAAGTGCAATTCCCCTTAAGAGCACACACAGACCACAGTACGGGGCTGGTTTCTCACTCTTTCTCCAGATCCCCAATAAGACTTCCCACTGGCACAGCGACGAGGTTGACATCTCAGCTGAGTGGCCAGGCCAAGACGTCCAGCAATCTCTCTGTCCAACCAATGTTCATGTCCCTGCCCAAGCAGCTGACACACATAGCAGACTTTGAAGTCTGATTTACACACACACACACACACACACACACACACACACACACACACACACACACACACACACACACACACACGCTCGCACACACACACCTGGGAAAGGCTGGCACAGGTTTACTAGCTATGCATCCTTTTGCCAAGATTATAAGGTAGTTATAACTGCCACCAGCCAGCTCCTTATCAGCTGCTTTAAGGCCCTTAACAAAAGGTCTCCAATTTTACTGTGTAATGTTACTATCACTACAAATAGTAATCTGACCAAGAGCAAGGCTATTAGGAGTGATCTACACAGTGTCACCAAATAAATATGCAAGTACTCACAGGGCTTACATATTTCTAGACAGACCAGCCACAATGAAAGGTTTAAACATATTTAATAATAAAAATTAAAAGAAGAGAAAATACTAAATAAACATTTACAGTAGCATCAGAGTTCAAAATCACAGGAAATATTTAAAACAACATTGCAGGACAGTCTCAAATAAATAAAGAAAACCATCTAAATTAAGCTTTGCTATATTCCTGACTATATCTAAAATAATTATTCTGTACTCTAGTACACTTACTTAATTAGAGCAGCAAGCCAGCTGTGGTGAATTCTAGCTGATGTTGTCAGGTCAAAGACAGAATACAAAATGCTCAGTCTGTCTCAGAGACTTCTTAAATTAATATCTCAGATATTGCTGCTGGGATAGCTTGCAGAATGACATTTTATTTTATTTATTTATTTATTTATTTGGAGTTTGTTTTCCAGGATAGTCCATTGGGCTACAAGGAGCCCATTTTCAATGGAGTCCTGGGGAGAAACGCACCAAAGAAATACAAATGCATAGTACAGAAAGAGCACAAATCCATAATATACATGTCAATTAAATGTTAAATACATTTCTTGTATAGTACAAACTCATATTGCACAATTCAAATAGATGTTACATAATACAGAAATAAAAAAAATTTTCATTAGGAAAATTACATCAGGTTAGATAATTGTTTAGTCATTGGTCGAATATGTCCCAAGGGATGTAAAACTTTAGGAGGAGCCAGGCAACAAGGCTTTTATATAAGGAAGCCCTGCTTATTTTAAAATTTGGAACTTTAAATCCTGATGGTATGAATGCTGATTGTAATTGCAAGGTTCTGATTTGATTATTTAATTATGTAATTAATTGTTTAATGTATGTATTTGGTTGTATATATAGTGTAAATTGAGTATGGTTCTATATTCCATTGAAGGTAGTGAATGCCAAGGCGCTAAAACTTATTAAACTCTTTGTTTTTTCCTGGACTGGATTGTCGTATTTGTTCTGCAGTTTTACTATTTTGCTGTTCTACAGTGTGTGTTGGTTAGTGGCTTCTACTTGTTTCTGCCCATGTCCAGTGATTCATTGTTAGACCTGCCTAGAATATTTAGGCAGGGACAAAGGGAATCTTCCCAATGGAGTATTGAACAATATACCGTTCATCTGAATGAGCAAACCAGCAACAGAGTAATGTCGTCCTGTGATACTGAAGATGTAAAGCCTTGGGAGAAATACTTTGGTATGGAGAACAAGAGGAGAAGTAATAATCCTTTTCATCTATTGGTCAAGGTACAGTCTGTACTTTATCAGCAGAAATGCAACAGAAATATGATAAATTAGACAAATTGCTACATAAAGAATTGTCAGTTCATCTTAACATTCTCAGCCTAAAATGCTATTTAGAGCTGGAAGTCACACCTCATGGCTTAAGGGCTTTTAAAAGCCCGAATACTCTGTTTAAAGCTGAGGATGAAGAAGATGTTAAGTTCCAAAAAAGGTGGGTGTTGGCAGCCCACAAATGTTTCATAAAATGGATTACAATTTTGGTGGAAAGGGATTTATTGAAACATCGACTTAAGGAAGAAATATCTAATATCTGTGAAGAACTGACTAATAATTCACACAATAATAAGCTCCATCACCTTTTGGGGGATATCACTGTAGCATTAATTGAGTCTGAGCATCAAATTTTGGCTGTTAAAAAGAGAAAACTTTTGAGAGATTTGGGGGAATACAAGAAAGGCTCTGCCTTCTTGTGGAGAATGAATCAGAGGTCACATCACAAGGATGTACATTTCCAAGTCACAGAAAATTCTGATAATTCAGCAGCCAAAGCTGGCATTTCTTCTGATTTTGCAGAAGAATCTACCGATTGGGACAGTGACAATAATGACTATCCAGGTCTACCGGCAGCACAAGAACCACATTATATGAATAAAACTTTTCATGGTGTTAGGGAGAACTATAACAATAAAAAAACAGGGCAGGGGCTCATTTGAATTAAAAGTAAAGGATTATGGACAACAAGAGAGAAATAACTCATATCCTCAGCAGCAACAGTCAAGGTACAAGAAGTTTAAAAGAAATTAATGTTATTAATGACTCTGCTTATGTTGTAAATTTGTCGAGCTATGCCCTAAATGATTGGGAATTAGCCGTATTGAGCTTGGGTCTTAAATTTGTTCCTACGGTAATACCGCGACTATACATGATTAAGAAAGATGTGTTCTGTTTAGTTAGAAAACTACATGTATGGAATTATTTTTCATAATAATTTGAACAAAGAAAGTGATGCTCAATATGTTTCTGATAGTATAGATGATACAGATGTGAGCTTTTATTCTTTTTGCTCAGATTCTGAGGATGTAGGTGCTTTGAATGCCTATTGCCAGTTAAATACAGATACTGTTCCCTATAAGTCACAATATATACCACCATTTAAGCATGAACGTGTCCAGCAGTTTTCTGTTATGGTGAATTATGTAATTGAGAACCTTGCTGCTGAGTTTGAAAAATATAAAAATAGAGTGAAATATAACTTGACTAAAAGTGAATGGGATGCTTTACGTAACCTGAGTAATAAGAAAGAGATAATTTTCAAACCAGTGGATAAAGGTAACAAACTAGTTTTGTTACATAATGAACATTATTTAAAAATTTGTTATCAACACCTTAATGACATCAATATGTATAGGATAATTAATGTTGAATATTATCAGCAGGCTGTTGTAGAGTATAAATATTTGTTAATGAAAAGGAACAGATTAGGCTATTTTTTTGAAAAATGATGTTGAGAAAAAATTTGATACTAAAGGCTGTGTAATGGCAACATTTTATTGTTTGCCAGAGATACACAAACACATGACTGACCCCCCAGGAAGACCACTAGTGTCAGCATATAATTATTTTTTTAATAAAATAGGCATTTTTTGCATAATTATTTGTTAAATATAATTAAGAAACAGGTATCATATATACAAGACACTTTTGACTTTTTGAAAAAAATAAAAAATATCCGTTGGGAACAAAATATGTTTTGGCTAGTGATTGATGCCAAAAGTCTGTACACAAGTATTAAACATAAGTATGGCTTGGAGGCATTGAAATGTGCAATGGATGATAGTCCTGTGTCAATATATATTATTGCACTTATTGATTTTAGTTTAAAGCACAATTTCTTTGAGTTTAATGGCACCTTATATCAGTTACAGGGTACAGCCATGGGTGCTCCATATGCACCCATGTATGCTAACATCATGATGGCATTGTTGGAAAATGAATACTTGTATAAAGGTGATTTTTTTATCAAAATTGTCTCTTACTACTATAGATATATAGATGATCTTATTTTTTTATGTAAAGGGGGCAAAAATCAAGTTAATACATTTGTGAATAAACTTAATAATAATAGGTTTGGTTTGATGTTTGATATTTCAGCCTGTGGTGAACAAGTAGTCTTTTTAGACTTGAACTTAAAGGAAATTGTTGGTCAAAGTATCTCTACTTCTGTTCAAAGGAAATTTGAAGGTACTAATTTTCTTCATGGCTCAAGCTTTCATCCCCCTCATTTGTTGAGATCATTACCCTATAGTGAATTTATAAGAATTAAGAGACTTTGCAACAACGAAGATGATTTAGAAGTTGAATATAATAAAACTTTAACTATGTTTATTCAAAGGGGTTATGAACAGGAGGTTGTGAGGGAGGCATTGAGCAAAGTGAGGATGACAAATAATTTGTATAGGAATAGAAGTGTGAATATAAAAGAAGAAAATCAGGCTGTAGAAGAAAAAAAAATATGTATATGGTCATTACATGTGACCTACTGAGTGATAAAGTAGCCTCTATTATAAAACAATATTGGGGCTATTTTCTCAAATTTAAAGAATTTGCTGGACTGTGTACCAAACCAATATTTTCCTCTAGAAAAGGATGTAGTATTAAGGACAGATTAGTACATAGTAGATTCCGTGCCTTCTTTGAAGGTTGGGCATCTAGCTGGCACCTCGGCACCCATAAAAAAATCTATTGCCACTCATTAGCGGACCAGAGTTCCACTGTGGCAACCCCTAACCGTGAAAAGTCGAAAGAAGAACAAAGTACATAGTAGATTCCAAATCCCATGTCCTAGGGTATGAAATACTTTGCAAGTTTTAGGCACTGTTCCATGCGATAAATGTATTGCTTGTCAATATGTAACACAAAACTTCCAATATATAAATGGGAGGAAATTTAATGAATCATCAAATTTTTGCTGTACCACTGAATGTATTGTTTATGCACTAAAGTGTCCATGCAACAAGTTTTATATAGGGGAAAGCAAAAGGGCTTTCAAGCTTTGTTTACAGGAACTTGTGAGAGATATAAAAAATTGTAAGCTTGAAAGCCCAGTAGCACAACATTTTTTAAACTGTCATAAGGGTAACCCAAATGGGTTGCAGGGCACTATTTTAGACAATGTAGACAAAATTAGTTATTATGACATTAAAGAGAGGCTTTTATATAAGGAAACTCTGCTTATTTTTAATTTTGGAACTTTAAATTCTGATGGTATGAATGCTTATTGTAACTGGCAAGCTCTAATTTGATTATTTAATGATGTAATTCATTGTGTAATGGATGTATTTGGTTCTATATATAGTGTGAGTTGAGTATGGTTCTATATTCCATTGAAGGCAATGAATTCTGAGGTGCTAGAATGTATTAAACTCTTTATTTTTTCCTGGACTGGATTGCCATATTTGTTCTGCAGTTTTACTGTTTTGCTGTTCTACAGTGTGTGTTGGTTAAATGTTAAATACATATTTTGTATAGTACAAACCCATATTGCACAATTCAAAAAGAGGTTACATAATACAGAAATAAAAAAGATTTTTATTAAGAAAATTACATCAGGTTAGATAATTTTTTAGTCATTGGTCGAATATGTCCCAAGGGATTGAAAACTTTAGGAGGTAGTGACAGGCAACACAAGTTTGGAAAGTTAGGAAGAAAGTATGGTAGAATTAGGCTGAATGAGAGCAAGAGCATCTCCATTGTGAAGTAAGGTGCGAGTGCAGTGAGGTTTTAAACAAGGAGAGACTGCTGGTGGTGCTGGTGGATCTCACTTTATCCCAGGCAAACCCTCCACTGCTGAAAGATAGCAGTATTTAGCATCTACCTGTAAAAATACATACACAAGGACTTTCCCTCAAAGCTTTGAAGATCCTGAAAGTCATAAAACAATAAAACACTTCCAAGACAATACAGAAAACTTCTCAGCACAGACATTGGGCAGGATTCACGAAGCCTCCGTGTAAGAGATACATGGCTTACACGGAGGCTGCAGTTAAACGGTGTGATGTCAGCATGTCATTCATATGCATGAGGGCATGCTGAATCACACCGAAGGCTAACACGGTCCATGGAAGACAGTAGGGGGCGTGTCCATATGCCAAGCCCTGCAAGCGGACACGCCCCCAGAAGAGTAAAATTGCCCAAAGTAAACACCCACGACAGAGGCCATGGAAATGTGAATAAACACAACACAACACATGCCCCCACAGACTATGAACATAAAATATATAAATGAACATGTTATATATTTTTTTTTAAATGTAAAGATGTTTGCCCGTGAGTGCGCTCATTTGCGCGGGTGTGCCCATAGCTTAGCCACAGTTAGCAGTCAGTGGAAAAGGATATAAGAACTTAATATGCAAAGTAAGCCAAGAAGCAATAGCGTAGCGGTAGAGATGTCGGCTGAAGAGCAGGCATTCATGTTTCGACCCCCCACAGCACCAATTTTTATTTTTAGTAAAATAAGCACAAAACAAGTCCATGACAAACATGTACACATATAAAATCATAGTTCATGTAAAATGTAATGAAATATTCCATTTATTTTGAAGAAATGTGAGATAACAAAATAATAAAAAATGCCAGATGTGCCAATAGCTGAACTACAGTTTAACAAGGTGAGTGCATCTGCCCGTAGGTGAGCAGTAGTTTAACAGGTGCAAAATGAGTGCCCGTAGGTGAGCAGTGGTATAACGTGCTGAAACTGTGTGCCCCTAGCTGAGCTGAGCTTAATATGCGTGCTGACAGCCAAATGAAGCATAAGCCAACATGCCCCATTTGCGCGAAGCTGCGCACCGTGCCAACAAGCTAATCGACGGGCAACGTTGAGCAAGCCGTATCAAAACTGCCTTTACACAGACACACCCCTCAGCCTGTCTGGACAGTCATAAGAAATAAAAAGCAGTGGTCAGGTTCGAACCCAGGATACTATGCACCATAGTCAAGATACTAAACCACTAAGTCATGACAACAGTAACTAGAAATGCAGTAATAGCAAATATATAGGAATGAATACAAAGTGGAGCATGACAAAGCAGGTTTTGTGAAGTTGATACAATTCCAAAATGGCCAATCACAGATATGTGTGGGAAAAACGGCATATATAAGCCCCATAGGCGGGAATACACAGCATAAACAATTGTAGAACTGACTTGCAGCCAGAATGTCAGGAGTAGGAGAGGGTAGTTGCTTTTGAGTACAGAGGTGGGGCATTGAGGAGTCCAGATACATGGTCTGGCTCCTAGTCCATAATCATGAGGCCCAACTCATGCAGGGCCAGGTCCTGTGGGGAGCATATAGGGCTGAGGCGTGGGACCGGTTGGCTCATGATCTCACCAGTGCCACAGGGATTCCATGGACTGGTGAGCAGGTCTGTCACCACCATGCGGACCTGAAGAGATGCAAGCAGGACCAATTGAACCTTTGGATCCAGGAGACCCGGAAAATGCCCAATGCCCCACTACTGAGTAAGTTACATTTAATTATGTATGTAAGAAATTAAACTAGCTGATATTATGGAGATGTGTATTCCAATATTACTTCATTTATATTACAGCTGCAGGTGTCCGTTCTGCGAACCGCAGAGCCTATGACGATAGGCTGGTGCAGTTGCGCCAACAGGCAGGTCAGTAATCCTCTCCCAGTAACTGTAAAGAAATATAAAAGTCTGACAGTTAGCAAAAGAGTCCAGTGTAGTCACTAAGTAATAAAATGTGCAAGTAACAGTGTAGGAGTATCTGCAAGTATTGCTTGATTAGAAAAGTGTGTTGCAGTCTCTAATCCAAACAGAAAAATGAAAATGTCTGAAATAAAGTCTGAAATAAAGATGCCCCACCTGTAATATAATAGTACACAACCTGCAGCAGGCTGAAAAGTACAGCTGCAGAAGATGAGCAAATCACATGTGTGAAATATACCCCTGTTGAAATACTGAAACATGACAGAAGTGAGACTGCTGGAAAGGATTGTAATAACTACAGGTAAAACATGTCAATAAAGCCTAGCAGTAAGTACCATCCTGAATAGTAAAATGAAAACAAGTGAGAGAGTGTGAGAAAGAGTTATGAATCCAACAATAAAGAAGTAATAACCCCTGAATAAAGTATACTGCAGTCAGTACAGAATGAAATGAATGTGAGAAGCAGAACCAAACAGCGAAATCTGTTCAAAGTGTTGCTGCAGCTGGAATGTGTATCCAAAAATCTGGATATGTTGCTCTCAGTCTGCAATATGCAGATAGTATGATTGTCTGACATACCAAACATCCACAGAAGTGTATAGCTATATAAAGCAAATGTAGCAGGATGATGTAGCTGAACAAAACCAGATATGAATGTGTATGAAGAACAATAAAATGTATATTGATGTAGCAGTAACAGTCCTATCACAAAATTGAAGTAGTTATCATATAGGAAACTGTAGTTAGAACAGTAGTGTATATATATCTGCAGCTATGTACAGCATATGTATTGGTATTCGAAGGTGTTAATATTATTTTCTTCACCCCACCCTATAACCACATATAACCCATTCCACATGAAAATGGTATGTGCAATCACAATTAACACCCCTGGACATTTGTCCTGTTGGGTCATAAATATTTGCATGTCCGTTGATGCATCTGCCCTGTTCATACTTCCAAACCTGATGGACTGTTGCCATCAATCAACCCTGCATATTGTTGGACTGTGTATTGCTGTTCAAATTATGCATGTGTTATGCTCGCTGTTCAATGGTGTGAATATCTGGGTGTTTGTTTAATGGGAATACTAATGCATGCTGTTACAACTAATTGCGAATGGTATTGTATGTTACTAACCCAAACTGTCATGACATAATGCAAAACATAGGACGACAGGGAAGGCGGGTTCCAGCGGACCCACCTCTCCCACCTCAGCTGGCGAGTGCACCTGGCACTAGTGCCCAGTCTGGAACCTCCTCCGGTGGCCCTGTGCCACCTGCGGGTGGAAGCACTGCAGGGGATGGGGCCCATCCCCTCTCTGCAAGTGTGGCAAGAGGAGAACCACCACTCACCCTCCGTAGCATCCGGACTGTGGTGCGTAGGGAGATCCAAGACTCTGCTCTTGGGCCCCTATGCCAGCTTGAGGCACAGGTGGCACAACTTACGGGCATGCCTGTTTCCCGGCCTACACAGCCCCCAGCACAGCCCCATCCTGGGCAGTGAAGGAACAGTGGCAACTGCCCATGGGTGGGGATATCAGTTCCACTGTTGCCATCTGTGGGCTCATGGGCTCTGGATATTGAAACATCCATCCCCATCAATTGTGTAACCCCTCCCACATGTGTCAGACACCGCCCCTGTATGCGTCTTGGTTGTCTTGTCTGTTGACCTACCCAACCTACCTCTCCAGTGATACCGACTTCCTTCATCTGACATGCCACTCTCACCTGAAAAAAAAAAAAAAGGGCACTCTGTACCCACACAAAAATTATGCCCCATACATAGCTGCCCATTCCGAACACATGTCTGCTGGACATGGACACTATCAATTACAATTGGCTGCACAACAAGTATTATTGTTGTCCTGACACCTCTCTCAGGGGTGGAAGGTTTCAAATGTCACACCAAATTACATACATATGCACAGCTGTTGCTGATGAAGAAATGGGCAGCTATGGGCCTTACCTACATTCCTCCTGCAAATCCCAAGCTTGTTTCCCTACTGTCTTACCCTCTTTGTGACCCCTTTTTCCCCACTTTCCTGTCTCCCCATTTTCATTTCTTTCAAAGAAAATAGCGCAGGTGTGTGCCAGAGTAAGCACTGTTAAGCAGTTGTAAACAGGTGTGCGCGGAGCTGAACGCCAGTGCGCATGCGTGAGCTCTACGCAAACCAGTGCTAACCCGGTTACAACTGCTTAAAAGTGCCTTAGTCACTCTGATTGACAGGTCCTGTAGTTACTTCAAAAGCAAAATAAAATCCCACTGTCAGTTCCAAACCCAGGACCTTGGAAACAGTAGTCTGCATGACATACCACTAAGCCATGACTCTTATACAAGAACATTGTGCTAAAATAAATATATCATGTAATAGTAGGAATGAATGTAAAGGGAATATAGGATGTGTAGTACACAAAGCATGTTATTCATACTTACTGTCAGAACTAGTGGATTTCCATAATAGTAGCGTGTGAACAGAAACAGCCATGCTAGTTTGTAGCTAGTAGGTAATAATGTCAGTTAATGTACATATATAAATGTATGTATATTTACATATATATATATATATATATATATATATATATATATATATATATATATATATATATATATATATATATATATATATATATATATATATATATATATAGTTGTAGGTGTCATTGTGCATACACACTTACTACAGGAAACAGGAGAGAGGAATGGAGAAATGTGAATCTACAACACAGCCTGAATCATGAGAGAGATACTAACCTTTACACTCACAGAACAGTGTCCACAGCATACCAGTATGGTCCCCGCCCTTACAATCTGAAAGGGCAATGCCTATCTCACATACCCTTTTATAGCACTGTCCTGAAATCACAGTGAGAACTGCAATCAGTACACAACTGGTTGCATGCAATTAGCAAATGCTGGCTTACAACTGGTGCAGAGGCCATCACATGGACTTATGCAGATACTTACAAAAGCATCCTGTACTCACACTCCACAAATGCAATACGTTCATTGCCCTGTCTGGAGGCAGACAGAGAGAGAGACAGACAGACAGAGACAGAGACAGAGAGTGAGAAAAAAAAAACACACAGTACACACGCTGAATCTAATCTGTCAGCAGTGACAGTAGCAAGCCGTGCCAGCAGCAGCAGGAAGCAGAAGTAGTGGTAATGCAACCAGCTGCGACAAACACAGGCAATGTAAAGTAGCAGGTTAATAGTCTGCATACTGTGAACCCTCCAAATGTGCCATAGGTCTGTATCTATAGGTATGTCCATGTCATATGTTGTGTGCACGTAGTTCCACCAAAAGGGGATGACTATACATTATATGCCAGTCAGTGTTAGGCCATGATCCTGGCAGCAGTATTCTGTTGCAGTGAGGCCCGTCTGTAGGATTGTATGTGTAAGCTGGTGTAACGACTATGGCGCTTAGTTAGCAGTCATCTGGGAACTTTGTCATCCCCAACCCATACATGTTTGCCTCTACATCTGAGAAATAAATGCCAAACAAGAGGTGTCCTAGGACAGAGGCCTGTGGGATACCACATGTGACTGGCATTGAGTCTGACATGGCTTCTACAATATCGATATTATGGATTCTGTATGTCAACCAGTGTGCAACCCATCATGTGACATATGTAGTAACATGTAAGCTAATGAGCTTGTCTATGATGCCTGAGTGGAGTACTGTGTTGAAGGCCTTAGGCAAGTCCAGGTAGGCTGTATGGATTGCGTTGTCCTCATCAATGGCTGTAGTGACTTTTTTGAAAGGTCAACCAGGTTCAAAAGGCAGGATCAGGCCATCACAAATGCAAACTGGCTGGGAACAAGTGTCTGCAGGTACCCAATATCGCTGTATATGCGTCCCATACTGAATCATTCCATGGCGTAGCAGACCAGGCCGGTTAAGCTCATGGTGCGATACTTCCCAGGGTCAGTAGAGGTGCCTCCTTAGTGGAGTGGGACCACTGTTGCTGTATGCCAGTGTTCAGGTACATATCCTGTAGTACGGCCAAGGTTAAATATCAGTCTTATATGCAGTTGTATGTCCTCTTGGAGTGCACATAGCACAGATCCAAGGATACCATCAGGTCACAGTGATGCTGTGTGTTCTGCTTTGCTGAGGGTGGCCCTCACCTGGACATATGAGATGATAGGGAGGTTACATTCAGCTGTGATAAGTATTTCTACTTGTGGGGGAGAATGACAGGGGATACGTGCACCGAACCTGTCTGCAAGAATGTTGCCAATATCTGTGTGTTCGGTGAATGTTAAGTAGGTGTGTATTAACTCAGAGCATATCTGATGCATGTGGTCCATATGTGTAACATAACTGAAGAAGGTCTTGTGGTTATCTATAGTGTTTGTGGCCATTTCCCTCCCAGAGTAGGCCATGGATGTTGTTATGAGAGACCGTAGCATATTACCAGTGCTGACCACAGATGCCTTCCCTTAATATGAATCTGCTCTGTCCTGCAGTAGCCTCCTTCTATTGTTATACAATCTGCCTTTGGCTGGGGTCCACCGGACAGGATGCCTAACCTTTGTGGATAGGGTCTGGGTTAGAAATGTGTGTGCATGTTCCATGCAATCTGTGGGATGTCCATGGGAAGCATTTGCAAAGGGGTCAGCAGTGTGGGTTGTGGCTTCCACTGGCCCAGTGGACTGCATGGATACCATCCCAGTCCTAACAAGTGAATAACTGTCTAATCACATACATATCAAAGTAGTCTACTGTGCTGGTGGTGGTGGGATATGTATATCCAGGTCGAGACTGAGTAACTTGTGTCCAGATCACACTAGTGGATGGCGTTCCACATACAGTACCTTGGTATGAACCCCCAGAGTGAGGTTGTGCATTGGATCTGTCGCAGTGTGCTGACTGATGGGGCATGCTACCATGTTGTATGGAATGTGGCAGGTATTGTTGCACAGGTGTAGGCTGAGCACTGATATCTGGCCATGTACTTTTGTATCCACCAAGAGACACACACATGCTACATATGAGAGTAGTAGTATATCATTACATTTGCTATCATGTATAGTATGTGTGCCATATATTGCTGAAATAGTCTGCTGATATCCTGTTTGTGTTATCTTCCAGGGAGATGGTGCATCAGCGTAATCCCACCTACTCTGCAGCAGAAGATGAGGAGATACACTAGAGCCTGGTGCGGGATTATGACATACTGTTTTCCCGCACCAGCCAGAATCAGCAGGAGAGGGCTGCACTGTGGCAAGACCTTGTCCGTAGGGTAAATGACATTGGCACGCATAATAGGACATATGAGCAGGTACGACATCACTGCATTGATTTAATCAGCAATGTCCGTCAGCATGCGTTGGATATCCACAGGCAACAGGTTGCCACAGGAGGTGGGGTGGCCACACATCCCCCCCCCCACCAGACTGGAGGGGCTACTCCTAAGTGTTGTGGCTCCAGCCCCAGAACAGCAACAGCAATACACCTGCATCATGATGGAGGCTGGATCCACACAGCAGCACGACATGGAGCGTGCAGGTAATATGCCATATGTACACTTGACTGTTCTGTACACTGTTAGTTTATGCATGTATAAAGTGTGTCCGTGGTATGTAGATGTCAACATAGTATGTAATTGTGCAGGTGTGATATTGGCAATATCAGCAGCTGATGTGTGGAAGGCAACTGGTGTACTAGTGCACTGTATCATATGCAGTACAATGGCACAGTTGTGCCAACTGACATTAATCTCTTCATTTCTGCAGGTCCCTCCGGTGTTACAGCAAGGTATGCCATCCATGCTGGTGAGTGTGTTTAACAATACCTATAATAGTCCTGATAGTGCTAGTAATAGTAGTGTAACTCAGTAGTGCTCTGTGTGTATACTGTGGGGTGTGCATGTGTGCATGTATGCCCATGTCCACGTGTGCATGTGTGCATGTGTGCCTGTGTCCACGTGTGCATGTGTGCCTTTGTCCACGTGTGCATGTGTGCATGTGTGCCTGGGTCCACGTGCGCATGTGTGCATGTGTGCATGTGTCCACTTGTGCATGCGTGCATGTGTGCATGTGTCCACGTGTGCATGTGTGTGTGTGTGCATGTGTACACGTGTCCACATGGGCATGCATCCACATGTGCATGTGTGCATGTGGGCCTGTGTGCATGTGTGCATGTGTGCCTGTATGCATGTGTGCATGTGTGCATGTGTGCCTGTGTCCATGTGTGCATGTGTGCATGTGTCCACGTGTGCATGTGTGCAAGTGTGCATAAGTGCATCACTGGTAACATTGTGTGGACACTGTAAGCTGTGTTTCCTGTCTTCCTCCCACAGGTTCTGGTGCTGCTCTGGTGTCCTGCAGCAGGGAACCTGAATCTTGTGCCACAGGTACTGGTAATGATGATATCTGTGTAATGGCACAGGAAGGTGTGTCAGGGTCCGCCATTGGTCAGCCAATTTACAGTACACAGCTGTCCACCCCATCATTGCGCACAGTCATCCTGCCAGTACATCCTATGTCACCATTGTCCCTAGGTGATGGACAGGATACATTGGGCATTGACCAGGGTAATGTGGTATCTGTGGCACATGCTTCCCCACACAGCAGCTATGGGCATGGTCCTGCAATGGTACCACACAGACAGTTGCCCATGGGTTCTCGTGGGGGCATCCATGGGCGTACTGCCCCTGGCAGATGTGCCCAAAGAGGTCTGTCAACCTCAGCTATGTTTTGGGCTGTCATGCAGGCACAGTCATGTATGGAAATGTACACCAGACAGGGTCTGAGGGAGCTGAGAGCATGTCGCACAGCCATGACTGACAGAATGCGTGACATTGCGGATGTTATCCGTAATTTCACTGATGTCATAGACAGATGTTGTGGGGACATATTACAGCAGTTCCACAACCACATGTCCATGAGCCAGGGCAATGATGGGTGGTTGCGGCATTGACGTGGCCATATGCCAGCAACAGCAGCAGCTGGCAGTTGGCGCAGATGACAACAGGCCCGCGCATGCCACCATAGTGCCAGCAGCAGCTCCAGCAATGCTGGGTCTGTGCTGTTATCAGAACGCCCCAGGAGACCACGTGCACGTGGCTCTAGACAGTCCCAAAAGGGACCTGTGTCCAATCAACACACTCCCGCTTTTGATGACAGTACCCAGTCTGGCTTAGTACCTGATACGGTCCGTAGCATGCCTGCCAGGCACAGGTACCATGTCCGTGCCCACAGACACTGATCTGTATGACCTGTCAGGTGCAGTCTGTGGCTGTCCACGAACCCCTGTATATGGCAGCCATGAGGTGGAACTGTGTGCGTGCATACACACATGCGAAATGTTAACACCTAGGGCTACCAAATACACACGCACACACTGCACCAACAGTGCCCCACCCTGTACTGCTGTCCCTCACCAACACACATACACACACATGTCAATTGGTGGTATCAGTGGCAGACTCAGGCATACCTAATTCACACCCTGAGCATATGATGAAATTGTGCCACCTCCTGCAATCTCCAACATCAGTGCAGGACCAGGTAAACATGTTGCTGATGCACAGGATGACTACATAGAAGTGTATTAGTAGTATCACATTGGTAACAGTACAGTGTGCTGATATGACTGTGTGTATATCCCAGCATGCCTGATGCAGTAACCGTATGACTGTCCTGAAATGGTATCTGCACCCATAGTACGTACCAAATTGTAACAGCTGCACATTATTGCATACCGGTGGTAAGGATGTCAACAGATAGCCATATACATGGGTAGCACAGGGGGAAGCTAATGCAAGTAGTGATACGCAATGATGGAGTTGTACAGTGATGGTGGCAAGTTGCCCACAACGACTATGCAATGTGGATGTTTGCGCATGTTGATATGTGTGCAGTACCAATGTAATCCAAATCACAATTAACTATGACATAATATCAGTTCTACCATGGGCATCTGCGCTGTGCATTCCTGGGTACATGTTGATAGTGTCTACATATTTGCACTGTAACCTACTGTTAGTGTTACCCCTTCTTTGTTGTACAATGGACTACTTCCAGCCCTGCTTACTGTAGCTTTGTTTGCATGCATGTTTGCTTGGGGTTCCCTGGAACACTGCTTCCACCTGCAATGCAGAGTTACAGTGCTTCTGTGGACTC
Organism: Protopterus annectens; assembly: GCF_019279795.1. NCBI lineage: Eukaryota > Metazoa > Chordata > Ceratodontiformes > Protopteridae > Protopterus > Protopterus annectens. Next base: position 993,772,444 of record NC_056747.1, read on the forward strand.
CTAGTGACATCTGCATAGCATAAGGTACGTATGTCAGGTTTACACATGACAGAACGTCACTGTCTGTCCTGTTCGCATGTACGTTGCCTGTGATACATTGCACATGTCTTACCTGGCATTTACCCACGTGTGCAGTCATATATGCCAGTGCTATGAAATCAGTAGAAGTACACCCACACATACACACCTTCAGTATGTTGTTCCCCATTGGCCCTATGTGTTGGTAAGCACCATGGCAATCACACTTCTAGGGTAGCATGTGCAAAGGTAACCTGTGAATAACCTTTATGGTCCAGTTGTGGGTTATGTGAGTCATGTGGCAATGTCACAGCTGCCACATGTATGCAGTCAACCATCACCCCTGGCTAGGAACGTACAACACGTGTGGGATGCCACCACATAGACAATCTGTGGACTGAGCACTCTAAACCCAGTAATGCCATACCCTGGCAGGTGGCATGACATACTACAGTGACTACAATACCAGTCAGACTTACACCCACACTGACAGCAATCTAAACACACTGGGGCATACTTGGAGACTCAGAATTGCATTCTGCCTGAGCATCACACACCTCTGCAGCTGGCACACAGGCAAACGTTACATCGGAACAGAACACATGCCACACATGGCACACACATCCCGTGTGCCACGCACTCACAGCCTGTAGGGCTACACAACACACCTGCGACAGATGTGTCAGATACCTCTCTTGTCCGCTGCAGTGGGGTCCCGCTCAACAGGCTGTACATGGTGAATGTCACAGTGATATGTCTGTGGGGCACTATGGTCCACCACAAAACACATGCATACAGGTCAGTCAGAGGCATGGACACATATGACTCAGTCATTGACCATGCCACTATGGATGACCTGAGACATACCTCCTTGGACTACATGATAGGGAACATAGAAGGGATCTGTCCACATGTGGCATGGGCCAGTATGAGCCTGATCTTGGTTGCAATCATACCCTCACCGGATATGCTACCACTATATGTAGGAAGGGTGTTCTATGTCTACATTCTGCTGAATCTCCAATGTCATTCATAGGGTATCCACTGGCTGTCAACGTGTGCTTACATGCTAGGGAAGCCGCAATGATTTGCGAGGGGCAGCTTGCACGTGACACCCATGGGCCAATGTATATTGGCGAAGCCCCTTGATACACACATACTGCCATATGCTGCAGGACACGGATTACATAGCCACCTCCGCAGGTATCACACAGGATAGGACACTAACAGTGATGCTACACATCACCAGCAGTGTACACCGCAAGATGCATGCACTGGACACTGTCCTCAGCACTGTGAACTGCAATGTCTGTGCAGTACCAGAGTCATGATCCACGGCTCACAGGTGCAACCCATCACTGCCAGATTATACCTCATACCATGCCTGTCGTCCCCTACACATGTAACAGACATGGGCAGGGGGTGGTATCCCAAGGCACCACAGATACACATACTTCCAGGTTGTTGGCACAGCACAAAGCATCAGGGCCTATTCATGTGCAGCTAACAGTGTGTCGGACTGCCTTCTGGTTCATAGCCTGGCACACACAACTCTCCCATACACAGGAAACCCACCTATCCTCCATAACAACACTGGCAATATGACAGTCTCAAGAACTGTCTTTATATGGCTGGACTGCATCCAGCCAAAAATTGTGCGTGAGCATTACTGTAGCTACAACACACTAGTTGAAGGGTTCCCAGCATGTGATCACTGAATTGCAGTGGAATAACATGTTACCACTCCCACAACAGGTGGGAACATGCAGCACCTGTACATCGCCTACATGTAGACTATATGGCCCAGACCAGATGTGTAAGCCCTGCTGTAGGTACTTTACCATATACACCCACACTGTATAGACACATAGCGCGTGCGGCCCCTGCACAGAAAGACACAGTCATATTGTTATACATTGCAAATACCATTTATCCACTCGAGGCACGTGTCAGACATGGTAACTACTGCAGGTCACAGGTATTTATGTGTATGTGTCACACACATACATCATGTGTGCATTGCCGTTGCTGGCTTAGGCAATGGCATGCATTGTTATGCACGAAGACCCACACAAGGTCATAATGTGTGACACAACCACACGTGGCAGAGCGCACTATTGGCATTACTGGACAACTAGCCCTGTTTGGCTGTGCTGATAGTGTGGTGACATCCCCTGTGTTTACTGGGGGAATATGCAGCATCTGCTGTATTGTAGTATTTGCCAAAAGGATCTGTTCTCTCACACTTGCATTTACACACACCCTACTACCCCCACACACACTTGCAGGATTCATACCCCTACTTAACTATGTCATGACACATGAGAGAGACGCATTAGTGAAATGCACTATTTGGATTACTAGGAGGTTTCTCTTCTCTGGCTGTACTTATAGGGTGCTGACATAATCAGTGTTTGGAAAGGGTAATGCGCATCATGTAGTGTGATCTCCTGATTGCAAAAAAACACATGTCTTTCATACAGAATTGCACACACACACAAACTCCCCACATCCAAACACACACACTTGCCATTTGCAGGTTTCAAACTTCTACTTAACTATGTTGTGACACTTAAGAGAGACGCATTAGCAGTGTGTGCTATTCGAATTACTGGGAGGTTTCACTTCTCCTGCTGTACTTATAGGGTGCTGACATCATCCCTGCTTAGATAGGGGAATGTGCATCCTGTAGAGTGCTTTCACAGTTGCCAAAAGGGACATCTCCCTCACACAGACTTGCACACACACTAACCCCCCTCCACACACACTGGGCTGTTGCAGGATATAAACTCCTACCTAACTATGTTATGACACTCGTGACAGACGCATTAGCAAAGTGCGCTATTCAAATTACTGGAAGGTTTCCCTTCTCCTGCTGTACTTATAGGGTGCTGACATCTTTATTTCTACAGAGGTATGTACATCTAGTACTACCTGTCCAGTGGGGGATAGCATATATATGCATTTGCAGCCACCTACGTCAAGGTCAGATATGCACATCGCACTGGCAGGTTATGTTCTATACCATGCTTCATGACCACAGGACCTGTAACACACAACACAACCAGTCCAGAACACCACTCCCACATCCAGGACACATACTTAGCTTCCCTGGGAACAGTGCCGGGACATGCAGGTGTTCACATACACCATTCCAGTTGTTAACAGCAGGTACAGGCATATTGTGTGTGGGAACTACTCAGGCCTCTACCACTTTACCCTACAGCCACTACAATTTGTGGGTCCATGTGCTATGGCAGAACCACACACCACAGCCACATGGGGGGAATACATATTGCACCTGTCCATCTGCAACATGGGTACTCACTGTTGCACACCAGAGGTAGACCACCATTGTTGATATCTGACCATGCCCACCTTTCCCTGGACATCCATATCCCATCCCCACCCCCAGGCAAGGTTGTCACTGCACACAAACTGTGTTTAGCACAAGCAGACTCTACACTTGTGAAGACTGGGGTGGACGACTTCAAAGGAGCCATGCTGGGGGACTATACTGGCCACTCTGCATAATCCTTCACAATTGCATTATATGAGCATGTGTAAGGCTTGCATTGATCATGCTATCCCACATATACCCATGACTGCTCCAAAACAAGACACCTGTCAGGTGTACACCAGCCATATATGAGCCGTCCAACAGACAGAGTGAGCTACTACATTGCAGAGCTGTAGCCCACAGAGGGAGGACATCTGTGAACAGTTCCAGCATGACACTTCATTCCCACATAGTCATCACAACACAGTGTTGACAGTGGAATTGTCCAGACAATGCAGATAGGGCTCCCCTCAGTCTGTTATTGATGACCACTTACTGTTAGAGGTCCTCAGCAACCCTCTTCCAGCACACACCAACAACATGGCTGTGGCTTAGCACATTCAAACCCTGGGATCTCCACTGTGCCCTTGCTTGACAGAGGCACAGCTCACTAGCCTCACATGTTGCCTTATGTGACCTACTTTACAGTGGCACAGTAGCCTACTGTACTGGGGATGCAGATGCCAAGCACACTCTGGCTAAGCTGTCATACCCTAGGGCAACAAGCCTAGTATTGACCTCTACACCCATATGTTCAATTGTCAGATGCACAACAGTTGTTGTGCTGTTCTACTGTTTGCAGGTCTTGATTGCCATAGCATTCCCTGTTCCTATGAACAACTTGTGTATCTGTGGAAGATGTTTGAATATGAGGGTGATCCACTATATCACTTATGTCTCTGTAGTCATTTACTGTGTGCACTGGGCAGATTGCTGTGTTGTGGTTGGTTCCTGGAATGACACGTACAAATACCAGATATGTGTGGCAACTGCTAAATGGAGATATGGCCTAAGTGTGTGAGCATGCCCAGTTCAGCCTTTCCATGGCATGTTGTTTGACATATGCCTCATTTATCAAAGTGTGCGAGCATGCCCAGTGTGAGCTTTCCATATATTGCACTCTGAAGTCCACCACATATTTGGGTGTGTGTGAACTTCAACAATATCTCACATTTATGGTTGTGTGTTGGGTGTCATGTTGTGTACTAACTGGCCAACTGCTTCGTGTCTGCCACAACAGGGATTATACTGTGCCTGCAGGGATTGCATGGGATACTTTGCATACAGTTGTCAACATCCTTTCATAATGACCTGACACTGTAGTACCGTATAGTGTACTGGTTCAGTACTTTCACTGTGGTGGACAGTATCCTGGGCTTTAGTCCTATCACTGCTTGACATATTCATAGTGAGCACAACAGACTGTGTAGGGGCCAGTTGTGCACATATGACCATGTTGCATTATGTTCAGATATGGGCTACCTACACCAGGCTTGTCCAACATTGGTAGTGTATTCCACAACATAGGTGGACATTGGCAAACACTAGCGATGTTCCCTAGGCCATTTCTGATGCTAGTCACAGGGTGTATTTGTCCTTCGACACACATTGTAACTGGAGTTTGCCATGACATATGTCATGGTTGGTATACTGTGCCTCCGTCTACCTCTGACATACCAGTGATACCCGGGGTTAACCTACCATCTCCAATCAACTCATCAGGATTCCTCTTGAGGGGTGTCGATAGGTGACTCTCTGGCTAACCTGTACCGGGAGTTTACTCAAGAGTGGTGGTGCCTTCTGTGTTATGGATTATTCTGCACAGCTTGTCCTATGTATGTCAGTGCTGGAGTTTAGGTCTCTCATGTGCATAGCTCACTGCTATTCAGATTGTACAAGGTGCAGCATGTTCATTGATTTGAGCTTGGACATGGCTTCATACATCAGGCACAGCATGCCTCTGGCTGGGCAGTATGGCAGTATGTGGAGCTACAGTTTGTTTACTCAGGCAACACATGGCATCTGTTCATGCTCTTTGCTACTCCTGGTGGGGTACTGTTGTGGACTTTACAGTTGAAGGAGGTGTCTGCTGAGGTATATCCCACAGGCACTATTGTAGTAAATTGTGACACTGACGAAGGATGACTGCAGAGCCACAGTGACCTCCCCTTATCTACATCTGACAACCTTAATGATTGGGTGGGTATATGGTATGTTTCTGCAAACACTACAGCCACATGTTTTTCCAGTGCAGGATATCTATCACCTTGTGTCCCCAGATCTCTCTTTACATGTTAGGTACATAATGGGTTAACATGTGTGGTAAATTGTGGGCACTAACTGTATATCCACGGTGGTTGTCTATACACAGTTCTGCAATTAGCTTGCTGACATGGCTATGGCTCCAGTTGTCTGTTTCTAGGTGGCCCTTTTGTGGGTTGCTTGTGTCAGCTGGGGGTCGGATATGGTGGGCTGTTTGTACTCCTCTGCATACATGTTCAGTCACAGTCCTTCCATGTTGGCCTATACCTATGGGACATATATACGGAAGGGGGGGGTCCCATGTCCAAGCCTTGTGGGATGCCACTCATATCTGCTTTGTAGTCTGACATGGATGCAGCATGTCTGACCATGTCAGTTCTGTCCTTGGTCTGGTTTGCAACCCCTCTACTGGCATAGGGGTATATATTTAAGCTGGTGAACATATCCATACTGAACTCGTAGGGTATTGTCTGGAAGCATATGCACGGTCCAGCTACACTGTGTGGACCACATTGCCCTCATCAATGACCTTAATGACTGTTTCAAATGGGTCAAACATGTTTACAGGCAGGATCTGCAGTTACAACAGCCACACTGTGTAGGGTCCGGTATCAGTAGGTCCATGATAGCTTTATGTCTGCGGTACATACTGATCCTTTCCATAGCTGTGCAGACCAAGCTTGTCAGGATCCTGGGGTGGTAGTTTGCAATATCCATTCAGGCAACACCTTTGTTATGAAGGACCACTGTTGTTGTACACTGCTCTTTGGGTACATATCCTGTGGTAAGGCTGACATTGGGCAGTAGTGTGATTTGGCATTCCATTATTCTTGGAGTCCATGTTGGCCTCAGCCCAGGACACCATCACATACCTTATCTTCTGTGTGTATTGCTTTGCAGATGATGGCTGTTACCTCAGCATCTGCAATGTCAGGGGATCAGCAGTCTGTCGGGATAGATATTTTGCATTCTGTGGTGGGGGGGGGGGTTTGCACTGCACCTGTCAGGTTGTATGTTGGCAATATGTGTGTGTGTTTGGTATGTTGTTAGCAATATCTGTGTGATTCGGAGCATATCTGTGGATTCCCAACATGGTTCGTACCATCAGTTAAGTAAGCCTTGTGATTATCCTTAGTGTCCTGTACAGTTAGTATCTTCATAGGTTCATGGGTTCATACTAGGCTATCCACCCTAGGGCATTAGTAAGCCAAGCCAGAGTGTGTGTGTGTCTTTCACCACCCCTTGCTATGTGACTATTATGGCCATTTATGATTTTCTTTACTGTGACTCTGTCTGGTCGTGACACAGTGAAGACCCCAGTGTACATGTACGATCATCCATCCACTTGGCAATATTCCTGTTGAGGGGTGTCAGTGAGGGGCTCTGCCTAACATGGATTGGGATCCTGTTTCTGGGTGTGGGGAGCCTCTGGGTTATGTATCTGTCCCTCCAGCACACCCTATTTCATTATGTGTTGAGGCTGACATCTGTCACTCTCACAGCTCCAATGGCTTTGATTTCCTGTGGTGGAGCATGTCCATTACTCCTTTGTTGGACATGGCCTTGTACAACAGACATACAATGCCTCTGTGTAGGCAGTCTGTGACTGCATTCAGCTGGGGTGTCTACAGCCAGGCAGCATATGACATATATTTGACACCCTTTATCCTCTTGGTGGGGTACCTTTGAGGTCTTCCGAACCGCTGCAGGTGTCAGGTATGGTACATCCCATATGAGTCATTGTACTGGATTATGGGTCTGATAAGGGAACAGTACAGGGACACAGTGACCTCTGTTGATGTAGATGTGAATCCTTTCATGACACTGTGTCCAATATCGACAATCTTCCTAGCCACATTGGCATTGTCAGTGTCACATGACAGATTACTGTCGACTTATGTCCCCAGGTCCCTGATTACTCCTTGCATACATAATGGTTTACCACCTATGTGGTAATTTGTGAGTACCTTGTCTGGTATTTGGTGGGACATTCATACTGTCCAGTGTCTTCAGGATGTCTGGGTGGAGTTGTTGTGTGTGAGAGTGTGGTCTGTCACATGCTACAGACTGTACAGCAGTTTTGACTACACTTAGGTGCATATGGGTGGCCTCCGCTGCTTTGTGCATTGTCAGTTACCTGGCCATATGGGTGTCTGTGCTGCATATGGATACTCCCCCTCCTTTGATGTTTTGGTCGAGGTGTTGGGGCCATAACGCATGATATGTGGTATAACCTGGTAGTGCTGGTGTGCTATCAGTAGGCTTGCAGCAGGCTTCTGTCACTGCACAGACATCGATGTTCTCCATACTGGGAAGTGCCTCAGGGGCATGCATATTGCAGTTTACACATCTGGCATTGGTCAGCATTTCCCTTATGTTTCTTACCACTTATGTTTTCTAGGGTGGTGGGTAGTCTTTTTGGCCTTGCCTACGTACGGCTCTATGGAGGTGGCAAAGGCCTTATCCAGTATCCAGACACCCAGGGGTAATAGGTGCAAGCCATCCCTAGAACAGCAGGATGGCTTGTCATGCGTGACATCTCAAGCAGACAGACATTAGACCCTCTTGGACTGACAGCTGAAACTGTGCCACCTGTTAAAGCTGATCATTCCGTATTTGTACTGTGGCATCATTCTTGGTGAGGGTTGGATGCTGCAAATGGCCAGTGTCATACCGGCCTGGGGTACCTACTCAGAGAGCTCATCCATGTCTCTTTTCATGTAGTCCAGGGAGGTACATCTCAGCTCATTCACACCAGCATGGACAATGAGTGCATCATATTTCTGCTTGCTTTGGGGTGACCTGCATACTTGTGTTATGTGGCATATTGTGGCAGCCTACAGGCAGCTTACTGTACCCTTTCCCTTGTTCAGTCTGGTGAGTGGGACAACAGTGTGTCTGCCTATACAGACACCTCTTACAACTGTATCAGGCATGTTGTTTCTCCTTCTGGCCTGTGACTGTTTGGCACACCAGCTTTGTGTACTATGTGTTGCATGTGCTATGTTTGGAGGTTGTGGTTGCTTGGGATCTGCTTTGAAGGCTTCTGTTGGTGTGGTGTGTTTGTAATTAGGGCCTCTGGGAATGTTTTTCTGTGTTTATGTGTTTGGTTTACAGTTGTGATAGGTCTATGTGGGGCTGGGTTTGTTGTGTATGTGGTTACCCTCTCCTCCTGACTAGTTTTGACAGTACTGAGTTGGGGGGCTCAGCCTCCAGTTTGGATACATGGTTGCATCTCTCACATATATTTGTATTTATTGGGGGGAGTTGTGGGTTGTCTGTGTACTTGGGGCAGGTGTCACATTGCCTCTGGATTCACAGGTTCTACTTGTTGTGGCTGGCCTTAGTGGATTGTATGTGTGGACATATTTTATTGCCATACTACTGATCAGTGATTACTTCCCGTTTTATGTTTGCTCTATCATGTAGTAGCTTCCTCATTCTCTTGCATGGTTTGGTAGTGGCTGGAGTCCAGCATGCCAGATGCCTGCGTGTATGGCATTGTGTCTTGTTGTTATTTGTGATTGCATACTCCAAGCATTCCTGGCTGTGTTCATGGAATGCCTGTATAACATGTTCTGCGGTGTGTCCCATATTCTGCACTTGCACAGGGCCTTTCGTGGATTCCACATCAGTTTGGAGGGGTGCAACCTATGCTTTACACATGTTTTTCACTGCAATTTTCTGGCCAGGGACTGTGGTCAAGATGTGTATATCCAGTGTGATTACTCTATGGTCTGGTCTTACCAGTGAGGGATACACTTCTCATCTTGCCATCCAGCACACATGTTGCTGATTATCACATCCAGTATGCCTACCCCTCTTGTGGGAGTGGTATGTTGTTCCTGGGCATTTTGGTTTATGGATTCTGGGAACTTTTCTTCTACTGTGTCGGTGCTAGTATATTGCTCACAGTGTATGTCTGGGTAATTTCAGTCAAGCAATATAATGTGGTTTGGGGGGCTTGATTCATTCATATATTCCAACATAGACCAGGTGCAGTTCCTGGTATTAGGACAGTAGTCTGCAGCAGGCTATATACTGGGAGGTGGTTTTAGCCATTGGTATTTGACCATGGCTAATCCATGCTGCTTCTTGTTGTGGTACCAACATGGGGTGTGGTTATCCTTGACATTTATTTCTAGTCACCCTCATTTTGTAGCTTGTTCCATGTTTTGCAGCTGTACAGCACAGTATGAGGTGTGACCTGGTAGTGTTAGGATGCTGATGTGAGCCTTGACCCAGTTGTCTATTACAGGACTGTTATCTACATTCTCCATACTGTCTGCATTTACACTGCACAGATCTTGCTGTTTAGACTTCTGGCATTGGGTAGCATTACATGTAGGTTCCTATCCCTTCTGGTACCTATGAAGGTGGGTTTGTGTTTTGAGACTTACCTATTCAGGGCATGCTGTGGGTACTGACAGCCTTTTCCAGTATCCATGGGGCCTGGACTGATAGGTGCATGCCACCCCTAGCAGGTGGTGCATCATGTCATGCTCCGCATGTCTTCCAGGTTGGAACACATTGGCTCTCCTTTGACTAACTGCATTACTTCAGCCAGTTATTACAATTGATCATCCCATCGTCATTTTGTGGCTTCATGCTTGGTGAGGGTGGATGTTAGTCAGGGTCCTCAGGTGTGCATATAGTACATGGTGTTACATTACTTAACACATGGCATTCATGCCTCAGGTGGTGCTGCAGGGCTGCCTCTGTCAAATGCGCATATTACACTCCCTGTACATGTTTATGAGCAGGTCATGTCATTTTAGGCATCCCTGTTATTATTTGAGTGAGTCAGAGGGGGTATCATTTCCAGGGTCCCTACTGAGCCAGTGTATGTGCTATGTGTTGCCTCTTTGCCAAGGACAGGGCATACTGGGCTCACCTCCTTCTGCCTACTGGGGCAGGCTCAGGTTCCTCCTCTTCCGAGTCACGCTCTGCCTGTGATGGCCTTGGCAATGGTGGGGGGCTGTTTGGCCCAGCCCTATGCTCGTCCTGCTGCAGCTGTTTTCGCAAGATGATATTATGTAGCATAGCACATACCATGACAATTTGGGTACATGTAGTTGGTGTGTACTGCGAGGCTCCACCAGATTTGTCCAGACACCGGAACCATGACTTGAGCAGCCCAAACACACACTCTATTACATTACGTGTTTGTGCATGTGCCTCATTATGGCGTTCCTGTTCAGGTGTGTGTGCGTTTTTGATGGGTGTCATCAGCCACGGCTCCAGTGCATAGCCTGCATCCCCCACTAGGTGTCCGTGTGGGATGTCCCCATTGGCAAATGTCTGGTACAGCTGCGTCAAATGCCAGATGTGGGAATCATGGTTACTCCCAGGGCAGCCAGCACACACATTAATTATTATGCCCTGGGCATCACACACAACCTGGCAGTTGATGGAGGGGAAGCCCTTGTGGTTAATGTAGGCACTACCCCATTCACCGGCTGGTGCTTTGATGCGTATGTGCGTGCAGTCTATTACACCCACTACCTCAGGGTACTCTGCTATTTGCTGGAAGAGACGCATATTGCTGGCCAATACCTCACGGGCATTGGGGAAATATACATGATCACCGACATGTGCTGACATGGCATCCAGGAACTGGTGCAGTACCCTGGAGGCTGATGGCTATGATATCCCCATCATATCACCAGTTGGTCTTTGGAAGGTACCTGTTGCTAGTATTCTTAGGCCAACACATACCTTGGTTTCCACTGGGATGGGTTCCCCTCTGTTGGTTTTGTGTGTGAGGCGTAGCCTGCACAGCTCAACTATTTTCTGCAGGAGCTCTCTGTCCACTCTATAGTGCTCTACTATCTCCAGCTCATGTAACCAGTGGTAGATGACCCTGGGCCTGTACACTCTTCTCCGTCTCCTCACTGTGGGTTGTCTGGCACCATCTGCATTGTCACCACCCTCAGCAAGTCGCCTATGTCTCATTATGACAGCTATGGCAGCCCCTAACATTTCTGCTCTGAGTTCAGCTTTTTCAGTTTTCACTTCTAATAGCTTACTCCTGTCTTGCAGTGTCTCTGGAGAGAAACATCCTGCACTGCTGTTTGCAGAGTTTTAAGTGCTGGGCTGGCTACTATTCTGCCTTTGTAATTGCCTGCTTCTAATTGTTTTCACCTGCTAGCTCCAGCAGTATTCCCTGCTAGCTTCCTACTAATTCTGTTGCTTCCTTTTTCCTTTCTCTTTCCTCAGGGGGGAGCAGCGTGCATACCAGCAGATGCACGCTCACAATGGCTTACACTTGCGCACACATGCTTACATGGTTCAGGATCTGCCTATTCAGGTTAAAATGCATGCACACCAGCGCAAACAGTGTTAAACATCTACCAACACACTCCCACATGCTCAGTCTGCCTTACACGTGCGCACACTGCCCTACTCACACTTCATGGCACGCACATGTGCGCATGCACACCCAGCAAGAAACTTTGGTGTAAGTAACAGTGTAAACCTTCCATTTCTCGACTTTCCCATGCTTATCTTGTGGCACTCCTCTTTCCCTGATCTGTGTCTGTCATCTGTCATGTTACACTAACCTTCAGTGAACTGCATTTGTTTCTTACCATTCCCCCCTGTGATGTCACCTATCTCCTACTCTATTCCTCCCCCTTATGTATCTCTTACACTACTCAGACTGTGCTCATTTGCTATGTGACTGTGGGATTCAGTATCCTAACCCTCATTTACATGAGATTGCCTACTAATGCTTAGTTACATGTCTTAGACTCAGCTTCCCCCCTTAGCAACCACTACACAGTGGCCATGTTGTTTTTGGTCTGCTGGTTCCTGCATTGTCATTCCATGTATTGCATAAATCCCACATTTGTGGGTTTATAACCTTCATTTTTATGTTTTATACAGCGCAGCCCTTTTGCACGGGGCTGCGCTGAAAAAAATATATTTTTATTATTTTTGCATCAGGTTACCTTGCCAATGGCCACATATTTGGCCATTGGCATGCTGCCTGACACATATGCACCCTTTATTTGGAGCTGACATGGCTCCGTTGTGATTTTTGCAGAAACGTACTAAGTTGTCAACTGAGTACATTTCTGCAGCTAAAACAGCTCTTACACGGGCTGGTTTCTGCTTCGTGGATCGCTAATATACCTCATTTGCATACCTTTCAGCTGCAAGTGAGGTATTTAGCATATCCACACCCAGTCCATGTAAGAGACATTTTAGCTGGTCTCTTACATGGAGTTTAGGGCTGTTCCTGGATCGTGAGGCTTGCATGGAGTGTTACACGTCTCTTACACTCCGTGCAAGCCTTCGTGTATCCTGCCCACTGTGTCTGCACTGAAACTGAAAGATAACATTTTTTTATTGATTGGCCATAAATTAATTTAAATTCAATTATTTTTCTGTTATTTTTCTGAAGTTTACCTCTTGTATTCCAGTTTCTCCTATTAAAATATGTGCATTTAAACAGTTACAATAGTGTATGTAAATTTCTTTTCTTTTCCAGTAGAGTACACTGTGGTTACATGTTTAAGTTCAGTACTTTACAAACCCTTTTCAACTCACACTTCTCTACCAGCAGTTGGATATGCATATAACACACAGTTCTAATACAGTTGTAACACAACCATCTTACCCAAATCAGTTTGCTATTCACCAATGACATATTTATTTACAAAATTCCAGATAGCTGTGCTGGCAGTATCTCCCTTTGTCACAGCTAGTACAAAAGTTCCTTGACTTTGTGAATTCAAATGCCCTGAAGCAAATTGCCCATACTCCGACAAGAGGAACAAACATTCTAGATCTGGTCCTCACCAGCATGTCAAATGGGTGCACTACTGACTCTGTTGGACCCTCATTAGTTAAAACTGAAGACAAATCAGTCACCTTTAAACTGACACTAACACCAGAACTCACAAAGGGTGAAATCAGACTAAAAAACTTCACCAATGCAAACTATACCCTCCTAGATGAAGGCATAAATGCATTCCAAGCCACACCTCAAGCTGAAAGTGGTAACTATTCCGAAGCTTACACAAAAGCCCTGTACAATCACTTGCATAAATGTATAAACTTGCCTGTACCAGATAGAATCAAAGCAAGTGCACCAGGGAAAATCAAACTGTCATGGTGGACTACCAGCATTAACAAACTTTACAATAAATGCAGAAAGTTGCTATCCAAGAAAACAAAGATAAGGACCCAACAATGTAAAATCAGCCTCCTCAGCCTTAACAGGCAAATAAGATAACTTGTCAAATTGTACAAGAGCTCCTTTGAGAGAAACCTAACAAGTACTGCCAAGGATAACCATAAGGCCTTTTAAAGTTAAGTAACCTAAAGGTAGGACCCAAGCATGTGCAGAACTGGTAGCCAACGGCATCACTCACACTGACCCCATAGAGATAGAGTACCTGGCAGTGGATAAGTTTGGCAAAAATACAATCCCTTATCCCCTCCTAACTAACAACAAATCCTCCCCCAAACTACCCCCCTCATTACATATCTGCAGAGCAAGTTCTCAAAGCCCTGTACAAGACAAAGAAGATGGCCTCTATGGGACCAGATGACATACCAGGCTATCTTCTAAGCAGACTAAAACATGAACTAGCATCACATCTAAGTACCCTTTCCAATTGTAGCCTAACCAAAGAGTTTGCTCTATTGGAATGGAGAACAGTTATTGCCATCCACAAAGGTGGTCTAGCAACAGACCTAGGGAATTACAGACCCATAAGGCTGACCAGTCTCATCTGGAAGGCCATGGAATGTATCATTATGGACCACATAAATAAAAACATAGGTAACCTCCAAACCTTGGACTCTACCCAGTGCTGTTTCATAAAGAGCAGATCCTGCCTGTTAAATCTTGTACATTTCTTTGAAAGTGTGACCAAGGCCATTGATGAAGGCAAATCTGTGCACACAGCATACCTTGACTTGACAAATGCTTTCAACGCAATCTCATATTCAAGCATTACCGATAAATGTAGCAAACTGAATGTAAACCCCATTCGTTGTATGATGGGTTGCAACTGGCTCACAAACCAGACACACATTATCAAAGTGGGGGACTCCACATCAACCAGCTGACCTGTTACCAGTGGAGTGTCACAGGGAATAGTGCTAGGCCCCATACTGTTTGGTATATACTTCTCAGACGTTCAGTTCAGAACTATAGGGTTGTGGCTGATCAGGTTTGCAGACGACTGCAAATTAGATGCAATCATTGAATCCCCAAATGATGTCAGTATACTCCAGGATGGTCTCACACAGACCAACAAGTGGTGTATTAGTTACAGTTTCAAAATGAATGCAAAGAAATGCATCACCATTCCTTTCAGCACAAACAATGTCTCTTCACATTATCAAATCAATAACAATACCCTGAGCACCCATGATGCGGTAAGGGACCCTGGATCTCAGGTTGACTGTGAACTTAACTTCAACCACCATGTGTCTATCACTGTAAGGATTAGTAAAGGCATTGCCTCGAGAGCAAAAGAAGTTATAACCCCCCTATACTTTGCACTTATCCTGCCCATAATTAAGTATAATGCCCCATTTGGTATTTACCGTACTAAGTATATAAAGCAATTATCGAGACCTCAGAGGTTTCTAACAAAGAAGATCAAGAGCCTCCAGCATGTGCTTTATATGGACTGACTAAAATCTCTGTTACTATACTCTGTATCATATAGATGTCTTACGGGAGACTTATGCCTGGCTTACAGAGTAACCCAAGACCCAAACCAAATGAACTTACTGCATATCTCTAAATCAAATGGGTCTAGGTCTACCCATTCTAGGGACTTAAGTATGGCTTGTGAGTTAAATAGGACATGCTGGAGGGGCAGATTTATCTTCCAGTGACTGACACATCTTTGGAACAGGCTACAAATTCATGTGAAACAGAGCATGTCTATGACACTGTTCAAGAGGAACCTCCATGAGTGGATGGGGCACCAAAAATTCTTATTGGGGATCATGCCAGCAACCCTCTTGGACATGGGCAGTCATCACTAAATGCAGTCTTGGGTATTGACTAGTACCGGTACAGTATTACATTGGTTTGAAACAAGTAGGCTTAAAGTGACCTCCAGGTCAATAGCCTAGTAATCTCCTATGATCCTATGTCATACTATATGTAGAAATCCCAGAGATTTTTGATGCTGTGTCTCATAGGAGGTTGCCGGAAAAAATTAAAAGTATAGGTATGAAACCCAAATTGGTTATTTACAAAGATATGTTACTTGATTGTCTATGGTCACAAGGTAGGGGATAGGAGACAGCTGATGTTTTTCCTTCATTACATCGAATTCCAGATCATTCTCCTCAAGTGCTTCCAGGCAGCCTGTTTACTACCTGACTTTCTGCCTCTGATTTGATTCCCTGTGGTGCTTTACCTGTGATCTCAGATAAAACCCCTTTGCAAAGTGGGCCATGACTCATCAACATGAGGACCTTAAGGCTTCTCACTTCATAAGAATTGGGGGATTAATCAGTGAGATGAAGTGGCAAAAGAGCTGGGGGCCATCATTTGGTAGAAGCTGTCAAAGGCCACAGCCACATGAAGAAGGTTTGCAGTTATATCACTTGACACTCATGAACGCTACCAAATTCCAGGCGGTGTCTGTTATATTGTTAGACTAACATGTGAACATGTACAATTAGTGAACTCCATCATATGTTAGACAAGCTGCTCTTGCATCCTCACTCTAACAATGTAACAGCAATTACTGTCACATTTTCCTGTCCTCCTTATTGGCCCCCTGGCAAATTTCATTCCATTCCTTAATTTGAGCTGCTGACTATGTAGATGGATGTCTTTCTTTTGTGCCTTCAGTCTGAGGCAGTTAATGGAGATCCTTTGAGAGTGAAACCCATAAGTAGTAGAATATCCTGTAGTTCAGGGCCCGGTCTGGTCCTGCAAAAGTTATTTCTGTCTGCTATCTTGCCAGGGCTAGTGAAACCATTTAACCTCTTTGCTGATCACATCATTACTGGGTAAATAATTAATAGCATAGGAACTAGCCACCACCTTATCCTAATCTAGCTCAAGTGGTGGTTGGCAGACAGGTGGCAGTTGGTTTTCAATCTGCAAAGTCTTCAATGTTATGCATTTTGATATGTGCAGTATCCACATGGTGGATAAATGATGCTTTAGATGCTATAAGTACTGTAAAACTGAACTTTCAATGTGCAGTCTTCAATGTTATGCATTTTGATATGTGCAGTATCCACATGGTGGATAAATGATGATTTGGCTGCTATAAGTACTGTAAAACTGAATCATTCAATGCAGTCTGAGGCGACAATGGCAGAGGCCAAAAGCATGATGGCATACATTTCCTGGGATGTGGGAATTTCATCTAGAAATGTCTCTCTCCCCTTACAAAGGACACTGTAGAAGCCTCATAGGGAATATAATGTTTAGGTATACAGATCATATGAAGAGAAGGACATCAAAGTGGTTGGCAATATGTAGTGTAGAGACAAAACAATAGCAGGGGTAGCAGGCTACATGCAGTATGAGAAAAGTCTCAGGCTCTGGGAGCAGATGGCAGGAGGTAAAACAGACATACAGTCTGTAAACACAAGAGGGAAATGTAATATCAAAATAAAGAGGGATTATGGTGAATCATAGCAAACTGAAATGAGAAGATTTGATCTCTCACAATGAAATATTATTATTTCACAGAGCTGCTGGTTGTTCTACTAGAGAGTGATGGAATCTAGCTCAGAATGGGAACAGGTTGGAAAGGTTGGCTGCACTGAGTAGCTGCAACATTTATGTGGATTTGATAAATCAAATGTTTCCAGATGTATTTATTTCTGTTTACGTGGTTAGTTCTGTGATAAGCATACTATGCACACTGATATTGATAATTACATCCTTTAAAAGACAAGTAAGCATCACGGTCATATTAATGCCACTGTACTGAATGAACCAAGCAGAGATCACTAGTGAAGTGTGATTTCTCAAGTTAAAATTGGGGAATTCTCTTCCTGCAGATGAGGGGTAGGGATACTTGCTGGCAACATTCCTTAGGGGAAATGAGGGATGAACAACATAGACAGCCAAATGCATGTCCCCCTTTGTCTCTGCAAGCTGAGTATCACAAGAACAATATGGCTCAAGGAGAAAAACCCTCAAACCTTTTTTGATGGCTATATGATTGGCAGAGTTTTCTGTCTGACACCACCCCCTCCACATAAGGAATAATTGGGCCAATTGGTCAGAAAGGAGTTAATGCAGGCAGTAGGGGAAAAGTGTGTACAAAAAGTCAAATAACAACAGTGAGCTGTAAAACAAGTCACTGCTGATGACTCACTAAATGTAATCTAATCTAGTATGGAATCTTAACATTAGCAAAAATTCTTTAGTTGGGTAATGGGCAGAAAATGAGATGGTTCTATATTGTTCAGATTTCCAGTATTTTTGAAAGATTATAGGCCAGATTCAAGATGGCTTGCATGGAGTCTAAAAGTAGAGTAAGACTCCATGCAGCCATCATGTCCGGCGAGCGATCCAGGAACAGCCTGTAGGGGCGTGTAAGAGAGCTCCTAAAATGGTTCTTACATGGACAGGGCCGGGACATGCAAATTACCTCAATTGCAGCTGAAAGGCATGCAAATGAGGTAGATTTGTGATCCAGGAAACCCAAACCTGTCCGAGTAAGAGTAGTGTTATCTGCAGAAATGTACTCAGTTGACAATTGAGTACCGTTCTGCAAATAGCAAAACGGAGCCGTGACAGCTCCAAATAAAGGTTGCATCCAGTAGAGGAAGCATGCCAATGGCCAAATATACAGCCATTGGCAACGTTACCTGATGAAAAATGAAAAAAAAGTAATTTCATTTTTTTTTCCGATTTTCCATGTTTAAGCGTAGCACAGCGTTGCGCAAATGGGCTGCGCTCTAAAAACCAGAAAAATAAAAATTAAAACCCACAAATGTGGATTTTATGGGGATTTGTATTGCACAATGCAAGGCAATGGCAGGCTGAAGACAACATGGCTACCGAGTAGGGGTTGCTAAGGGGGGAACCCAGTCTAAGAGATGTAACCAAGCATTAGTAGGCAATCCAATGCAAATGAGGGTAAGGATAATGAATTCCAAGTCTACATAGAAATGAGCACAGTCAGTTGAGTGTAAGACTAGGATAAGGGGAGTAACTGAGTAGGATATATTTGACATCAGGAGGGGGTATGTATGAAAGAAGATAATCTCATTGGAGCAGAGTGTCATGTGTTAGCTGTCAGTTGCTCATCACTGAAAGAGGTGTGTCATCAGTTATTCCAGCTAAAGTCAAGAAATAGAAGGTGCACAATGTGGGTATCACCAAAGGTTCTTGTAAAAATGCTTGCAACATGTATGCGCGCGTGTGCACACCTGTAAACCCGAGTATGACAGTGTGCGTGTGTGGAAGCGTGAGTGCACGTGTTTAAACCAGAGTAAACATGTATAAGGCAGTTTAAAGTCTTGTAAGCGCCTCTGCACTTGTGTGCTTGCATTTAGACAGGAATTAGCTAGTGTAAGTCTGTCTAAGCCTGTGTGCTCGCATGTTAGCACGTGTACACATGTCTGCGCTAGTGTGCGCGGCGCTGCCCCCTGAGGAAATGGAAAGGGAAAAGGAAGCACAACAAACAGTAGGGAGTTAACCAGGGAGAGTCAGCAGAGCTAGCAGGTGGAAATAATCAGAATCAGGTAATTACACAGGCAGTAAACAAACCCAGGGCAGCCCAGCACTTAAAACTCTGCAAACAACTTTTCACCATGTATTGCTCAAAGACACTGCAGCACTGCATTAAGCTAAGAGAAGTGAATACTGAAAAGGCTTAACTGAGACAAAGAAATGTTAGGGGCTGCCATTGCTGTTATAAACCGACATATGCAACATGCTGAGGGTGGTGACAATGGGAATGGTGCCAACCAACCCCCAGTGAGGAGACGGAGAAGAGTGTACAAGCACAGGGTAACCTACCAGGGGCTACATGAGCTGGAGATAGTGGAGTGCTATAGAGTGGACAGAGACCTCATGCAGCAAATTGTTGAACTGTGCAGGCCACGCCTCACACACAGAACCAACAGAGGGGAACCCATTCCAGTGGAAACCAAGGTATGTGTTGGCCTATGAATACTAGCAACAGGTACCTTCCAGAGACCAACTGGTGATATGATGGGGATATCACAGACATCAGCATCCAGGGTACTGCACCAGTTCCTGGATGCCATGTCAGCACATGTCGGTGATCATGTATATTTCCCCAATTCCCATGAGGTATTGGCCAGCAATATGCGTCTCTTCCAGCAAATAGCGGAATACCCTGAGGTAGAGGTTGCAATAGACTGCACATACATATGCATCAAAGCACCAGCTGGTGAGCGGGGTACGGTCTACCTCAACCACAAGGGCTTCCCCTCCATCAACTGCCAGGTCATGTGTGATGCCCAGGGCATAATACTGAATGTGTGTGCTGGCTGCCCTGGAAGCAACCATGATTCCCATATCTGGCATCTGACGCAGCTGTACCAGACATATGCCAATGGGGACATCCCACATGGTCACCTAGTGGGGGATGCTGGCTATGCACTGGAGCCGTGGCTGATGACACCCATCAGAAACACACACACACACCTGAACAGGAACACCATAATGAGGCACACGCACAAACACAAAATGTAATCGACCGTGTGTTTGGGCTGCTCAAGTCACAGTTCCAGTGCCTGGACACATCTGGTGGAGCCTTGCAGTACACTCCAACTACATGTACCCAAATTGTCATGGTATGTGCTATGCTACATAATATGATCCTGTGAAAACAGCTGCAGCAGAACCAGCATAGGCCTGGCCCAAACAGCCCCCCACCATTGCCAAGGTCATCACAGGCAGAGTGTGACTCGAAGGAGGAACAACCTGAGCCTGCCCCAGTAGACAGAAGGAGGAGTGCCCAGTATGCTTTGGCCTTGGCAAAGAGGAAATGCATAGCACGTACACTGGCTCAGTAGGAACCCTGGAAATTATACCTCTCTCTGACCCGCACATATAGTAAAAGGGATGCCTAAGTTGACACTACCTGCTTCAAACATGTACAGGGAGTGTAGTATGTGCATCCGACATAGGCAGCCCTGCAGCACCACCTGAGGCATGATTGCCATGTCTCAAGCAATTTAAGGTAGTGCTAAACAGCATTTACCACCATGTACTATATGCAAACAGAATACACACACCAACTAGTACAACTGTGGTCGGTGTCGAGTAATATTGGGCAATGTCCAGCAAAGTTGGTGAATATACAGCAATGTCGGACAAGCCTGGTCTAAGTAGAGCATAGCAGAATAAAAGCCAACATGCTCATATTTGCTTAACTGACCCTTAAGCAGTCTGGTCTGCTCAGTATGGAAATATAAAGCAGTGATGGGCCTCAAACCCAGGATACTGTGCACCATAGGTAAAGTACTGAACCACTAAACCATGACAGCATTGCACTGTTCAGCCAGTAAGAAGGAATGTTGATAAGTCTATGCAAAGTATCTCATGGAAACCCTGCAGGCAGAGCATAATCCCTGATGAGTTATGACACAAAGGTGAGTCCTGCAGTAAGAACAGAACTTGACTTCCAACACACACAGTATAAATGTTAATATAGGTCATGTTCACACATCCACAAATGTAGTGGACTTCAGATTGCAACATACTGAAAGGTCACACTAGGCATGCTCACACACTTGGATAAATGAGACATATGTCAGGCAACAAAACATGGAAAGCCTGAACTGGGCATGCTCACACACTTAGGCCATGTCTGACTACAGCAGTGGGCCACACATCTGGCAGTTGCATGTGTTAACCCAGGAACCTCTCACTATCTAGCAATCTGCCCTGTGCACACAGTTACATGACACCAGACACTTATATAATATAGTGGAACCCTGTCATGATCAAACATGTTCCACAGATACCTAAGTTGTTCATAGAAACTGGGAAAACAAAGATGATAAAGACCTGAAAACAGTATCAGCAGTAAATATTGTGCATCCCAAGCAGAAGCATAGGTTCAGAGGTCAATAGTAGGCTATCTGCCCTAGGGTATGTACAAGCCTAGCCAGAGTGTGTTTGGCTTTTGCAGCCCTGTCCAAGTACTACACTGTGCCAGTGAATAGTAGGTCACACAAGATAGCCCATGTACATTTAGGCTACTGTGCCTCTGTCTAGTAGGGACACAGAAGAGTTCCCAGGGGTGAATTTCCGATTTCCCATCCATGTGTCCAGATATGGCTTGAAGAGGGTCAGCGAGGGGCTATGTCTAATATGAATTGGGATTCTATTCCTAGAGTGAGGGGAGCCTCTGGGAAATAAATCTGTCCCTCCAGCATGTCCTTTTTATTCCTGTGCTGAGGGTTAAGTCCCTAGAGTGTGTATATCTAAGGGACTTGGATTTTTGAGGTGGAGCATGTCCATTAATTCGGGCTTTGACATGGCTTTGTATGTCAGGCATAGATTGCCTCTGAGTAGGTGGTAAGCAACTGAGTAGAGCTGGAGTTTCCTTAGTTGAGCTGCATATGACATCTGTTTGTAGCCCATGACCCTCTTGGAGAGGTACTTTTGGGTCTCTCCAGGTGCTGCAGGTGTCGGGTAAGGTACATCCCAAAAGGGCCATTGTATTCAAGTACGGTGCTGATGACTGATGAGTAGAGGGGCACAATGACTTCACTTGATGTAGATGCGAACCCGTTCGTGATAAGGTGGCATATATAGAAGGTGTTTGTAACCACTTTGGCAATGTGATTATCAAAGGAGAGATTACTATCTACATTGGTCCACAAATCTCAAGTTACTACTTTTGTACTTAATGGATTACCACTTATGTGGTAATTTGTGTGCACCTTGTTTTTCACAAAGGGGATGACTATGCATATTTTAGCATGTAGCTCGAGCTTGTGGCTCTGGCAGCAAACATCCATCTCTGTGAGACCCTTCTGGAGGATGCTTGTGTTAGCTGGAGAGTCGATTATGGCCCCCAGTTTGCAGTAATCTGTGAACCTTGTCAGCCATAATGCCCCCGTGTTAGCCTGAACCTCAGAGAAGTATATACCGAACCACAGAGGTCCCAGAACTGAGCCCTGTGGGATGCCACTTGTAACTAGTTTGTATTTGGACATGGCACCTGCGATTCTGACAATGTGGGTTCTATCCCTGAGCCAGTTTGCAACCCATCTTGTGATATAGGGGTTGATATTTAAGCTGTTAAGCTTATGTATGATATCCGAGTGGGGTATTGTGTTGAACGTTTTTGCGAGGTCCAGGTAGGCTGTGTGGACTACCTTGCCCTCATCCATAGCTTTGGTAACTGTTTCAAAGAAATCAACTAGGTTTAAGAGGCAAGATCTGCCCTTAACAAAGCCAAATTGGGTAGGGTCCAGTGTCTGGAGGCTCCCAATGTCTTTGTTTATGAGTTCCATGATAATACGCTCCATAGCTGTACAGACCAGACTAGTCAGTCTTATGGAATAGCAGTTCCCAGGGTCTGTTGTGGCACCACCTTTGTTGAGTGGAACCACTGCAGCTGTATGCCATTATTAGTGTACATATCCTGTAGTAAGGCTAAGTTTGAACAGTGACTTAATGTGAGGGTTTAGTTCTTCTTGGAGCTTGTGTAAGACACAGCCTGGGATACCGACCGGTCCCATAGCTGCTGTGTTTTCTGCTTTGGCGAGGGCAGCTTTCACCTGTGCATCTGTGATGTCAGGGAGGTTACATTCAGTTGGGATAGGCATTTGTTCCTTTGTGGGTGAAGGGGGGGAGACGTTTGTGCTGAATCTGTCTGCCAGGATGTTGGCTGTCTGTAGTTTTGGTATATTTTGTACCGTTATGCATCAATTCAGAGCATATCTGGGAGTTTCCACCCATATTATGGACATAACTAAAGAAGGACTTGTGATTATCTTTAGTGTCTAGGGCAATTTCCCTTTGGAAACTGGCCTTTGATGATTTTATGAGGTATTGAAATTTCTTGCTAATACTGATCAGAGATGGCTTCCATTTTTAGGATTTTGCTCTGTCATGTAGTAGCTTCCTCCTTCTGTTGTATAGCCTATTTATGGCCGGGGTCACCAAACAAGCCTCCTGTTTTTGGAGGAGTGAGGCTTTGTTTTATTTGGGATAGCACGATCCATGCATTCCTGCAGGTGCTCATAGAATGCATTTTGTAAAGGATTCTGTGGATTGGCCTGTTATCCTCTGGCCTGTGAGCTTTGAAGGATTCCACCTCAGTCTTGATAAGTGCAAAGTTGGCGTTTGAGAAATTCTATACAGTGGTTTCCTTGGCTGGGGTGGGGACGGGATATGGATGTCCATGGAAATTTGTTAATGGTCTGATCTTACCAATGAGGGGTTTACCTCTGGTGTGGAACACAGAGTCCCCATGTTGGTGATGACCAGGTCCAATATGTTGTTCCCTCTTGTGGGGGTGGTGACCAGTTGTTCCATCGCATTACAGTTTATAACTTCAAGGAACTGTTGGGCGAGTGTGTTTGGGCATGAGTAGTTGTTGCAGTCAATGTTTGGGTTGTTGAAGTCACCCAATAACATAGTTGTAGGAGAGACCTTGATATTCTTCAGTGTTCTCAGGAATGCCAAGTGGGGTTCCTGTAATAGGGAGGGTGTTCTGTAGCAAGTTACAAATGGAAATGCAGTTTGCCCCACTGTTAGTTGCACATGGGTGGTTTCTGATGCTTCGTGCAGTGCCACTAACCTGGAGGTGTAGGTATCTTTGATGAATATAGATACTACCCCTCCTTTTGTGCTTTGGTCCGAGTTTTGTGTGTGAAACGAGTTGTATGAGTTATTACCTGGTAGTGCTGGAGTGCTCTCAGGAGCCTTGAACCAGGTTTCTGTTACTGCACAGACATCAATTTTCTCCATACTGAGGAGAGCCTCAAGTGCGTGCATCTTGAGGTGTAGACATCTGGCATTGAGTAGCATTACCTCTAGATTTTGTATCCTTGGGTTGTCAATGGAGGTATGTCCTTTGAGCCTTGCCTAAAAACTGCATTATGGGGGTGGCAAGAGGCATGGCCAGTATACAAAAGCCTAAGGGTGACAGGTGCAAGCCGTCCCTAGCGAAGCAACGTGGCTTGTCAGGCTTGTCATCCCAGGCTGACAGACACTGGATCCCCATTGAATGACACCAATACTTTAGACAATTGTTTAAACTGATGATTTTGTCTGTATACTCTGGCATCATTCTTGGTGAGGGCAAGATGTTACCCAAGGTCAGGGTCATTCCAGCCTGGGCTACATGATCAGAAAGCTCCACCTGCTACCTGACAGGCAGCTTACAGTGACCTTCTCCTTGTTCAGTCAGTTGAGTGGGATGTCAGTGTACCGGACAATAGAGTCTCCTATAACAACTGCATTTGATGTGTTGTTCGGCCTTAAGGGCTGTGACTGTGAGGCACACTGATTTTGTGAGATATGTGATTCATGGGTATTGTTGAGGGGTGGCTGTTGCTTGGGTATCTGTGGCCAGTACAGTTGCTGGAGGTGTTGGGTAAGGTACACCCCAAAGGTGGCATTGTAACCAAGCAAGGTTGTTATTAGTATAGGGGCACAATGACATCACTCGATCTAGATATGAAACCATATGGGATAAGGTTGCTTATATAGAAGGTCTGTCCAACCACTGTGGCAACGTGAATGTCAAAGGTGACAGTACGAACAAGTCATGTCCCCAATCACCTAACAACACCTACCATATGTAATGGAGTACTACCTATGTGTTAATGTGTGGGCATGTTGTTATTCCCAAAGGGGATGACTATGCAACTAATGGCATTTAGCTGTAGGCCATGGGTCAGGCACCAGTCATCCATCTCTGAGAGACCCTGTTGGAGTATGCATGTGGCAGCTGGAGAGGTGATCATGGCACCCAGTTTGCAGTCAAGTATGAACAATGTCAGCCATATTCCCCCTGTGGTAGCCTGTACGTCAGACAAATATATACTGAACAAGAGAGGTCCCAGGACTGAGCCGTGTGGGATGCCATGTGTAACTGGTGTATAGTCAGACATGGCACCTGCAATTCTGACCATGTGGGTGCTATCCCTGATCCAGGTAGCAATCCATCATGTGAGATATGTGTCCATATCAATGCTGGTGAGCCAATGCATAATGACCCAGTGGGTTACTGTGTGGAAGGGTTTAGCAAGCTTCAGGTAGACTGCGTGTACAACTGTCCCTATATTGATGGACCTGTTAACTGTCAAAAGAATACAAACAAGATCTGCCCACAACAACTCTGAAATGTGTAGGACACAGTGTCTGCAGTTTCCTGATGTCTATGTGTAAGAGTCCCATGACAATACACTCCATAGCCTTGCATAACAGGATAGTTAGGCTTATAGGGCAATATTGTCTATGTTCCATTCTGGCACCAACTATGTGGAGTGGGAACACTGTCGCTGTATGCCATTCCGTGGATACATATCCTGTAGTAACTCCAATATTGCACAGTGATGTAATGTGAGGGTTACGTCTGTCAGGAAACTCATGTAAGATGCAGGCCGGGACACCAACTGGTCACATTGATGCTATAATGTATGCTTTGGGGAGGGCAGCACTCACCTGTTGCTGTGTGGTGTCAGGGAGGTTACACTCTGTTGGGATGGGTAGTTGCTCCCAAGGGGGGATGGGGGGAGACATCTGCACTGAACCTAGTTGCCAGGATGTTTTCTATGCCAGTGGGTTCAGGGTAAGTGTAGTCAGTATGCAGTAACTCACAGCATATCATTGAGTGTCCACCCAGGTTCCTGACATAACAGACAAAGGCCTTGTGATAGTCCTACTTGTCTGGTGCAATTGTCCGTGAGAAGAAGACCTTAGATAAGTACATGAGTGATCATAGCTCTCTGCTAGTACAGATCACAGATGCTTTCTCCGTCTGGGATTGTGCTCTATCATGTAGTAGCTTCCTCCTGACATTGTACAGCTCATTAATGGCTGGTGTCTACAAGACAGGTCTCCTGCCATTGGAGGAGTGAGTCTTGTTGTTATTTGGGGTAGCACAATCCATGCAGTCCACTAGGAGTCTATAGAATGTGTATGTAAAGGATTCAGCAGTCGGAGCTGTATTTCACACTGTCTCAAGGTCTCTGAAGGATACCACCTTGCTTTGGTGAAGTGAGATGCTGGCTCATCAGAAGTTCAGCAAGATTACCCAGGATGGGTGTGTGGAGTGTATATGTATGTCTACTGAGATAGCTGTATGTTCTGACCTTACCAATGAGGGGTATATTGCTGGTGTGTAACATAGAGTCCCCATGTCGGTGATGATCATATCCAATATGAATTCCCCCTTCTGGCTGTGGTGACTGGTTGTGCCATAGCATATGAATGTACAAATTGTAGTGACTGTAGGGCGAGGTTGTTGCGGCTTGAGTAGTATCCCCAGTCAATATTCATGTATCTGATGTCACCCAATATAATGGTGTTCGTGGAGACCATCATATCCCCCACTGTTCCCAGGAAAGCCGAGTGTCGTTCCTGAGTATGGGAGGGTGGTCTGTAGTAGGCAACAAAGTGAAAGGCAGTTTCGAACAATGGTAGTTGTATATGTATGGTCTTTGATGCTTAGTGCAGTGCCACTAACCCGGAGGTGTGTGTATCTGTGACGTATATGGATACACCCCCTAGTTGTGTTGTCCGTTCCAAGTCCTGTGGTCAGAAAGCATGGTATGAAACATAACCTGGTAGTGCTGGTGTGCATATGTGACCCTGAACTAGGCGTATGTTAGTGCACATATATTGCTATTCCCCATACTGAGGGGAGTCCTATGTGGCCGCAATATGAGGGTAACACATCTGGTGTTGAGCAACATTACCCTTAGTGTTATTTAACCTGTAATGTCTATGTAGGTGGGTTTGTCTTTTGTGCCCTGCTCAACAAATGCACTATGGTGGTAGCAAGAGTCTTAGCCAGCATTCAAAGGTCCAAGGGTGACAGGTGCAAGCTGTCCATAGTGAAGCTATGTGGCATGTTGAGCATGTCACCACAGGCTGACAGACAGTGTATCCCTTATGAATGACACCAATCTGTTAGCCAAGTGTTAAACATGATATGTTTGTCTGTATACTGTGACATCATACTCGGTGGGTGTGAGATGCTAGACAAGGTCAGGGTCATACTGGCCTGGGCTACATCATGACGCTGTTCCTCCATGTACCATGTCATGTGGTCCAGGGAGTAACATCTGAGGTTTTACGCACCAGCATGGACAATGATGGTGCCAGTCCTGTACTTGCTTTCTAGTGACCTGACTGGATGTGTTATGTGGCAGATCCTGACACACAACAGACAGCACAAAGGGACTATTCCCTTGTATGGGCTGGTGAGTGGTACGTCAGTGTGTCTGACAATAAGTGTCACCTATCACAACTGTATTATGTGTGTTGTGTAGCCCGAAGGCTAGGGACTGTGTGGCACCCTGACATTGTGAACTATGTGAGATGTGGGAATTGTAGTGGGGTAGCAGTTGTGTGTGCGCCTGATGTGGAGGACTCTGCTGCTGAGGCAGAGTTTATTTACAGCATCCGAGTATGTGTATATGTTATAATGTCGTTTGCGTGCTGTCGCCAGAGGATATGTGAGACTGATATGTGGTGTGTGTGGTTATGTTCACCACCTGATAGACTATGCCAGTCATGGGTTGAGAGAGTTCTGCATCCTGTATGTCTCTATAGGTGCATCTCACACATATATCTGGGTTTGTTGTGAGGAGGAGAGTCTTGTCTGTGTACATGAGGCAGACGTGACATTGTGTCTACATCACAATATTCACCAGCTGGACTGGAGAGTGCAAACAAAGCCGACCCCTGGACATGCCAGGATATTATCATGACATAATCTGCAGCCAGATGACAAAGGATCAGTAGGGTGTTAATTGTGTCAAGGAGTATATCAGGGATTAGTGCTCAGGTTTGTTGGTGTTCTGTAAAGAGTAGCTGAGAAGGAGTCCAGACTGAATCATGACCCCTCCGACAGCTATGTCATATAGAGCAATGTACACACATATATGTCATGAGTCAGGGCCAACTGTACCTGACTGACAATGCCAACATCCTGACATACAGGCCCATATATACATACCCACCTCCCACCGATGATAGTCCATATCATCATACCAGGAGATATCACATGTAGAATGCATGAACAGCTACCCCAATGCTAAAAGCATGGCATCAAATGGACTACATTGATTACCAATATGTGTCATGCATAAACTACAGAAGAAACAGATCCTGCACCTGAACAGTCAGCTGAACCTCCCCCCCTACACAGGATGTGGAACTGTTGAATGTGTTACAGCAACATATGGCACTCCACACAAGTGTTGGTGCACAACACACCATAGGATGTACAGTCCAGTATGCCTATGAAGTATAATCTGCAAGCCATGGAGTCCGTCATGGTTGAAGTCATAAACCAAGCTATTGGAAGCTGACATACACACAACTCTACTAACCATGGTATGTTCATGTGCGGATCACGATTCCCAAACATGCTAGACTGTTTGCAAGGCAGCCACACAGGACATACATCACTGAACACAGCTACACATGTCTCACATACACTTTGAATAGCCCTTTATCAACATCCCAAACACATGTAGTAGCCACAAAACCAACAAGCTGTGCATAAATATGTGTTGACATATGAAGGAATATCGATATGTCCACAGATAGATCACACAGGGTAAGGATTATGAGTTTCTGTTCCAGCTGTTGACACCTGACGACCCACATGGACCATTCCTGGAATGGCATAAAACAAAGTGTACACACATTACCATGTCCAGTCTGATGATGTCAGCACCTTAGAAATACAGACAGAGAAGAGCCTTTTTGAAGACTGGGAAAACACACTACAGATGTACATTCCTCTTTGGAAAGACTGATGATGTCAGCACCCTAGAAATGCAGACAGAGAAGGGAAACCACACAGTAAAGCGAATAGCGTGCTGTGCTAATGTGTCTCTCTCTACTCTCATAACCTAGTTAGGTAGGGGTTTTAATCCTGCAAGTGCTGACTGTGGGGGTGTCACTCTTGGTCAATGCAGTGTGGGTCTTGCTTTTACTATGTTATGGCATATTAAGATTACAACAGTAAGTGCATTGCACACATCAGGTATATGCGTTGCAAATATATATGTGTACATGTTCCCTTAATCAGTACATAGGTGTGAAGCCTGCATACTACATGACTACATTTGTTGCCATTGACAGGTTGTGCCGCAGCTTCTCAGATCGTGGGTCACATATGTATGTATGTGATAGGCCCATCCACTGTCATGATCCGTGGCCAAGGTCATCTGTGCCACACTTTACAGTAGTGTGAGTGAGGGTATATGCCTGGGGTATATGTCAGGCATGTTCATACACAACCATGACTGCCAATAATGGACAGTCTTTATAGGTGTACAACCGCCTTATGTATATGCATCCAGGCCTCCAATGTGCTATGTGACACACCTTGGGACTCCACAATACCTACCGATTTGTGGATACCAAGGGACAAATGACATAACATGAGGTTGTATGTACACATTGGTACCCAACATACATGTTGAGGGCCACCACCAATGTGGTACTAAAGGGATAGGAAGTATGGTACATGTGGATGACTATGCCATAGTTGGCTTACGGTTATACAGTATGTACCACAAGACAGGCATCTGTATGATACCCTTGTTTAGGATATGTGTCCCATCCAGGGAATGGATTGTAGGCCACTGTATGCATTACCAGATGTGGATGGACAGATCCCTAGTGTGTCTGCATGTACCGAAGGGGGCTATATGCCAAACAGGTGTGGACACAGGAATGGGTGGTGGTAATTACCACTGGTTAGTGTTATAGTGTAGCACCAGAAGGATACAACTGTTACTGAGTTCCCTATGACTGTGTGTCATTTGTCAGGGCAACATCTAATGATTGCTTATAGTCATGCTGTTGAGGTTATGTATGTTACCAGACCACAAATCATTGACAGATAATAACAGTATCACCCACAGCATGGTGTCTACCCATGTCATACACACTTGTCTACCCATGTTAGCACATAACTGTAGTAGAATGCATACTGGCCATTGAAAGATACTGTGACATGTTCACTATGTATACAACAGGGTATGCCACATGTCTTATGTGTCTACTATACACGTACATACAGACAGTGCACACCCACCATGTTCACAGATGTACACTTGCTAATCTGTACTGCACACATCACACACATACTGTCCACTCACTAACAGATGCTGGCAACACATTACATGTCAGCCAAGTGGCACATGGGTGGACAATACATAGTCAGACCTAACAGTGGTGTAAACAATGCTACATTGACAATCAGAGCTTTGATGAATAATGTCTGCTGAGATATACCTACAAGGATGTCATTACACTTTCCTGCTGACAACTTGCTAATATTGCTACACTGCTATAGTTTCACCCTGTGCATCAGCACCATGTTAGCCTGTTCCTCCATCAATGTTACAGATGACAGGAGGTGACACAGGTATCATCATATGCACAGGGCATTTTGTTTTTTGCCAGAACCTGACATTGACCCATCCAATCGACATGTCTGTGTGTGTGTGTGTGTGTGTGTGTGTGTGTGTGTGTGTGTGTGTGTGTGTGTGTGTGTGTGTGTGTGTGTGTGTGTGTGTGTGTGTGTGTGTGCGTGTGTGTGTGTAAGAGAGGGACAACAATACAGCATGGGCCAATGTTGATGTAATGTGTGTGTGTATGTGTGAGCCTTAGTTGTTTGGTTAATGTGTGCGTGTCTGCATGCACACAGCTCCACCATGTGGCTGCCATATACAGTAGTTTGTGGGACAGCCACAGACTGTACCTGCTAGGCCGTACAGATTACTGTCTCCGGCCATGGACAGAGTACGTCTGCCTGGCAGTGGTGCTACGGACAGTATCGGGTACCAACCCTGATTGGGTACTGTCCTCAGAGGCAGAGGTGGGATGACTGGACCTATGTACCTGCTGGGAATGGCCAGAGCCACGTGCACGTGGTCTACTGGGGTGGTCAATGGACAGGCCAGACCCAGCATTGCTGGGGCTGGTACTACCACTACAGGAGTGGCTGTGACCTGGGGGCCGTCCGCGACCACTGCCAGCTCTTGCTGTTGCTGGCATGCGTCCGCGCTGACATCGCAACTGCCCCACACGATCCTGGCTCATGGATGACATACTGTCTACCAATGACCTCGGTGTAAGTCCAGATGGCACCAGCAAGGTCATGGATGCTGTCATTGATAGCGGTGTAATGTACCCTCTGCACCCTAAGTCCCAGCCTGGTGTACCGGTCCATACATGCCTGAGCCTGCATTACAGCCTGGAACATACTGGATGTCATGAGACCAGTGAGGGCACGCCTGCCAGGGGCAATATGACTAGCGGTGCTCCCCCGAGAACCCCTGGACCTCTGCCTATGTGGTACCATTCCAGGAATATGGCTATGGCTGTTGTGAGGGGATGCAAGTGCCATGGGTACCACACTCTCCTGGTCAGTGCCAACTGTATGCTGTCCCTCGCCTATGGCCATTGGTGATGAGGGATGTATTGGCAGTATGAGTGTGCGCATAGATGGGGTTGAATGCTGTGTACTGTCGATTGGTGGACCAACGACAGACCCTGTCAAACCTCCCTGTGTCAATATACGTCTCATCATCAGCGCTATTCATGGCAGTGGCTTCAGTTTCCCTGCTGCATTCAGCCAGCCCTAACTCAGCACCTGTAAGAAGATGACAGGAAACACATTCTACAGTCTACACACGCACACATGCACATATGCACACATGAACACATGCACACATACACACATGAACATATGCACACATGAACACATGCACACATGCACACATGAACACATGCACACATGCACACATGCACACATGTACTGTAATACACTCCTCACTACAGCACATATACACACACCAGCAATCCAACACATACTCTATAGTGGTGAAGGCTGGTGTCAGCATCACAAGGTAAACAGTTACCACACACATGTCTGCATGCAGAATATGTGTTTCACAAGACCATACAGTGCTAGTGTAGATGCCCCAATGTAATGGCAGTATACATGGCTTTGTTGCAACTGTGTCATTGTTCAGTGATTGGCTACACCCTGGAACACAATTTGTACATGGACACAACCCAATGTGTGTCAAGTGACCTGTACACCCACTAGCATTACAGGACATATATGTGACACTTTGGATGGCAACTGTTGTGCATATTGTGTATAATGGTATATGCAAGCACACACACAACATGCTATGCATATTGTGTATAGGTGCATATGTTTTTCACATGCACAACATTGAGGTGCAAAGCAATGACTGCTATGAGTATAGCATGTTTTCATGTACTGCATATGATACATGTGTTCTGTTGTGTACAGCTGTAGCAACTATGCATATCTAAGGTGCAGTACAGTGCTGCCACACTTGTGTCTGCTGCACTGTGCAGTGTATGTGCTTGAGGCAGCTACTGACTTTAATGTGATGATTAATGTCTCACAGCAAACATGGACAGCATGCATTATGCGTAGGTGTGTTACGTGTACATGGCCTACACCTCACCTATGACATGCACATTTCATTACCATTATTAAAGTGTTAACACACTCACCAGCATGTACCGTCTGCCCTGCTGTCACATCAGAGGGACCTACAAGAATATGACACAGTTTATCAGTGGCCACAACTGTGGCATTGCTGCCATGAGTGAGTGTGCTAATCTACAGTGGAAAAACAGTCAACAGTCACAGGTGTGGAGATACTATTCCAAATATCAGTATTGCACACGAGAGGCAGCACAACTGCTAAACACACAGTACACATCTCACATAAGCATATTCTAACAATACAGGTAACAGTAGTCTACAGCCCTGGAAGCTACCATGATTCCCATTTCTGGCATCTATCGCAGCTGTACCAGACATTTGCCAATGGGGACATCCCACATGGTCACCTAGTGGGGGATGCTGGCTATGCACTGGAGCCGTGGCTGATGACACCCATCAGAAATGCACACACACCTGAACAGGAACACCATAATGAGGCACATGCACAAACACGAAATGTAATCGAGCGTGTGTTTGGGCTGCTCAAGTCACGGTTCCGCTACCTGGACACATCTGGTGGAGCCTTGCAGTACACTCCAACTACATGTACCCAAATTGTCATAGTATGTGCTATGCTACATAGTATGATCCTGCGAAAACAGCTGCAGCAGGACCAGCATAGGCCTGGCCAAAACAGCCCCTCACCATTGCCAAGGTCATCACAGGCAGAGCATGACTCGAAGGAGGAACAACCTGAGCCTGCCCAAGTAGGCAGAAGGAGGAGTGCCCAGTATGCTTTGGCCTTGGCAAACAGGCAATGCATAGCACATACACTGGCTCAGTAGGAACCCTGGAAATGATACCTCTCTCTGACCCACACATATAGTAAAAGGGATGCCTAAGTTGACACTACCTGCTTCAAACATGTACAGGGAGTGTAGTATGTGCATCCGACATAGGCAGCCCTGCAGCACCACCTGAGGCATGATTGCCATGTGTCAAGCAATTTAAGGTAGTGCTAAACAGCATTTACCACCATGTACTATATGCAAACAGAATACACTCACCAACTAGTAAAACTGTGGTCAGTGTCGAGTAATATTGGGCAATGTCCAGCAAAGTTGGTGAATATACAGCAATGTCGGACAAGCCTGGTCTAAGTAGGGCATAGCAGAATAAAAGCCAACATGCTCATATTTGCTTAACTGACCCTTAAGCAGTCTGGTCTGCTCAGTATGGAAATATAAAGCAGTGATGGGCCTCAAACCCAGGATATTGTGCACCTTAGTTAAAGTAATGAACACTAAACCATGACAGCATTGCACTGTTCAGCCAGTATGAAGGAATGTTGATAAGTCTATGCAAAGTATCTCATGGAAACCCTGCAGGCAGAGCATAATCCCTGATGAGTTATGACACAAAGGTGAGTCTTGCAGTAAGAACAGAACTTGACTTCCAACACACACAGTATAAATGTTAATATCGGTCATGTTCACACACATCCACAAATGCAGTGGACTTCAGATTGCAACATACTGAAAGGTCACACTGGGCATGCTCACACACTTGGATAAATGAGACATATGTCAGGCAACAAAACATGGAAAGCCTGAACTGGGCATGCTCACACACTTAGGCCATGTCTGACTACAGCAGTGGGCCACACATCTGGCAGTTGCATGTGTTAACCCAGGAACCTCTCACTATCTAGCAATCTGCCCTGTGCACACAGTTACATGACAACAGACGCTTGTATAATATAGTGGAACTCTGTCATGATCAAACATGTTCCTCAGATACCTAAGTTGTTCATAGAAACTGGGAAATCAAAGACAATAAAGACCTGAAAACAGTATCAGCAGTAAATATTGTGCATCCCAAGCAGACGCATAGGTTCAGAGGTCGATAATAGGCTATCTGCCCTAGGGTATGTACAAGCCTAGCCAGAGTGTGTTTGGCTTTTGCAGCCCTGTCCGAGTACTACACTGTGCCAGTGAATAGTAGGTCACACAAGATAGCCCATGTACGTTTAGGCTACTGTGCATCTGTCTAGTAGGGACACAGAAGAGTTCCCAGGGGTGAATTTACGATTTCCCATCCATGTGTCCAGATTTGGCTTGAAGAGGGTCAGCGAGGGGCTATGTCTAATATGAATTGGGATTCTATTCCTAGAGTGAGGGGAGCCTCTGGGAAATAAATCTGTCCCTCCAGCACGTTCTTTTTATTCCTGTGCTGAGGGTTAAGTCCCTGGAGCATGTTTATCTAAGGGACTTGGATTTTTGATGTGGAGCATGTCCATTAATTTGGGCTTTGATATGGCTTTGTATGTCAGGCTTATATTGCCTCTGAGTAGGTGGTAAGCAACTGAGTAGAGCTGGTGTTTCCTTAGTTGAGCTGCATATGACATCAGTTTGTAGCCCATGACCCTCTTGGAGAGGTACTTTTGGGTCTCTCCAGGTGCTGCAGGTGTCGGGTAAGGTACATCCCAAAAGGGCCATTGTATTCAAGTATGATGCTGATGACTGATGAGTAGAGGGGCACAATGACTTCACTCGATGTAGATGCGAACCCATTCGTGATAAGGTGGCATATATAGAAGGTGTTTGTAACCACTTTGGCAATGTGATTATCAAAGGAGAGATTACTATCTACATTGGTCCACAAATCTCAAGTTACTACTTCTGTACTTAATGGATTACCACTTATGTGGTAATTTGTGTGCACCTTGTTTTTCACAAAGGGGATGACTATGCACTTTTTAGCATGTAGCTCGACCTTGTGGCTCTGGCAGCAAACATCCATCTCTGTGAGACCCTTCTGGAGGATGCTTGTGTTAGCTGGAGAGTCGATTATGGCCCCCAGTTTGCAGTAATCTGTGAACCCTGTCAGCTATAATGCCCCGTGTTAGCCTGAACCTCAGAGAAGTATATACCGAACCACAGAGGTCCCAAAACTGAGCCCTGTGGGATGCCACTTTTAACTTGTTTGTATTTGGACATGGCACCTGTGATTCTGACAATGTGGGTTCTATCCCTGAGCCAGTTTGCAACCCATCTTATGATATAGGGGTTGATATTTAAGCTGTTAAGCTTAGGTATGATATCCGAGTGGGGTATTGTGTTGAACGTTTTTGCGAGGTCCAGGTAGTCTGTGTGGACGACCTTGCCCTCATCCATAGCTTTGGTAACTGTTTCAAAGAAATCAACTAGGTTTAAGAGGCAAGATCTGCCCTTAACAAAGCCAAATTGGGTAGGGTCCAGTGTCTGGAGGGGCTCCCAATGTCTTTGTTTATGAGTTCCATGATAATACGCTCCATAGCTGTACAGACCAGACTAGTCAGGCTTATGGGACGATAGTTCCCAGGGTCTGTTGTGGCACCACCTTTGTTGAGTGGAACCACTGCAGCTGTATGCCATTATTAGTGTACATATCCTGTAGTAAGGCTAAGTTTGAACAGTGACTTAATGTGAGGGTTTAGTTCTTCTTGGAGCTTGTGTAAGACACAGCCTGGGATACCGACCGGTCCCATAGCTGCTGTGTTTTCTGCTTTGGCGAGGGCAGCTTTCACCTGTGCATCTGTGATGTCAGGGAGGTTACATTCAGTTGGGATAGGCATTTGTTCCTTTGTGGGTGAAGGCGGGGAGAGGTTTGTGCTGAATCTCTCTGCCAGGATGTTGGCTGTCTGTAGTTTCAGTATATTTTGTACAGTTATGCATCAATTCAGAGCATATCTGGGAGTTTCCACCCATATTATGGACATAACTAAAAAAGGACTTGTGATTATCTTTAGTGTCTAGGGCAATTTCACTTTGGAAACTGGCCTTTGATGATTTTATGAGGTATTGAAGTGTCTTGCTAATACTGATCAGAGATGGCTTCCATTTTTAGGATTTTGCTCTGTCATGTAGTAGCTTCCTCCTCCTGTTGTATAGCCTATTTATGGCCGGGGTCCACCAAACAGGTCTCATGTTTTTGGAGGAGTGAGGCTTTGTTTTATTTGGGTTAGCACGATCCATGCATTCCTGCATGTGCTCATAGAATGCATTTGTAAAGGATTCTGAGGATTGGCCTGTTATCCTCTGGCCTGTGGGCTTTGAAGGATTCCACCTCAGTCTTGAAAAGTACAAAGTTGGCGTATGAGAAATTTTATACAGTGATTTCCTTGGCTGGGGGTGGAGACGGGATATGGATGTCCATGGAAATTTGTTAATGGTCTGATCTTACCAATGAGGGGTTTACCTCTGGTGTGGAACACAGAGTCCCCATGTTGGTGATGACCAGGTCCAATATGTTGTTCCCTCTTGTGGGAGTGGTGACAAGTTGTTCCATTGCATTACAGTTTATAACTTCAAGGAACTGTTGGGTGAGTGTGTTTGGGCATGAGTAGTTGTTGCAGTCAATGTTTGGGTAGTTGAAGTCACCCAATAACATAGTTGTAGGAGAGACCTTGATATTCTTCAGTGTTCTCAGGAATGCCAAGCAGGGTTCCTGTAATAGGGAGGGTGTTCTGTAGCAGGTTACAAACTGAAATGCAGTTTGCCCCACTGTTAGTTGCACATGGATGGTTTCTGATGCTTCGTGCAGTGCCACTAACCTGGAGGTGTAGGTATCTTTGATGAATATAGATACTACCCCTCCTTTTGTGCTTCGGTCCGAGTTTTGTGTGTGAAACGCATGGCATGAGTTATAACCTGGTAGTGCTGGGGTGTTCTCAGGAGCCTTGAACCAGGTTTCTGTTACTGCACAGACATCAGTATTCTCCATACTGAGGAGAGCCTCAAGTGCGTGCATCTTGAGGTGTAGACATCTGGCATTGAGTAACAATACCTCTAGATTTTGTATCCTTGGGTTGTCAATGGAGGTATGTCCTTTGAGCCTCACCTAAAAGAATACACTATGGGGGTGGCAAGAGGCATGGCCAGTATACAAAAGCCTAAGGGTGACAGGTGCAAGCCATCCCTAGTGAAGCGACGTGGCTTGTTAGGCTTGTCATCCCAGGCTGACAGACACTGGATCCCCATTGAATGACACCAATACTTTAGACAATTGTTTAAACTGATGATTTTGTCTGTATACTCTGGCATCATTCTTGGTGAGGGCAAGATGCTACCCAAGGTCAGGGTCATACCAGCCTGGGCTACATGATCAGAAAGCTGCTCTATGTCTCATGTCTTGTAGTCCATGGAGGTATGTCTCATGTCATTCACACCTGCATGGACAATGCAAGAGTCATACTTGTACCTGCTTTGGAGTGACCTGAGTGCTTGCATTATGTGGTGGATCCTGCCACCTGACAGGCAGCTTACAGTGACCTTCTCCTTGTTCAGTCAGTTGAGCAGGACGTCAGTGTGCTGGACAATAGAGTCCCCTATAACAACTGTATTTGGTGTGTTGTTCAGCCTTAAGGGCTGTGACTGTGAGGCACACTGATTTTGTGAGATATGTGATTCATGGGTATTGTTGAGGGGTGGCTGTAGCTTGGGTATCTGTGGCCAGTACAGTTGCTGCAGGTGTTGGGTAAGGTACACCCCTAAGGTGGCATTGTAACCAAGCAAGGTTGTTATTAGTATAGGGGCACAATGACATCACTCGATCTAGATGTGAAACCATATGGGATAAGGTTGCTTATATAGAAGGTCTGTCCAACCACTGTGGCAACGTGAATGTCAAAGGTGACAGTAAGAACAAGTCATGTCTCCAATCACCTAACAACACCTACCATATGTAATGGAGTACTACCTATGTGTTAATGTGTGGGCATGTTGTTATTCCCATAGGGGATGACTATGCTACTAATGGCATTTAGCTGTAGGCCATGGGTCAGGCACCAGTCATCCATCTCTGAGAGACCCTGTTGGAGTATGCATGTGGCAGCTGTAGAGGTGATCATGGCACCCAGTTTGCAGTCAAGTATGAACAAGGTCAGCCATATTCCCCCTGTGGTAGCCTGTACGTCAGACAAATATATACTGAACAAGAGAGGTCCCAGGACTGAGCCGTGTGGGATGCCATGTGTAACTGATGTATAGTCAGACATGGCACTTGCAATTCTGACAATGTGGGTGCTATCCCTGATCCAGGTAGCAATCCATCATGTGAGATATGTGCCCATACCGATGCTGGTGAGCCAGTGCATAATGGCCCAGTGGGTTATTGTGTGGAAGGGTTTAGCAAGCTTCAGGTAGGCTGCATGTACAAATGTCCCTATGTTGATGTACCTGTTAACTGTCAAAAGAATACAAACAAGATCTGCCCACAACAACGCTGAAATGTGTAGGACACAGTGTCTGTAGTTTCCTGATGTCTATGTGTAAGAGTCCCATGATAATACACTCCATAGCCTTGCATAACAGGATAGTTAGGCTTATAGGGCAATATTGTCTGTGTTCTATTCTGGCACCAACTATGTGGAGTGGGAATACTGTCACTGTATGCCATTCCGTGGGTACATATCCTGTAGTAACTCCAATATTGCACAGTGATGTAATGTGAGGGTTACGTTTGTCATGAAACTCATGTAAGATGCTGGCCGGGACACCAACTGGTCACATTGATGCTGTAATGTATGCTTTGGGGAGGGCAGCACTCACCTGTTGCTGTGAGGTGTCAGGGAGGTTACACTCTGTTGGGATGGGTAGTTGCTCCCTAGGGGGGATGGGGGGAGACATCTGCACTGAACCTGTTTGCCAGGATGTTGGCTATGCCAGTGGGTTCAGGGTAAGTGTAGTCAGTATGTAGTAACTCACAGCATATCAGTGAGTGTCCACCCAGGTTCCTGACATAACAGACAATGGCCTTGTGATAGTCCTACTTGTCTGGTGCAATTGTCCGTGAGAAGAAGACATTAGATAAGTACATGAGTGATCATAGTTGTCTGCTAGTGCAGATCACAGATGCTTTCTCTGTCTGGGATTGTGCTCTATCATGTAATAGCTTCCTTCTGACATTGCACAGCTCATTAATGGCTGGTGTCTACCAGACAGGTCCCCTGCCATTGGAGGAGTGAGTCTTGTTGTTATTTGGGGTAGCACAATCCATGCAGTCCACCAGGAGTCCATAGAATGTGTATGTAAAGGATTCAGCAGTCGGAGCTGTATTTCACTCTGTCTCAAGGTCTCTGAAGGATACCACCTTGCTTTGGTGAAGTGAGATGTTGTCTCATCAGAAGTTCAGCAAGATTACCCAGGATGGGTGTGTGGAGTGTATATGTATGTCCACTGAGATAGCTGTATGTTCCGACCTTACCAATGAGGGGTATATTGCTGGTGTGTAACATAGAGTCCCCATGTCGGTGATGATCATGTCCAATATGTATTCCCCCTTCTGGCTGTGATGACTGGTTGTGCCATAGCATATGAGTGTACAAATTGTAGTGACTGTAGAGTGAGGTTGTTGCAGCTTAAGGTGTATCCCCAGTCAATATTCATGTATCTGATGTCACCCAATATAATGGTGTTCGTGGAGACCATCATATCCCCCACTGTTCCCAGGAAAGCCGAGTGTGGTTCCTGAGTATGGGAGGGTGGTCTGT
The DNA here is from genome assembly GCF_019279795.1 of Protopterus annectens. NCBI lineage: Eukaryota > Metazoa > Chordata > Ceratodontiformes > Protopteridae > Protopterus > Protopterus annectens. Next base: position 993,813,233 of record NC_056747.1, read on the forward strand.
AGTAGGCAACAAACTGAAAGGCAGTTTCGAATAATGGTAGTTGTATATGTATGGTCTGTGATTCTTAGTGCAGTGCCACTAACCGGGTGGTGTGTGTATCTGTGATGTATATGGATACACCCTCTAGATGTGTTGTCCGTTCCAAGTCCTGTGGTCAGAAACATGGTATGAAACATAACCTGGTAGTGCTGGTGTGCAAATGTGACCCTGAAATAGACGTCTGTTAGTGCACATATATTGCTATTCCCCATACTGAGGAGAGTGCTATGTGGCCGCAATATGAGGGTAACACATCTGGTGTTGAGCAACATTACCCTTAGTGTTATTTAACCTGTAGTGTAGGTGGGTTTGTCTTTTGAGTCCTGCTCAACAAATGCACTATGGTGGTAGCAAGAGTCTTAGCCAGCATTCAAAGGTCCAAGGGTGACAGGTGCAAGCTGTCCATAGTGAAGCTATGTGGCATGTTGAGCATGTCACCACAGGCTGACAGACAGTGTATCCCTTATGAATGACACCAATCTTTTAGCCAAGTGTTAAACGTGATATGTTTGTCTGTATACTGTGACATCATACTTGGTGGGTGTAAGATGCTAGACAAGGTCAGGGTCATACTGGCCTGGACTACATCATGACACTGTTCCTCCATGTACCATGTCATGTGGTCCAGGGAGTAACATGTGAGGTTTTACGCACCAGCATGGACAATGATGGTGCCAGTCCTGTACTTGCTTTCTAGTGACCTGACTGCATGTGTTATGTGGCAGATCCTGACACACAACAGACAGCACAAAGGGACTATTCCCTTGTATGGGCTGGTGAGTGGTACGTCAGTGTGTCTGACAATAAGTGTCACCTATCACAACTGTATTATGTGTGTTGTGTAGCCCGAAGGCAAGTGACTGTGTGGCACCCCGACATTGTGAACTATGATGTGGGAATTGTAGTGGGGTAGCAGTTGTGTGTGTGCCTGATGTGGAGGTCTCTGCTGCTTAGGCAGAGTTTATTTACAGCATCTGAGTATGTGTATGTGTGATAATGTCATTTGAGTGCTGTCGCCAGAGGATATGTGAGACTGATATGTGGTGTGTGTGGTTATCTTCACCATCTGATAGACTATGCCAGTCATGGGTTGAGAGAGTTCAGCACCCTGTATGTCTCTATAGGTGCATCTCACACATATATCTGGGTTTATTGTGAGGAGGAGAGTCTTGTCTGTGTACATGAGGCAGACGTGACATTGTGTCTACATCACAATATTCACCAGCTGGACTGGAGAGTGCAGACAAAGCCGACCCCCGGACATGCCGGGATATTATCATGACATACTCTGTAGCCAGATGACAAAGGATCAGTAGGGTGTTAATTGTGTAAAGGAGTGTATCAGGGATTAGTGCTCAGGATGGTTGGTGTTCTGTAAAGAGTAGCTGAGGAGTCCAGACTGAATCATGACCCCTCCGACAGCTATGTCATATAGAGCAATGTACACACATATATGTCATGAGTCAGGGCCAACTGTACCTGACTGACAATGCTGACATCCTGACAGACAGGCCCATATATACATAACCACCTCCCACCGATGATAGTCCATATCATCATACCAGGAGATATCACATGTAGAATGGATGAACAGCTACCCCAAATGCTAAAAGCAAGGCATCAAGTGGACTACATTAATTACCAATATGTGTCATGCATAAACTACAGAACAAACAGATCCTGCACCTGAACAGTCAGCTGAACCTCCCCCCCTACATAGGATGTGGAACTGTTGAATGTGTTACAGAAACATATGGCACTCCACACAAGTGTTGGTGCACAACACACCATAGGATGTACAGTCCAGTATGCCTATGAAGTATAATCTGCAAGCCATGGAGTCCATCATGGTTGAAGTCATAAACCAAGCTATTGGAAGCTGACATACACACAACTCTACTAACCGTGGTATGTTCATGTGCAGATCATGGTTCCCAAACATGCTAGACTGTTTGCAAGGTAGCCACACAGGACATACATCACTGAACACAGCTACACATGTCTCACATACACTTTGAATAGCCCTTTATCAACATCCCAGACACATGTAGTAGCCACAAAATCAACAAGCTGTGCATAAATATGTGTTGACACATGAAGGAATATCGATGTGTCCACAGATAGATCACACAAGGTAAGGATTATGAGTTTCTGTTCCAGCTGTTGACACCTGACGACCCACATGGACCATTCCTGGAATGGCATAAAACAAAGTGTACACACATTACCATGTCCAGTCTGATGATGTCAGCACCCTAGAAATACAGACAGAGAAGAGCCTTTTTGAAGACTGGGGAAAACACACTACAGATGTACATTCCTCTTTGGAAAGACTGATGATGTCAGCACCCTAGAAATACAGACAGAGAAGGGGAACCACACAGTAAAGCAAATAGCACGCTACGCTAATGTGTCTCTCTCATAACCTAGTTAGGTAGGGGTTTTAATCCTGCAAGTGCTGACTGTGGGGGTGTCACTCTTGGTCAATGCAGTGTGGGTCTTGCTTTTACTATGTTATGGCATATTATGATTACAACAGTAAGTGCATTGCACACATCAGGTATATGCGTTGCAAATATATATGTGTACATGTTCCCTTAATCAGTACATAGGTGTGAAGCCTGCATACTACATGACTACATTTGTTGCCATTGACAGGTTGTGCCGCAGCTTCTCAGATCGTAGGTCACATATGTATGTATGTGATAGGCCCATCCACTGTCGTGATCTGTGGCCAAGGTCATCTGTGCCACACTTTACAGTAGTGTGAGTGAGGGTATATGCCTGGGGTATATGTCAGGCATGTTCATACACAACCATGACTGCCAATAATGGACAGTCTTTATAGGTGTACAACCGCCTTATGTATATGCATCCAGGCCTCCAATGTGTCATGTGACACACCTTGGGACTCCACAATACCTACGGATATGTGGATACCAAGGGACAAATGACATAACATGAGGCTGTATGTACACATTGGTACCCAACATACATGTTGAGGGCTACCACCAATGTGGTACTAAAGGGATAATGTGGATGACTATGCCATAGTCGGCTTACGGTTATACAGCATGTACCACATGACAGGCATCTGTTTGTATGATACCCTTTTGGCGGATATGTGTCCCATCCAGGGAATGGATTGTAGGCCACTGCATGCATTACCAGATGTGGATGGACACATCCCTAGTGTGTTTGCATGTACCGAAGGGGGCTATATGCCAAACAGGTGTGGACACAGGAATGGGTGGCGGTAATTACCACTGGTTAGTGTTATAGTGTAGCACTGGAAGGATACAACTGTTACTGAGTTCCCTATGACTGTGTGTCATTTGTCAGGACAACATCTAATGATTGCTTATAGTCATGCTGTTGAAGTTATGTATGCTACCAGACCACAAATCATTGACAGATACTAACAGTATCACCCACAGCATGGTGTCTACCCATGTCATACACACATGTCTACCCATGTTAGTACATAACTGTAGTAGAATGCGTACTGGCCATTGAAAGATACTGTGACATGTTCACTATGTGTACAACAGGCCAGGGTATGCCACATGTCCTATGTGTCTACTATGCATGTACATACAGAGAGTGCGCACCCACCATGTTCACAGATGTACACTTGCTAATCTGTACTGCACACATCACACACATACTGTCCACTCACTAACAGATGCTGGAAACACATTACACGTCAGCCAAGTGGCACATGGGTGGACAATACATAGCCAGACCTAACAGTGGTGTAAACAATGCTACATTGACAATCAGAGCTTTGATGAATAATGTCTGCTGAGATATACCTACAAGGATGTCATTACACTTTCCTGTTGACAACTTGCTAATATTGCTACACTGCTATAGTGTCACCCTGTGCATCAGCACCATGTTAGCCTGTTCCTCCATCAATGTTACAGATGACAGGAGGCGATACAGGTATCATCATATGCACAGGGCATTTTGTTGTTTGCCAGAGCCTGACACTGACCCATCCAATCGACATGTCTGTGTGTGTGTGTGTGTGTGTGTGTGTGTGTGTGTGTGTGTGTGTGTGTGTGTGTGTGTGTGTGTGAGGGACAACAGTACAGCATGGGCCAATGTTGATGCAATGTGTGTTTGTATGTGTGAGCCCTAGTTGTTTGGTTAATGTGTGCGTGTCTGCATGCACACAGCTCCACCATGTGGCTGCCATATACAGTAGTTTGTGGGACAGCCACAGACTGTACCTGCTAGGTCGTACAGATTACTTTCTCCGGCCATGGACACAGTACCTCTGCTTGGCAGTGGTGCTACGGACAGTATTGGGTACCAACCCTGACTGGGTACTGTCCTCAGAGGCAGAGGTGGGATGACTGGACCCATGTCCCTGCTGGGAATGGCCAGAGCCACGTGCACATGGTCTACTGGGACGGTCAATGGACAGGCCAGACCCAGCATTGATGGGGCTGTTACTGCCACTACAGGAGTGGCTGTGACCTGGGGGCTGTCCGCGACCACTTCCAGCTGTTGCTGTTGCTGGCATGCGTCCACGCCGACGTCGCAACCATCCCGCACGATCCTGGCTAATGGATGACATATTGTGGAGGGCATCTATTGTCTCCCTGCAACGTCTACCAATGACCTCGGTGTAAGTCCAAATGGCACCAGCAAGGTCATGGATGCTGTCATTGATAACGGTGTAATGTGCCCTCTGCACCCTAAGTCCCTGCCTGGTGTACCATTCCATATGTGCCTGAGCCTGCATTACAGCCTGGAACATACTGGATGTCGTGAGACCAGTGAGGGCACGCCTGCCAGGGGCAATACGACTAGCGGTGCTCCCCCGAGAACCCCTGGACCTCTGCCTATGTGGTACCATTCCAGGAATATGGCTATGGCTGTTGTGAGGGGATGCAAGTGCCATGGGTACCACACTCTCCTGGTCAGTGCCAACTGTATGCTGTCCCTCGCCTATGGCCATTGGTGGTGAGGGATGTATTAGCAGTATGAGTGTGCGCATAGATGGGGTTGAACGCTATGTACTGTCGATTGGTGGACCAACGACAGACCCTGTCAAACCTCCCTGTGTCAATATACGTCTCATCATCAGCGCTATTCATGGCAGCGGCTTCGGGTTCCCTGCTGCATTCAGCCAGCCCTAACTCAGCACCTGTGAGAAGAAGACAGGAAACACACTCTATGGTCTACACATGCACACATGCACACATGAAAACATGCACACATGCACACATGAACATATGCACACATGAACAAATGCACACATACACACATGCACACATGAACACATGCACACATGCACACATGTACAGTAATACACTCCTCACTACAGCACATACACACACACCAGCAGTCCAACACATACTCTATAGTGGGTGAAGGTGGGTGTCAGTATCACAAGGTAAACAGTTACCACACACATGTCAGCATGCAGAATATGTGTTGCACAAGACCATAAAGTGCTAGTGTAGATGCCCAAATGTAATGGCAGTATACATGGCTTTGTTGCAACTGTGTCGTCGTTCAGTGATTGGCTACACCCTGGAACACAATTTGTACATGGACACAACCCAATGTGTGTCAAGTGACCTGTACACCCACTAGCATTCCAGGACATATATGTGACACTTTGTTTCGATGGCAACTGCTGTGCATATTTTTTATACTGGCATATGCAAGCACAAACACAACATGCTATGCATACTGTGTATAGGTGCATATGTTTGCACATGCACAACATTGAGGTGCAAAGCAATGATTGCTATGAGTATAGCATGTTTTCATGTACTGCATATGATAAACGTGTTCTGTTGTGTACAGCTGTAGCAACTACGCATATCTAAGGTGCAGTACAGTGCTGCCACACTTTTGTCTGCTGCACTGTGCAGTGTATGTGCTTGAGGCAGCTACTGACTTTAATGTGATGATTAATGTCTCACAGCAAACATGGACAGCATGCATTATGCGTAGGAGTGTTACGTGTACATGGCCTACACCTCACCTATGACATGCACATTTCATTACCATTATTAAAGTGTTAACACACTCACCAGCATGTACCATCTGCCCTGCTGTCACACCAGAGGGACCTACAAGAATATGACACAGTTTATCAGTGGCCACAACTGTGGCATTGCTGCCATTAGTGAGTGCACTAATGTACAGTGAAACAAAAGTCAACAGTCACAGGTGTGGAGATACTATTCCAAATATCAGTATTGCACACGAGAGGCAGCACAACTGCTAAACACACAGTACACATCTCACATAAGCATATTCTAACAATACAGGTAACAGTAGTCTACAGCTAGGGCATATTACCTGCATGCTCCATGTCATCCTGCTGGGTAGCTCTTGCCTCCATGATGACACATGCATGATGTTGCTGCTGCTGTAGGCCAGGAGCTACCATGCTTAGGAGCAGCTCCTCCACTCTGGTGAGGGAGGATGTATGGGTGCACCACCACCTGTGGAAAGCTGTTGCCTATGGATATCAGATGCATGCTGTTGGACATGTCTGATTAAATCACTGCACCGATGGCATACCTGCTCATATGTCTGGTTATGCATGCCTATGTCATTTACCCAGCGAACAAGATCTTGCCACAGTGCAGTGCACTCATGCTGGTGCTGGCTGGCCCTGGAAAAAAGCCGTGCATAGTTTTGATACAGGCTGGCCTGTATGACCTCCTCCTCTGCAGCTGTATACACAGGATTGCGGCGATGAGCCATAACCCTGGAAGACAATTAAACAATATGTGTGTGAGCAAGTCATGTGGCACACTTAACATTATGAAGTACAGATATCACTTAACTGCCAGATATAGCATCTGTCTGTCTATCAGAGGATACACACCTTCAATACCACTTATCAGTGCTCAGCCCATAACTGCCTGACAGTGGCTGCCACACTCCATACAACAAACCAGTATACACCAGTACTTGACACACTGTATTGGATACAATGCACAACCTCACACTGGCGTATATATCAAGCTAATGCATGACGAATATTGTTATCCAATGCAATGAATGTAATGTACAGTTACAGTATTAACATTAAACCACCCTAGTCTTTGATGCCATACCCCTACCTAACATATGTGCACAGTTGTTAATATAGCTGGCATACTGCTGTAGCAGAGTATACATGTTGCTAGGTACACACACATACCCTGTAACACACATGTGATTGCGGCCATGGTACAGGCATAATTACACACACATTAGTCAAACATAAAACACACAAATGTATGCCAGCACAGATGAGCATTACCTGTGTACATTATAGTACTGTGTGCCCCTACTTACAGATACCTATGCCTGAGGAATATAATCTGTGCAGACTACAGGAAACATACAAGGCAGTGATACCAGGGAATGTGAACATACACCATACTGTGATGTTTAAGCCTACAGCTTCAGGTAGTACAACAGTTCATATGTGACCTGGATTCACCAGCAGTACCACTTACTGAGCATACATGTACTGCTACAGCCTACAATGGGACACCACAGTCATACACAAGGTACTGCATCACAACATATGCCATCCTACTATGTCTGCATCCCAATAACTGACACATCTTTCTCTACCCTCACATCTAGGACACAAGCTACCATGACCGACACAACCTCACACTACGCTATCACACCTTTACAGACCTTGCACACAGTCAGTATCACACTCATTCCACCTCACATAAGTGGTATTGCACTGAGTGCATGTGTGTGCGCATTTTGTCATAGGTAGGTACTACACTATTGGGCCGGGGCCTACAGCAGCCTAGCCATATGCTACCCTGCCATTTGACACATATGTAATGTGATTACACTTGCTCCTGTCAAACGGATACACACAGGTGACTCACAGGGCATATTACCTATCTCCATAACATTCATCAGGGGTATATATGACATCTACTAATGATGAGCCATGTTTATTAATGCTGGGTAGTTTAGTCCGGAGTATGGCATATTTGTGTATAGGAACCTGTACCTCCAGCATGTGCTGCTCAGTGCGTTGACATGGATTAGGGCCCTAGGTCATGTAGCCCGGAAGGATTGTGAGGTGTTGTCATGGTGGTTGGTCGACTGCTATGGGTGTGAAATACCTCTGTATGTCTGGCAGTGGTAACCTCTGTGTATGATGTATGCAATGCACTCTAGCTGTGATTTTGTGAGTCAGTCTGCATAGGGCATGTGCTTGGGGCAGTGTTACTCTTTGTTAGGTATGTCTGTGGCCTTTCCACTTGCTGTGATTGTCATGTGAGGTACATACCACATAGGGCATTGTGAGGAGTAGGGGGTACACTAACCTATATTTCCCTAGATGGCACACCTTTTATGATGACACATACCATGTAGAGGGATTACAAGACTAGTGTGGAACTGTGATTATCAGAGGGGAGGCTACTGTACACCATGTCCCATGTTCCCTTCTGACACCTTCAGTGTAGGGCAGGCAACCACCTATCTGGTAGTTAATGTGTAAAGTGTTTTGGAATGGGGTATGGTACTGCAGTATCAACAATGGTGTTCAGTCAATGCATTGGTCACCAGGCACCTGTTGCAGTACGTCTGACCCCGTGTCTCCCTCTCTCACTCTATATATTTTATATATATATATATATATATATATATATATATATATATATATATATATATATATATATATATATACACAAACATATATATATATATATATATATATATATATATATATATATATATATATATATACATATCTATATATATCTCTCTCTCTCTCTACATATATATATATATATATATATATATATATATATATATATATATATATATATATATATATATATATATATATATATCTACATATCTCTACATATATTTATATATGTATATATCTATATATCTGCATATATCTATATATCTACATATCTATCTATCTATATATCTACATATCTATCTATCTATATACACACATATATATATATATATATATATATATATATATATATATATATATATATATATATATATATAGATATGGATCTACCTTAGTACATCGACATTTCAAAATACCGAAAACGAATTAACCGACACCAAAACAACGAAAGTCATTTAACCGACGCCAGAAGATTGACAGTTCACAAACACGACATCGCATACACCCGACACATCATACCAACAAACAAAACACATCCCCTATCCAACACCCACACACACAACACAAGCACACCAAAATCCTTACAAACAAACACTAACCCATACATACACAACTATCTACAACCCTAACCCAAACCCTAAGGTCCGTCACTATCGTGACACTCACCTAACCGCCCTAACCCTAACTCACTTATCCCACCCCTACCCCTACAAAACACCAACATGACACTTACCTTACTCAGACACTCACCTAACCCGCTAACCTAACTCACTTATCCCACCCCTACCCCTACTAAACACCAGCATCGCACACTTACCTTACTGCACCCTATCGTCCGTCACTACCGTGATACTTACATATCCTTTCCCCATCGCAGCTTCTCAGCGCCGGTGTCTTCCTCCGGTCTTCTGCCTCGTCGATCTTCTGGCCGGTGACGTGACTTTCGACATTCTCGTGTCGGTTAATCCGTTTTCGCTATTTTAACATGTCGATGAACTAAGATAGACCCATATATATATATATATATATCTACATATCTATATGTATGTATATATATATATATATATATATATATATATACATATACATATCACTCTTTCTCTCTCCTCTCTCTCTCTCTCTCTCTCTCTATATATATATATATATATATATATATATATATATATATATATATATATCTATATATATATATATATATATATATATATCTATATATATATATAGATATATATATATATATATATATATATATATATATATATATATATATACAGGTATATATATAATACTTGTAAACATTCATTGCTGTACATATACATGCACATATAGGCACATATACTGGCCACCTTTCATGTTGGGAATATGAATCATTAAACAGTTGTGAGACATACAATGTTGTAAAAATATTGCACAGTGTTGTGTAGAATGCATTTTGCTGTCCTCAGGCCATATAGCTGTAGCAGGCCTCACTGTCTCAGTCCCACAGCATTTAACCACCACATGACATATACCTGCACTGCTTGCTGTTTTCAATGCCACACACTACAACCTACATAGATATGTGCACATAGCAACCTTCAACTACATATATATGTCTAGCTTTTACTAACAGTTGCTGCATGTACCTTGCCCTACGCACATCTGCATTTACATATGGAGGGTACACAGTATGTACAGTACCCTTCATACACATCATTCACATCTCACCAAATACATATCTGTTACATACCTTACCTTTCTATTTCTTACCTCTGTCTGTTGTACCTGTTGACGTTTATTTTTCTTTTTAAATATTTTTTTTTTTGGTGTCTACAAACACCTCTGTTTGTTTGTTTTTTTTTTGTCTGTCTCTCTCACTTGCTTGCTTGCTCTCTCTCTCCATATGCTGCAATGATATAATTGCATGTGTGGACAGCAAGTACAGGCTGCTTTTGTAGGTATCTGCACATGTGCATGTGATGGCCTCTGCACCAATTGGTGCCCACCATTTAGTAATTGCATGCAGCCTGCTGTGTGCTAATTGCAGTTCTCACTGTGATTTCTGGACACTGCTATAAAATGATTGGTTAGGTAGGCATAGGCCTTTCAGTTTTGCAAGGTGTTGACCATGCTTGTTTGCTGTGGACACTGTTGTGTGAGTCAGAAGGTTGGTATATGTCTCATATCTGAAGCTGGGTTGTAGACAGTGAAATGCATGTTGTATTGAAACCTGACTGTTGCTTCTTCCAGTACACTCTTCTCAGTGTGTCAGTTTACTCACACCTCCTAATGCTAACACTGGATACATGGGAGTATGTACTTTGTTTTGGAATTAAGAAATTAACTAGCATACAACAGTGGTTATTCCAATGTATTGCTCTGGCTTTCCTATATTCCCTTCACATTCACTCCTTGTAATGCATGTTATATTTCTGTCTGTCTTGAAATGTATTGCTCTGGCTTTCGTATTTCCCCTTTACATTCACTCCTTTTAATGCATGTTATATTTCTGTCTTGAAATGTATTGCTCTGGCTTTCATATTTTCCCTTTACATTCACTCCTTTAATGCATGTTATATTTCTTGCAGCACCAAGTTATTGTATATTTGCTGGGGCCCAGTGGTAATCCATGCAGTTTAGTGTGTCCAAGGTCTGGGGTTCGAGACTGAAAGGGGTATTTTGTTTTGCTGATGAGCAGACTACAGGCCTTGTTATACAGAGTGACTAAGGCACTTTTAAGCAATTGTAAGTGGGTTTGTGCGAGTTTGCATGATGCTTAGCTATGCTTATCTATGCTTAGCTAAGTGCACACAAGCGCACACAGGCTTACAACTGCTTAAAAGTGCTTACTCCCGCTAACACCTGCACTATTTTCTTTTAAAGTAAAGAAAATGGGGAAATAGGAAAGTGATGAAAAAGGGGGCACAAAGAGGGTAGAACAGTAGGAAAACAAGCTCAGGATGTGCAGGAAGGATGTAGGGAAGGCCCATAGCTGCCCAATTCTTTACCAGCAACAGCTGTGCATATGTTATAAATTTAGGGTGATATTTGAAACCTTCCACCCCTGAGAGAGGAGTGAGGACAACAAAGTATGTTGTAGAGCCAATTGTAATTATCAGTTTACATGTCCAGCAGACATGTGTGCGAAATGGGCAACTATGTATGGGGCATAACTTTTTTGTGGGAACAGAGTGCCCTTTTTTTTTTTTTTTCGGGTGAGAGTGGAATGTGAGGTACAGGAAGTAGGCATATTTGGGGAGGTAGGTTGGGGAGGTTAACAGATAAGACAAACAAGACGCATACAGGGGCGGAGTATGACACATGTGGGGGGTAAACACAATTGACGGGGACGGATGTTTGGATATTGCAAGCCCATGAGCCCACAGATGGCAACAGTGGAACTGAGATCCCCACCCATGGGCAGTTACCACTGCGCCTTCACAGCCCAGGCTGAGGCTGTGCTAGGGGCTGGATAGGATGGGCAGGCACACCCATGAGTTGCGCCACTCTCACCTCAAGCTGGTGTAGGGGATCAGTCATGGAACGCCTGATCTCACTACGCACCTCAGACCAGACCCTTTGGAGGGTGAGTGGAGGCTCTCCTCCGGCCATGCTTGCAGGGGGTGAAAGCCCCATCCCCTGCATCACTTCCACTCGAAGGTGGCACAGGGCCACCGGAGGAGGAGGTCCCAGCCTGGGCACTGTTGCCAGGTGCACACGTCAGCTGAGGTGGGAGAGGTGAGTCCGCTGGCACCCACCTTCCCAGTTGTCCTATGTTTAGCAGTATTTAATGGCATTTTGGGTTAGTAACAAACAACACCATTCCAAATTAGTTGTAACAGCATGCATTAGTATTCCCATTCACCAAACACACATGGATTCCAAAAGTTGAACAGCAAGCATAACACATGCATATTTAGGACAGCAGTGGACATTCCAACAGCATGCAGGGTTGATTGGTGGCAACAGGCCATCAGGTTTGGATATGTGAACAGGGCACATGCATCAATGTACATGCAGATATGTATAAACCAACAGGACAATGTCCATAGGAATTAATTGTGAATACACATACCCAGTTTGGTGTGGAATAGCATCATTTGTGAACATAAGGTAGGGTGATAAAATATTACATTAACAACTTAAAATACCTATACATATATTATAGATTCCTACTAGATGCAGATATATATCTCCTACATGTATTAGTACAGTTTCCTGTATGTAACCTTACAAATGTTGGTGATGGAGATGTTACTGCTACATTAATATACATTCCATTTGTATTCATACTGCTACATTTGAACAGTTACGTACGGTTCTAGCAGCACACTGACATTTGTGGGATCACAAGCACAAGCTGCTCATGTACCGGATTAACAGGTAAATACTATACATGACACAGTTGAGGACAATAAATATTCTTCTGACATACTGGCATTCCCATCAGCCAGTTTATATGGGCCTAGACAACTGTGGATGTTCAGCATTTCATACAACCATACTATCTCTATAATGCAAGGGTACAACAGCATATCCAAAATGTGGGATGGACACAGTCCAGGTATTGTACTTTATTAAAACATTTCACTCTTTGCTTGTGGCTGTCTCATTCATTTCATTATGTTGTGCATGCAGTATACCTTTATTACAGACTTCAAGGTCTTTCTCACACTCTCTCACTTATTTTATATTTACATTTCATGATGGTACTTCATTTTAGACTTTATTAACATTTATTACTGGGTTACAACAATCCTTTCCAGCTGACTCACTTATTTCATATGACAGTATATACAAGGATGTATTTAATACTTGTCTGTCCTTTATTGATAGATTAGAACACTCATTTTCAGGCTGAAGCAGTTATCTGATATTACAATACAGGTGGAAACTCTATTTGAGACTTGTTTACTCTTTATTAATGGATTACAATACTCCTTTTCAGGCTGCATCACTTATCTGATCTTAGAATACTAGCAGAAGATTTATTCTAGCCTTATTTGACCTTTATTACTGGGTTACAACACTGAACTCTTTTACAGGCTGTCTCACTTATATTCTATAATAATACCAGCTGAATAATTACTAACCTGCCTGGTGGCACAGCCTTACCAGTCTATCAGCATAGGCTTGCTGATTCATGGAATGAACACCTGCAGCTGTAATATAAATGAAGGGATATTGGAACATACCTATCCATACTATAGGCTAGGATAGGATTTCTTACATACTTAATTACATGTATACTTAGTAGTGGGGCATTGGGCATTTGATGGGCCTCCTGGATCCATCGGTTCAGTTGGTCCTCCTTTCATCGCTTCAGGTCCGCATGGTGGTGGCGGACCTGTTCACCAGTCCTTGGAATGCCTGTGGCACTGGTGAGATCATGTGCCAACTGGTTCCACGCCTCTGCCTTATACGCACCCCATTGAACCTGGCCCTGCATGAGTCAGCCTTCATGATGATGGACTAGGAGCCAAACCATATATTTGGACTCCTCAATGCCCCACCTTTGCGCTCTAAAGTGATTTCCCTCTCTGATACCTGCCATCCTGACTGCAAATTGGTACCACTATCAGTTATGGTATGTATTCCCACCTATGGAGCTTATATATGCCGATTTTCCCTCACTTATTTGTGATTGGCCATTTTGGAAATTTCTCGGCTAAGAGCAAACCTGCTTTGTCATGGTTATATTTTCATTCATTCCTATATGTATGGTAATACTGGATTTCTAGGTGCAAGTGTCATGACTTAGTGGTACAGTACTTTGACTATGGTGCACAGTATCCCGGGTTCGTTACTACTGTCTAGACAGGCTAGGAGGTGTGCCTGTGTAAAGGCGAATTTGCTACACGTTGCCCAACATTGCCCAATGGTAAGCTGGTTGGCACACTGCACAGCTCCGTGCAAATGGCTTATGCTAGGTAAAGCATTATTTAGTTATGTGCAGTCATATTAAGCTGGGTTCAGCGCTGTTTGTCTACGGGCACTCATTTTAAGCTAGGTACAGCGCTGCTTAGCTACGGGAACTCATATTAAGCTTGTTAAAGCACTGCTAAGCTACAGGCAGTTATGATCCTTTTTATATATACATAATATAGGTTTTGTTCACAAATACATGGGCCATTTCATTACATTTTACTTAAATTAAATTTATATATATAGGGGAATTGTTTCATACTTATTTAAAGAAAAATGGAGGGGGATGTTGTGGGGCTCGAACTGTGACTACCTATTCTTTGGGTGACGTATCTACCACTACGCTATTGCTACTTTGCTTAATTTGCATATGTAGATCTTATATGCTTTTCAATGTCATATCTGCTAACTGTGGTTGAGCGAAGGGCATACCCACGCAAACGAGCGCAAATGCGGGCAAACATATTGGAAATTATAAAAAAAAATTGAAACGGTTATTTTTACTTTTTAAACACTTTCACTAGAGTTTAGTCTGTGGGGATGTGTGGTGTTGTGTTTCTTGACATTTCGGCGGACTCACTCGTGGGTGTTTACTATCAGGACTCTAACTCTTCTGGAGGCGTGTCCCTTTGCAGTACTTGGCAATCGGACATGCCCCCTACTTTCCTACATGGAACGTGTTAGAATAGAGTATGAGTCAGCATGCCCTCATGAATATGCATGGCATGCTGAAGTCATACCGTTCAACTGCAGCTTCCGTGTAAGACTTATTTAGTCTTACACGGAGGATTGCTGAATCTGGGGGTATATTATATTATTTTGTTTATTTAACTATTTGCAAAATTCTATTCAAAACCCAGTGACCAAACACATAAACAGCACCTTCTAAAGTGGTTTAAAGTTGGAAAAAGAATACTATCTGCATAACTTTTATCACTGTGTCAAAGTAACTGAGCACTTCAACAGTCTGGCTAATGATTATATCAACTAAACACTCCCTAACTTAACATACTTACTAAAGTGTCTATTAGCACAACCACAAAAGCAGGTAACAAATAATTGAAAGCAAAATATAAAAGCTGTGATCTTAAAAAGTATGCAGACAATATAATGGGTCTATATTAGAATATCGAAGTTTCACAACTTTGGTTAGGGTGCAGGTGAGGTGAGTGTGCGATAGTGACAGACCTTAGAGTTAGGGTTTGGGTTAAGGTAAGTGGATAGCTAGTGGTGTATGTAGTTTAGTGTAGGGTTAGATGTAGGATTTTAGGTGTATGTGTGTTTATTGCTGTTTGGTTGGTGTGCTTGTGTTGGGTGTATTTGTGTCAAAACAGCAATTATTTTTTTCCTGGGAAAACAATTTGCTGTTCTGCATACTCGATATTGTCAGCGTTCGCTGAATAGGGGTCAATATTAGAACATTTGGCATTTTTAAAAGTAGATGTTCTAATATAGACTCAGAATATAATGCTTAGAGGAACTTAATGCTTTCCCTAATGGAAGAGGGACACCTTACCTTATCAATCCACTTAATAGAGCCCACCAAAAGAACCTGTGTTCCCTAGCTCCCCCAAATTCTTTGTCCTTGCTTAATGGGGATGCTGCTGTTTGCTGGCACATCCATGCATGCCTGCACAGTGCTCAATTATACTCATACTCAGATAGTAAGCACCTGCCATTCCAGTGCGATGCAATGTACAATTTGGTAACTGCATTTAGTAAATGGAACCCCAATTTGACATGCCTGAGGTTATGAGAACCATTCTGCATTTAACAGAAGCATCCGTAAAGTGCTGGGCATCTCTAACCTCTTAGAATGAATGCCTAAAACAAACATGATTAATTTCAGAAAGCTGGAATACTAGAACAGGACAAGAACTAATAAACTATTTCAGGCTCTGAGTGCCAAAACTTGAACAGTTAGTACTTTCCTGTCTTTCATAGGCCATTAACACACTGTTAGCTGGTGTCTAATAGTTATCACTGACTAGTTTAAGGTGGTGCTCCATGAAGAAGGAGAAGGTCTGAGTTATTTAATTAGCTTAATCAGAGACTCAGTTTCTGTATCTTGACTGACCCCTGCATATCTCCCCAAGAAGCACCTTATATGATGATTGTGCAATAATCTGCATGTTACACAGTTGGTTTAAGTAGCTAATGTATGAGATGCCGATACCTTAAGAAATGCAGTAGTTTGACCATGTGTACAACATCTGCTAGTTTTTTTAGTAAGGGAACAGGGCAGTGGGCCATTAGGGAGCCTAAAAAGGAGTTCAGCAGCACTGAACGCCTAATTTACAGATACTTCCACCTATCTTTGTTACTTAATTGAAACATCTTGCAAACTATTTGGCAGACTATAAAAGTGGTGTTCCTTTCCCAAATCTTATCTGAATTATTCAGATTATTAATCCCTGAATTACTCTAGGCCTTACTGCATTACCCTACGCAGGCTATCTAAGTTACTCTATCCTCAACATACAAAGCAAATTGACTTTATAGGGGATGTCCGGATCCCAAAGTTAACTAATTCCTAATATTTTTATTTATTTATTTTATTTATTTATTACATTTGTTTAGCGGGAAATTCCGGCTAGACACAGGTCCTTTTTCAGTGGAGGCATGGGGAGAAAAGCTCCAACAAGTACAAAATTAGAGAGATGTACAATAGAGGAATTTTACAATATAATGTTACACTAGTAGATGATCTATCAGTAATCAACATGTAGTTCAGATTACACAGTACATTAGTAAGAACAAAGAGTAGATAATAAATGATACTTAAGGGGTTAGGCTGATAATAGGATAAGAGTGTTTGGGAGGTGTGTTAGTCAGGGACGGTCAGGTAAAATTTATTGTTCGAGTATCAGGTAAGATTATAGCAATAACCCACGCCTGGGTGTGGGTAATGCTAAATTTACCCACGGTTGGCGTGGTTTGGTCCCGAAGCCAGGGACAAACAAAGCCAACCGTGGGTAAATTTAGCATTACCACACCCAGAAGTGGGTTATTGCTATTATACCATGACATTATTTAAGAAAAGAAACTATTCCTTTTCTTAAATAATGGCATAGTATAATGTCTGTTTACTGCCCTTCCGCAGATGTCTGGCATCGCGGCAGTTCTGATGTACTGCGCCTGCGCAGTACATCAGAGTTGAGCAAAGCAACGAAGAAAGCAAGATCTCCGTTGCTTTTATAATGTCTCGCTATGTTAAACTCATTTAACATAGCGAGACAGTAAAAAAAAGCAACGGAGATCTCCGTTGCTTATTTTAAACTGTCTCGCTATGTTAAACTCATTTAACATAGCGAGACATAAAAGCAACGGAGATCTTGCTTTCTCCGTTGCTTTTTAAACACTGTTTAAGCTATGTTAAATGGGTTTAACATAGCGAGACAGCTTTAAAATAAGCAACGGAGATCTCCGTTGCTTATTTTAAAGCTGTCTCGCTATGTTAAACCCATTTAACATAGCGAATAGAGTTATACTAATGGAAAAAGTCCGGGCGACGGACCTTTTCCATTAGTATAACTTGATTTACAACGGGCACGCTGGCCAATCAGCGTGCACGTTTTGGGGGGATCATGGTATAATAGTGGATCAATCCTCCGTGACTTCTGTCTGAAAATGCAGGTTCATTATCAATTATTTTATTAGATGATGGCTAGCACACAAGGGTGGGACACAACATAGTCTAATTCACCCATCCTTTTACTATTGACTAGCCAATAATCTAATCTTATATTTGATGCCCTACTTGATGAGAAGTAAGTAAACACATGATCATCACCCTACATCCTTCTTAAATCTCCTGTCACATATCCCTAATGAGATCATGTAATCCTTCATTATAGCCTGAGATCTGACATGTCTGTTACTCTGAAGGTTTGCTTTATCAAACATACAATTGTTAGTAACAAAGTCCCAACAACATCTATTGGTTATCATTCATTACTCATACTTCTAAAGGATTCAAAAACTCAGAAAATAGTTGTGGGATGTCTTTACTTGGGACATAGACTATATTTGTGTCCAGTGGGGTCAAAGGAATGCCCCAACTGGTTATAGACAAAAGGCATTTAGAATAATGGTAGTCTACATTCACTGTCCACCAAAGTGATTTCCAAAAGGGTACTTCAGCATCATGCCTTCAGTTCTCTCTAGACCACTTGTTGATAAGAATCCCCCATATCCTCAGTATGCATCTTCTGTGTCTCTAGGCTATCTTCATGCCTTGCAGTAATGCTACAGCTTCTTCAAGCAACCTCAGATATCTTCTAACATTCTTCCTGTAGCATTTAGTATAATAAATGTAACAGTATGCAGAAGAATAACAATCAATTAACAAACAGTCACACACACTGATTATGATTGAATAAAACAATTTGCAAACCTATTAAGGAATATTTTGCAGAGATGATAATCAAATGCCACTCAATAAATAAATTTTAAATTGCTTACCCTTGTGAATTGAGGCTTGCTCAATAGCAAAGGAATTACTGACAATTTGCACTGCAGTACACTGCTGAACACCTATGACAATACATAACATTGGCAATTGACTTTTACACTTTGCACCTTTGTTCCACTCTTTTGCCCCACTAATCCATCCATCCTCAACCCCTTTTGCACATGGGGTCAGGGTATCACTTCCGCAGTAACAATCATCTTGAGGCAAGGTTAACACCACTGGGTGGCTAGCCCCGCCACAGTAGTTTATTCACACCACTCACACCTATGGCCAATTTAGAGTGTCTCATTCACCTACTGCATGTCTTTGGAATGTGGGAGGAAACTGGAGCACCCAGAGGAAACCCTCATGACTGCTGGGAGGACATGCAGATTCCACACAAAAGGCATCCCAGCTGAGAATCAAACCGGAGAACCTCTTGCTGTGAGGCGAAAATTCTAACTGCTGCACCACAGCACCCCACTAATGCCCTCCATCTTTTTATGAGAAGCACTGGATACAGAGGTGCAGTAGGGGCTGCTTCTCTACTTGTTAAATTTTATTTTACAGTCACTGTCCCAAGATTTTTTCCTGCTGCTCTCTGTTCTATTGTTATTAAAAGGGCAATGGAGTTAAGGAACCTGCAAAGAGCTATTGAGCAATGTCTTTCATATGCAGTCTCTTTGGACTGCTATTACCATTTTTTCTCTGTTATACTGAATGGGACAGACTGCCTAGTTTTCTCAGGCCAGTCAGAGTCCATGCTCTTGTCCTTTTTGATGGACACTAATTTAGACACTGATTCAGGTGGAATGTGGTGCTGTAACAAATGCCTAGCGTCTTCAGGGGAGCCAAAAATGCTCTTGTCATTTTCCACATCAGCGACAGCATGGCCTGGTACTTGACGGAAGAAATAATGAAGTTTATGAAGTGCAGCTTCCACACTGCCACAAAGGCCTTAAGTTTAGCTGCTACTTTGACTTAGTAAGCTTGGAACAGTCTTAACTTTTAATCCGTGAATTGAAATTCCTTGCCTTCTTTGACCTCCACCAGAATTTTCTTTAATCTAAAGTCCAGAACTTTAAATATATCTGCATGGGAGGGCATTCAATGTAGATCTGGGTTTTGCCAGCCTAT
Source organism: Protopterus annectens (assembly GCF_019279795.1). Classification (NCBI taxonomy): domain Eukaryota; kingdom Metazoa; phylum Chordata; order Ceratodontiformes; family Protopteridae; genus Protopterus; species Protopterus annectens. Next base: position 993,833,422 of record NC_056747.1, read on the forward strand.
TAACAGACTTAGTTAACTGAAGCACTAGAAATAATTCTTTCTGAGACTATTAAGCTGCGTTCCTAGTCTTAGAGCCTTCTTTTAAAACTAATAGGCAAAGATACTTCCATAATAGACAGCTATCTAGGTCCTCCACTTTAGCCTGCAGTAACAGTATTATAGATGCATGCTGTTCTCTCTCCCTAAACTTTGGGTATCTTGTAGCTTTTAACCTTGCAGAGTCATTACTGACTCCAAGAAAGCAACATCATGGTCACTGTTTTGATTCCCAACTCTTGCTTGGCAGCTACAACAATGAGGCCTCAAACGTCCTGTAAAACCTATACAGCCATGACTGTTAATTGATCAAGTTTTGCATCTACTTGCAAAGGATCTATGTTGGGCAGTCCAGCCAGATGGCTTCCTCGATGGTGGAGATCAGCTATTCAATCCATTGTCCAGAAAGAAACAAAATGAATAACAGTATACCATAGTTTGTCACACACTGTAAGAAGAGATAAATACACAACTATATTCTCACTGTGGATACAACAATGCTGATAGTATTCCACTGAATCCCAAAGGTTCCATCCTAAGGTAAACAGAACATACGTCTTAAGCAGGCATTAGCCTTGGTACTACCTCTGTCTTCCTAAAAGATCTTTTCTAAATCTATTTTAATTGTTTGCCTAGCACAGAACAACTCCATTTGGACCAATTTTCGGTTCAGCCTGTGAGATTACAAAGAGTAAAATCATGAACTGACTCAGCTCTGAAAAGTTAGACAACACAAAGTGGGAGAAAAGATATTAGAGAGTACATGACAAAGCATGATATACAATTCACAAATCTGGCATGAAGATGCTTCAGTATGGAAAACTAGAACTTTAGAAATACACAATTCAATGTTGAAGTACATTATTCAAAGTAGAGGAAAGATGTACATAAAGTTGATGTTTATTTACACTATTTATATTGTTATGATAGTTATACATCCTAAGATTAACATAAGTCTTGAGAAATTATATGAATGATAAGAAATAGGGTCTGCATTGGGCTTCTTTCAAAAGGTGTTTATTTTAAATGTGGAATATAAGTCTGAGGAGAAGGTTAAACTTTAGACTTGAAATGAGAAAGTCCCAATGTTTGGGGTTATGATTGAAAAGCAATGATACCTACAAAGAAGTCTTGTTTCAGATGTTTGAAGCATAGGAGTAATTTTGCTGTGTAAGCTAAGGCTAAAACTAGATAGATGTAATAGATAAAAATCCATTGAACATTGTTGACTCTGTCAGTCACAAAATACCAAATTATCTGCATTGACACTGAAATGTTTATTGTCATATTTTAAGCAATGTATCTAAGGTAAAGTAACAAAACCCAGCACCTTTATCATAGAAATCAAATGTGAGTTTTTGGAGTGATATTTTGGGTGTGGTCAAGATGGTGAACAGTTAACAGCACTGTTTTTAGCTCTGTTTTATTTTAACATCTCTAACAGAATTTTTATTAAAAACTCAAATAGAACATGTCAAAACTTGATAGATTTATAGTTGAACATCTGCTGAAAGATTTACTACAAAAAAAGAACAAGTTTGAAACTCTTTTAACTGCTTTTTCCTGTTAAGAAAACTAGAAAGAACTTATTGTCTCAGAATGAACCACTCTAAGCCCAGTGTGTACAGTACAGTACTGTGAAAAAAGACTTACAGGCTATACTAAGTAGCTATCTGTAAAGACAGATAAATTAGAAAGCAAAAGGGAGAATTTTAAAGAGGAATGTAAAAAACATCTTGAAGTAATTAATGAATCTCTTAAACAACAGTCATCACAAATCTCAAGTATAGAAGAGGCAATATCGGATTTTGATGGAAGATTACTTGAAAATGAGAATATCACTGAATTTCTTCTGAATAAGCAAAGGCACAAATGCTGTGCGATCACTACAAGGTATACCACGTGTATTTAGAAACAATACATAAGCGCTTCCATCTGAGAATTGTTAGACTTCATCAGATAACCAAAAGAAAATGATGCAATGCTTTTAAAGTCTCTAAAGTCACATGATGCATTGGTGCCAAATTATTTAAAGTAACAATGTAACTAAAATACTGTTAAAAATACATTATAAAAAACTTAGTTTAAGACTGTGCAATAAATTCTAAAATTTTATAAAAGTACATATTAAAAAAAATTCAAAAAAATACACAATAAACCTAATAAACCAGCTAGCACTGATAAGCTTTTAATTTTAATAAATGAGTCCAAAAAAACAAACTGAAGAAACACAGATTAAAACACAAGTGGAAGGCCCAAGGAAACAAACTGCTGCAGGTAAAATCCAGAAGAACTTTAATCTAGAAACTTTTTGAAATAAAAACTTGTTTAAAACTATGAGAGAAGCACTTTCGTTAACAAAAATACACAAACTTCATTTGATGAAGTTCTAATACCCTCATTAAACCAATAATTGAGCGCAATACACCCCTTGGAATGCATCTGAACAGGCATTTGGAACAGCTAGAGTGGTCATAGAGGTTTCTCACTAAAAGAATACAAATACACCCCCGGATTCATGAAGCTCGGCGCAAGGCCGGTGTAAGGCCTGCGCCGGCCGTGCGGCATATAAATGGTGTAGTAGCGCCATATGCATATTAATGAAGGTGCGCCGCTACCACATCCACGTGCATAGGACACGTGCGTGAGTGCATGGGGCGTTACTAAGCTGCACCTGGAGGCGTGTCAATGTCGGCTGGTGATGAGTAACCTAAACTGCTGAATATTACAGCCTGCCTGCAATAGTAATTGCACCTATCAGTGTCCGTGGATAATGAAACGTATGCAAAGCATGCAAGATAGTTCCCGGCCACACAAAATGGAGAACCAAACAGAAATGCACGCAACACAATATGAGTTTCCGTCCATGGAACAAATGATATTTAAAATCGTGTGTCCGTAATGTACTGCACTGTCAGTAGTTATACCCAGTGGAAGTGAAGCGCATCATGTCAGCGCAACGCCAATACACACGTCTAGCCCCATGGGCATGGTCACTAGCAGTCCCACAGTGGTAGTGATAGTACACAGCTGGGCAGTAGTGGCTATATAACAACCATAAAGAAACCTGACAGTCAAAATTGTATACCAAACACACACAAACATATGTATATAAAAATGTGCTATACACATGAACGTAAACATCACATACACATAGGATGCCATATGTGGAACCAGGATATCCAAAAGCAGAACCCATGCATGCAAATGCAATATGCAACAACCCCTGTATAGCACATAACCCGCACCTATGTCCGAATGTCCACCAAATCCAGCTACCAGCCTTGCGCATCCGTACACCTACACATAGCGAGTATTCCCCATATGTAGTAGGAAGTATCGTCCTAGGCAGTGACAGGATTGCAAATATGTATCCCACATTTGTAAACATCCCATCACAGGTACGTAAATCCAAATGCCTGCGTGTTAATGTTTTGGCAAAATGTGTGTACATCCCGCGTGGGATAAGTAACCTGTAGAAACCTCAGAGTTGTTTACACACCACGGTGTCCATAACTGTACACATCTGGACAAAACATGTATGTGTAGTCACGGTACTGTTCAGTTTCTACACAGACATGCAAAACATACTACGCAGGATGGAACAGCTGTCCACCATGCAGGTCACCCCACTAGGGTTGCCACCTGTTCAGATGGCCAAGGTGGGACATCCCTTGTAGAAATGTGAGAATTTGCATGATAAAACATACCCCTGGCCAGTGCAAAGGATAGAATTACATGTGTATGCCAAGATAAAAGCTCATTCCATAGCATTTGAATAGCTTATGCTATCCCAAATAATAGTTATGTGTACCAGATACAAAATACCTGTATCATGCAACTAGTAAAGAAAATAAGAAATATATTATTGTCTAAAAATCACAGGACATTTGCCATGTGTTAGGTGTCATCGCAGGACACAACTGTCCAAAGTGGGACCTCCCCTCGCAAAGAGGAACAAGTGGTAACCCTACTCCCCACTGAATTATCAACAGTATATATTCAACTCAATCACATACCGACACCACCTCTCAACCTATTACAGCAACAAAACCTGGACAAACCCTAAAAGGATGGGTGGACAAATAGGGACAGATGTAATTACTGCTCTCAAAAACTTCGAAAGTTCACTGAATAATAGTATGTACATAAGCATGAAATGTTTTGAAGGATGTGGGGTAGTCTCCAGTATTACAGAGGTCCATACATTTATACTGTAACAAACCGTCACATATGTTGACTGTACTACTGCATACCTGTAGTTAATTCATAGTTAAGTCATGTGCAAAATAATAACCCTCATAAGAATGAATACAGGAAATAGTCAAATGTGAATGGGAACACCACTCACCGTGGATTATGTATTGTAACCACCCCCACCCATATTATGTTTTGCCAACATCATAAGCTGCTGACAGGTGCCCAAACACCTGTGTCTGTAAACACAGATTAAATGTTTAAAATGGACAAACCCTGTCCATGTGCTTTGTCTGACATTTGAACACAGTCAGGGCAGTTCCGTTCACCAGGTGGACAAGCCTAAACCCAGATCACCACATGAACACCCTGACAATTAAAGACCTGCATGTGTCAGGTCTACAAGCCTTTGGGTTCTGAATATCCCTGCAGTGATTAAATATGCAGCTTGGGTCCAGAGCAGTAAGGAATAGGGAATGTGTAACATGTAGTACCGCATTTTTCCCAGCAGGAGAATGGATGCCTGTGACGTAAGTGAAGCGGTGAGGCATATGTTAATGTAGCTATGTACTATGGGTATGCATATAAATGAGTCAGAACACCAAACGTATAGTGGTTACAGCATCCGGCCATCATGAATGCAGTCCCGGTTGAACTACGACTACAGCACATATAATGTGAAAGTGTAATGAATGCGTCTGTGCTGTACAGACAGTTAAATATGTAAAGCTGAACGTGTGTTTCACATACGTCCATTAACCGGATTACAGATAATATACTGGTACTGTCACAAGTAATAAAGCCCACATAAGCACAAAGACTTAGTAAACATATGTAACCCACAATAAGGATATGCATGCGTGCCTGCGCGTAACCCACAATAAGGAAATGCAAGTGCGCCTGTGCGTGTGTGATCCGCTCACAGCATAGTAAATGAATGCTGTGTCCCCCATGTTAGTTATACATGGCTCAAACCTGTTAACCTCGTAAAGTATGAAACCGGAAAAAGCCATGCAAACTACTGGTACAAATAGGGACAAACCCCAGATATGTGCCAGAACAAACATAGAAAGTGGATAGAATAACGGGTGTGTCAGTAGCATGGATTCTCTGAAGGGTATGCAGTCGTAACCTGAACTTCTTGCCAGAAATCCCCACCATAAGTCTCAAATGAAATGCCACTACATTGCCAGATAGACACAGGTTTATGTAAAACACACCGAAGATAAAGGGGCAACCAGCTGTACACTTTGTGACAATCTGTACAGTGGAAAGGTATGGTATGGATATAGATATACGTGTATACACATAATCCACAGACGTAAACCAAAGCAAGTTATGAAATGAGGATTGTACATGTATATATGTATACACAACAGACTTATGTCCCGTAGATAGGACATATGTACATAAATAGGCCACATTATAGCTAATATGGGTAGACAAACAGACATGCACAAAAGGTGAAAAAACCACTGCATTCCAAACCATTGGCCAGAAAGTGACAGTCCAGCAAGTTCTACACTTTAAACATGCAGATAGGTGTCCATTGCAGGACTCCAAAAATTGATCCATACGTAGTGTCAACTGACATTGATGCAAAATAAGTGACTTCAGCAAATATGAAATAGCTGTACATGCAACAGTATCAGGTGCAAGGGTGATGACACATGTGTCGATAGAATGTATGACGTACGAACTGATATCCGGAGAGTGGGGAGTGCATATAAGTGTCTCCACACTTCAGTACCGCACACATTCAACATGTGTAATGGGTACTGTAGAGGGTTGTCAGGTATGGGAATCATGGGTATGCAGAAATGGGCCTAGGTGTTGTTTGGCAGAGATTTTGTAGGCCCGCCCCATGGGAGTGATGTGGGTATAGCACACGCCTATATTCTCAATAATGGGGCAAACCATCCACTGGATATTGCGGAAACCATTTTGGCAACATGTAGGGCCCTATATCAGTGTCATGGATGGACATGCGTACGACCAAGATGGTACCCATAACTGGCAAACTGTCAGAATAACACAGCAGCACTAAGGCATAGTACATGAAATACAAATAGGGACTGTATTAGATATACCCCAGACAAAGTCAGAACGTTGTGAGAATACAGGCATAGCCATGAATACAGATGTTATGAGTGTTGATAATCATGTAATGGAAATGTCAGTCACTATTATCTACCGCACAGTTCGTAATGCCTTGCCAACAATTTACCAGAAAGTCACATCACTATGACAAATGTAACAAGGGCAAAGGTCAAACATCAGGGCGTTTACCCATAATGTGTACAGGTTAGGGGTATGAAGGTAACCCGTCCAAAATACATGTACAGAACTAGTGATACTAGGAGGACAGGTGAGAAGAAAGACATCAGGACAAATGAGAACACATGTACAAGTCATACGCATGTACTTCGACAAATGTGAAGGACAACGTATGCCCTGTGAATGTCAATGTGGAATGTTAATAGACACAAAAGTAATGTGTCCCTCAGGGTGTCATGCAGTGTCACCGTAACAATGTCCAGTCCCCCATACTCGTACGTGAGCTCTGCCATTGACGGAAAGCGCAAATTCCGGCGCACACACACGGTACATGATAGACCAATTAGTGTGGATAAGCAGCTGTTGGCCTGTGTAAGGAATACAACTGTCTGTGTGGGTGTGTCCTGAAATATAAATGTAATGGCATGTGGCCTGTGATGCCACCATACAGTGTGTGTATTGGTGTCAGAAAGTTGATATTTTGTATCAGACACATACTCCGCAACTGTACAGATTTACGCAGAATGTGCAGAGTTCTCCCTCATATGTTTGGTGTGTTCCACGTAACAACAGTAACATTCTGGCACTTCATGATAACTGAAGACATGAAATAATGACAAACATGTGATTAAGACACCAAATCCGACAGAAAAGCCATACTAATGCAAAACCTATTATTGTGTCAACTATCTACGTTTGTAAGAGCAACATGTCAATACTGCCCCTATGTGTCCCACTATCAGATAAGGCCTTGTCCAGAAATTTGCTCTAGGAGGTGGAGTGGTATGAACAGAAACAGATACATGTGTGAGGAAACAGCAATATCGACTGCAAGATAACGCAGAAGGTATGAACTGCGCTGCAGTAGGACATGCAGTACAGTCCGCAGGTATGTGCTGACATGTCAAATGACACAGCAGTCTACATGAAGAACCTATAGGGCTGTCACCTTTACAAATGATGATAGTGGGACATACCCAAAGCCATGCACACAGCACAAATAGACATACACACATCAAAACTTGACCATGATACATGAAGCCTCCGGTGTGTACGAGTACAGTGAGAGTACAGCAAGGATTGATGTCTGCCAAGATATACAGCAAACACCTGTAAGGGCGTGTAACACCACCCGTAACACAGACGTTGCATGGACAATGTTGGGATTTGCAACATACCCCATTGGTATGTGAAAGCTATGCAAATATGTGATACATGAAACAGTCAGCTGTCCATGCAAGAGCAGAGTTATGGGCAGAAAATAGATTATATATATACATATAGAGAGAGAGATACAGACATACACATGTGGCAGGGCTGGTAATCGAGCCTACACATTACTACCCTATCACACTACAGCATGACGTATTTACATAACACGCTACCGAGATTACTAAACACAGCAGACACACAGGGATTCTACTAGGTGCTTGTCAACATCCGCAAAGACAAAGACATCAGCAGGATATATCTGTGCTGCGAAGCATCTAAAACATAACCTGAGTCCCCAGGCGGACAGGAGCATGCACACACACACACACATCTGGCAGGCCTGGGAATCAAACTTACACCTAACTACCCTATCACACAACTTAGCATGACGCATTTACAGAATGCGCTACCGAGAATACTGAACACAGCACTCCCAGAGGCATACTTCTAGATGGGTGACATCATCCGCAAAGGCAAAGACGCCGATAGGGAATGTATGTGTTGTGAGGCATCTAAAAGTATTACTGTGCCCCCAGGCAGCTGGAAAAACACACACATACACTTGGAAGGGCCGGGAGTTGAACATACACCTAACTACTTTAACACACTACAGCATTACGCATTTACAGAACACCCTACCGAGATTACTGAACACAGCACTCCCAGAGGCATACTTCTAGGTGGGTGACATCATCTGCAAAGACAAAGACGCCGATAGGGAATGTATGTGTTGTGAGGCATCTAAAAGCATTACTATGTCCCCAGGAAGCTGGAAACACACACACACACACACACACACACACACACACACACACACACACACACGCACTTGAAAGGGACAGGAGTTGAACATACACCTAACGACTTTAACACAACACAGCATTACGCATTTACAGAACGCGCTACTGTGATTACTGAACACAGCACTCCCAGAGGCATACTTGTAGGTGGGTGACATCATCCGCAATGGCAAAGACACCGATAGGGAATGTATATGTTGTGAGGCATCTAAAAGCATTACTGTGTCCCCAGGCAGCTGGAAACACACACACACTTGGAAGGGCTGGGAGTTGAACATACACCTAACAACTTTAACACACTACAGCATTACGCATTTACAGAACGCGCTACCGAGATTATTGAACACAGCGCTCCCAGAGGCATACTTCTACGTGGGTGACATCATCCGCAAAAGCAAAGACGCCAATAGGGAATGTATGTGTTGTGAGGCATCTAAAAGCATTACTGTGTCCCCAGGCAGCTGGAAACACACAGACACACACACACTTGGAAGGGCTGGGAGTTGAACATACACCTAACTACTTTAACACACTACAGCAGTATGCATTTATAGAACGCGCTCCTGAGATTACTGAACACAGCCCTCCCAGAGGCATACTTCTGAGTGGGTGACATCATCCACAAAGGCAAAGACGCTGATAGGGAATGTATGTGTTGTGAGGCATCTAAAACCATTACTGTGTTCCCAGGCAGCTGGAAACACACACACACACACACACACACACACACTTGGAAGGGCCGGGTGTTGAACATACACCTAACTACTTTAACACACTACAGCATTACACATTTACAGAACGCGCTACCGAGATTACTGAATACAGCACTCCCAGAGGCATACTTCTAGGTGGGTGACTTCATCCGCAAAGGCAAAGATGCCGATAGGGAATGTTTAGAGAGTGAGCAGTCTGAAAGCATTTTACTGCCCCAAGGTAGACGTACACAAACACGGCAGAGCTGTCATCGGGCCAACTAAATATCTGCGGAGCACTACAACACTAAATAGATACGGGATGCGCCACAGACAGTACACCCTTCGAGAGAGCAACCAGTGTGTTCAATGTAGGCATCCATCGTGACACTGAAAATGGACATCGGTTGCCTGGATGACCACCATGGCTATACAGGATGTCAATGGCCATGCCCACACGCTTAGTATCACACATCTGTTTGGAATGTACTGTGTGTCCATCTACACAATGGCATACTGGGCATGCTCACACACTTAGCAGTTGCAAAGGGCCAACTTGCATGCACACGGAGTCTAATCACGGAAGGGCGCAGTGTGGAATGTACTGTGTATCCATCTACACAACAGCATACTGGGCATGCTCACACACTTAGCAGTTGCAAAGGGCCATCTTGCATGCACACGGAGTCTAATCACGGAAGGGCGCAGTGTGGAATGTACTCTGTGTCCATCTACACAACGGCGTACTGGGCATGCTCACACACTTAGCAGTTGCCAACTTGCATGCACACGGGGTCTAATCACGGAAGGGCGCAGTGTGGAATGTACTGTGTGTCCATCTACACAACGGCGTACTGGGCATGCTCACACACTTAGCAGTTGCCAACTTGCATGCACACGGGGTCTAATCACGGAAGGGCGCAGTGTAGAATGTACTGTGTGTCCATCTACACAACGGCATACTGGGCATGCTCACACACTTAGCAGTTGCCAACTTGCATGCACACTGAGTCTAATCACGGAAGGGCGCAGTGTGGAATGTACTGTGTGTCCATCTACACAACAGCGTACTGGGCATGCTCACACACTTAGCAGTTGCCAACTTACATGCACACGGAGTCTAATCACTGAAGGGAGCAGTGTGGAATGTACTGTGTGTCCATCTACACAACAGCATACTGGGCATGCTCACACACTTAGCAGTAGCAAAGGGCCGTCTTGCATGCAGATGGAGTGTACACACAGAAGGGCACAGTACAGATGAGCACAGTAAGGTAAATCTGTCCTCACGCACAGGGCGGTCACACATGCAGTGACCTGTACACACACAGCTGCCATCACAGCTGTCACAGGTGCAGGTCACACACGTACACACTGCAGTGTACACTGTAGCTGTCAAGTCAGCGCCATGTCGTCTGTGCAGCACTACACAGCCGTACGGTCCCACAACACCATGTGACTCATGACCACTGGGCTGTACAGTGGTGTACCCCAGCTGTGCAGAGTACACATGTACCAACAGGAATCCAAAAGGTGTTATGCATTGCAATGATACCAGTATACATGAACAGGTTGGTTCAACACATACCACGGCCCTTACACAGCTGTGACACCTGACTGTTGCTGTACACTAATGAACACACTTCTGGATATGTCATACATGTGATTGTGTGGATGTGTGCATGGACTGCACACACAACACATACATACATAGCTTTTGATGTACCACATGCATAGCACTGGCCTAATCAATGCTAAACACACAAATGGAAGGTGGGCCCATGTCTGTTGAATGCTCACACTACAGGAGGTAGCAGTGTTGACTGGGACACATACCCTTGTACCGGTTGCCTGTGACACCCGTGATATCATACCGCAGTCCATGTGTTATGCATGTCAACACACATGTCCAACAATAGAAATGCATACAAACATGGCAACAGGAGACACATGTGACATCTCTACTGTGCATGCAGCAACCATGCATGTGCAGTGGCCAATGTCCGTAACATAGTTGCACCTACCTACAACATGCAGATGCAATGCAGACCCATCATTGACACCTGTATACAGTGACATACAATCAGCATGTATGGAGGGATGTGTGTACATAACGTGGTGAACCACATGTCTAGATGTATGTGTGCAGGGGGTGGCTCACAGTTGTGTCATGCACCATCCTATCATGCCATATGCAAACAGTACGCTATGTCGCTGTTACGTGATGGTGCTGACATAATGCATACACAGCAGTCAGGAGTTAACAACTTTATGTCACATGGCACATGTAACACCTTCAACCTCCCGTGTGCATATAGCAGCACATCTGCCAGATATAGCGTTGGTACACAGAATGCAATCAATATCACAGCATGTCCATCAAACGTGTCCTCATATGGAAGGTGTATCATTCCCAGCACTGCCATGTGTGTCCGAATGTTTGACCAGGGATGCCACATATCACGGGGAATATGTCCCAGTTGCTACACATCCCTGTACACCATTGTAAAGATCTGCACATACATCAGTGTGGTGCATCACACATGTCGGCTGTCCATATGCACATGTGGTCACCACAGTGTGTGTGTCTGTATGTCTGGTGCTTGGTGTGAGGGTGTATGCTAATATATGGTGGGAAATGATCACTAGCCCCACGTGATGACTAACCCATAATGGTGATGCATTGCACAACCCTGTTGATGCCATAGGTCCCAGCCATACTGGCTACCTGTGCATGTCCCTTCTCTGTGACACGTTGTGTGGGTGCCTAGTACTGTGAGGGTGATGACCACACAGGCAAGGGTCACCAGCTGCACACTATGGGGTGTGCATTATAGGGGTGTACACCCCGTGAATGCGGCCATGTTCCCGTACTGTTACAGGGTCCTACTGCTGCACAGTGTGGCCTCCAGCTACCAAGTGACAACTCACATCGTCATTGGTCAGGCCGCTGTGTACAACCCCTGCACCATGTCACTATACCTGTAATGTGTCCTGCTATGTATGTCACGTCTCTGTCCAGTGTAGCCTGTGGCACCGACCACATGCGTCAGGTGCCGTATATGTGTGGACATCTGTGTCATGTTGGTGTGTCCAACAGTCAGGTTGAGGGTACGTGTAGCATGCTGATATTGCCAGACATGCCTGTGTGTAATCCACAGTTACACGCAGGGGACTGCAAACACTGCTACCTGTAGGCACATGCAAGTACACTATAGGAGGGAACCAGGATATCACAACCAACATGGTGCTACAGATGTAACTGAGACACATACCGTGAACACATCACAATGCATGCTGCACCTGCACTACATGGTATGACCGGTGCATGTCGACAGTACACAACCTATGTCACATACACAACTCTCAGTATTCACACACTACCACTGCAACATACACATCCCTCACTATGCATACACACGTATTACATACACCTCTCACTATGCTGTTCACCCCATGCATCAGAATATTTGTGCATAACCCTGCACCGATGGTGTGGATGACAGGGATGCGGCACAGGCTTCATCATATGCACAGGGTGATATGTTTGCCAGGGGCATAGGCTGCACCAATGGATAACATCATGTGTGTGTGTAAGGGCTGGTCAGTTGACTGGACATGTCTGTGCAAAATGCATGTGGATGTTGTGGAGCCCTACAGTTGTGTTTGCTGTGTGCGTGTATGTGTGTACACAGTTCTGCCATTTGTGATGCCTACACGGGGTATAATTGACAGCCCCAGATTGTACAGTGCAGGTTGTACAGCTCACTGTGCCCATCCACGGCCACGTGACCTGTGCCTGCCTGGGGTTGCACGGACACTACCAGTTGGAGGTACAGAGTGGCTACTGTCTGATGACACATTTCCGCTGGAACCGTGTCCCTGCTGAGACCATCCAGGGCCACGTCCACATGGCCTGCTGTGTCCTGGTGTTGACAGTGCAGCACCAGCTGCACTGCTACTGCTACCAGCACTATGGGAGCGGACATGTGAGGTGGCACGCTCACGTCGACCTACACTAGGTGGTGTTGCTGGCCTACATCCACATGGCCTACGCCTTACTCCTACCAGGTGTTCCAGCACAGACAGCTCCCACTCGTGGATTGCCATGCCTCGGTCAAGGATTTCGACCATTTCACCTAGTCGCCTATCCAGAACATTAGCAATCTGCTGTTGAGCATTTGCCAATGCCTGGATGTTGTCATTTAGGGTATGGATAGCAGCCCTCTGCAGCCTCTGCCCTTCTCTGTTCTGCCATTCAGCACATGCCTGTGCCGCCATTACAGTCTGGAACATGCGTCTGGTGATACTAGCTGCTGCGCTCTGTCCTGCAGGTGCATGTCTGCCAGAGGTCCTCCTACGAGCAGCACCGGCCACATGCCTGTGTGGCACATCTGCAGTCATTACACTGACACCATGGTATGTAAGACACACCCTCTGTAGCCACCACACATTCCTGTTCCACGCCAACATATGCTGACTGTCCTTCCTCTATGGCCACCGGTGATGCGGTATGTGTTGGCAGCAGAACTGTGTGCGGGGAAGAGGGGGACATTGCTGGGATGGTAACCATTGGCACAGATTCAGCCCCTGACAACCCTGCCTGTACCTCATGCATATGTTCATCACCGCTAGTATCTGTGGGGACACTAACATCAGATGGTCCGCAGGAAGGTAACGCACCTACATCACCTGTGAATGCAAAGAAATACTGTAAAGTACAATAGACACAGACAGACACACACACACACACACACACACACACACACACACACACACACACACACACACACACACACACACAGACACACACAGACACACACACACACACACACACACACACACACACACACACACACACACACACAGACACACACACAAACAGAGACACACACACCATGCATGTGATTTGTCAGATGGCATGCAGCATGCCTGTGATACAGCAGAGGGCATGCAGCTCAGACATTAATAGTGTTAGTAAGCATACCTCCCTGGGGTGCACACTACAGCAAGCAGGTGTCATACCAGTAGCCATGCGGTTCACACAATCATGGTGATACACCATGTGGCCCAGAACAGGATAACAGTACACATGGCTGACGTGACCTTGACATGTAATCTGCTGACATGTGCATTAACATGCATACATGTTTGACACAATGGTGTCCTGACACATGTACAGCATCATAATGGGCTGCACATTGCAGTGTTGTGTGTTTGCCCTACAGATAGAATGCATGTTTAGCAAATGTGCATGAGCATGGGAGGGTAGTGTGAGCCGTCTACATTGCTATACAGTGTGAAGTACAGACACTGTGCCATTGCATGGCAACATGAGGCATGTATGTTGCTGTAGAATGCATAATATGTACACATTGCATAGCCATAACTGCAACATGTCATGATGTTCAACAGATCATATATGGTAGACTTCAGTGACACCTCCAGTAGCTGTGCACAGGCATATATGTTGTCCAGTGTACCACATCAACTGTATAATCGGTCAACTACGGCTATTATTGGACCATGTGTGGACAATGCTCAACAGGGTGTATACACATCCCAAGTACTGTGTGGCTACATGACTCTGGCCATCCCCCATGGCCATGTGTGCACATGTGTTGGCCAATTGTATGTGATGGGCATCTTCTCCACATGTCTGTATTGTCCCATATGACATACACCCATACATGTCAGATATGTCACAATCCACAGGGCTATGCAGACAATGGGTTGTATGTTTGGTATGCGGGGTATAGGTCATGCGATAGTGTGACAATATTGCAGACAGAACACTACATGTCTGGGACATGTCAGGTGGCACATCACAATGTGTGCACCCAATGCAGGGGCATATGACACAATGGTGACACTTGTGGGCTCCCCATATCACAGCTCACTGTGTGGTACTGTGTGCGTAACACACATGTTGTTCCAATGCATACTACATATGCCACCATTGTAGAACACCTCCACTGTTGTATGCACAACTGACCACACATGTCGCAATGTCAAGTACTGTGGTATCATATCTGTGCATCATTACGTTTGTATATATTGCACATGGGTGGCGTGTGTGAATGAAGGGTGGTGCAACCTGCATATCGTTACTGGAACAAACATCAGGTGTGCAAGTGTTAACTGGCCACATGGCAAATAGATCTACACTGTAACATGCCTGATACTGATGACAGTCTCACCTGCAACGGACCCATGTCTGTGTGGCACACCAGAGGTACCTGTATAGGGGTGACATACCAGTATGAACATTATCCATGAATGTATGACAGCCACAGGTTGCACTGTGCATGTGAACGCATTCACCTGTGTAATAGCATATAGTATGCACATGTGTGCATACACAATGTAGCATACTGTAGTATGCAGCATGTGTGTCCACATACCTGGCATATGTTGTTACTTTACGTAATGTACAGTGACACATGCAACTACATGGGATATAATAGCCATATGTGCAGTACTGACTTACCAGGCAACTCCAGTCTCATTGGTTGGGAGACACCCACCTCCACGATGGCAGCTAGTGTTTCTGGATGCTGTTCCCTGGGTGTCCCCAGACTGGCCAGTAGCTCCTCGGTGTGTGTGAGTGGGAGCTGGGTTGGTGGCCCACCACCTGTTCCACCTTGTTCCCTGGTGATTGCAGTGGCACGCTGTTTTGCATGTCATATCAGGTCCATGCAGTGTCTGCACACCTGCTAGTAGGTGCGGTTATGGCCACCCACATCGTTCACCCTCTTGCGTAGATCCTGCCACAGGTCATCCCACTGCTGGGCATGCTGTGGCACATGGCTGAACAACAAGTCATAGTTGTCATGGAGCTGTGGGATGAGGACATCATCCTCCTGGCGGGTGTATGCTGGGAGGCGTGTACGGGGCATTATTTGTAAAACATAATGATGGTGACAGGTCACAGTTTCAGAGATGTACAGATATACTGCTGCACATACATTTCTATGACATCTACTGCATCTGCACAGTTATCTTTGCAAAGCATCATGACACTGACATGACTGACGTGTTTGTGCCACACATGTCACACCCATTATGCATTGGATATCATCACCATATATGTGTGTCACCTCATTACAGTGTTCATACTCCATGTAAATGCTGTCTTTCTGTGGGCATGTCTATTTGCCTGCACTTGTGTTCTTACCTATCTGCACATGCCTCGATGTGTCCACTGTACTACTGTTGACCTGGATGCTGTGTATATGTCACATGTCAACACAGACACAGCCGTAATGGACTTGAGCAGTGACAATGCACACATACACATGGACACATGTACATGCATGTGTTTTGCCATATACATCTACACAGCACTGCACAACTGTTCAATGTCCTGCCACGGATCGCCTGTATTACACATGTGATAGACATGGGACAATGGATAGTCAGATGACATTCGTAGGCATGGTCATCAACCATAGCATGTGCGGGCATGGTTACCACTCTGTAACAGACAGCCTTTGTGCCACCACAAGGTGCATCAGTGCCACATTACTGATCCAGTCAGTTAATAGTACATCTACCATGCGGCCATCACACCATGTATGACTGGGATGACATGTGCAGCTTTGATGGACAGGGTTGCATGGTATTGCAGGAGTATGTCACATATATGGCACAGGGATCTGTCCATCCTGTGGTGATCCTAGTATTAGGATGGTGGCTGTCCATGACATAAGTCATATAGATCAGGATATGGACATGTAGCATGTCCATCATCATGGTGTAGCAAATGTCCTTCTGCAAGGTAGACAGCATGCTGCATAGTGGAGGTGTGGATTGTGAAGGCTGGTATCGCACATCCATGCATAGCCATTACCCCTTACAGGTGGTATGTGATCCAATATTGGTCACCACAGTGCTGTATATGCCTGTCCAGTGATCTCTGTGCTCATGGATGGCACCCTGACATGACATGGGTACCTAATATGACTACCTAAGGGGCCTGGAGACGTCACCATGTTGGGGGGTGCACTGCACAGAACCATCCCTTACACAGTGTCCATAATGTTGCCACAGCCTAGGTAATAGTGTATGAGTACAGGAATGTTCACCTAGTGGTGACACTGCTGGTATCATCCATCAGACTGTGCACATATGTCACACACTTCACCCACACAGCCCATTCTGTATGTTGTTCACAACACTGACACAGCTATACTGATAGGTCACGGCCATTCACAGCCTTACATACACAGATGCCTAACATTTGTCTGTGTGGTATGGGCTACAATGAGGGTGGGGTACAGCACATTAACCCTGTTCTACTGTATCTGGCACTGATGTGCTGTGCACATGTCACTCTTGCACCTTTTGTAGTTGTGAGTCTGTCAACAGGCCACTGGTGGAACACTCCTGTGAATTGCAAAGGTATTTGTATTCAAATATCCGTGCTGTCTTGTACATCTGTACTGCTAACATCTACAGTGCTTTCATGGACATGCACACCATACTCAGCAGGGTTATAGTGCGGTGCCACCCTAAATGACTGTCATCACCACTTGTGTGTTGATATTATCCAACACCCTACCTGTATTGTATGGTCATGCTAGGTACTTGTTCAGGACATGTGAGCATGTCATGAGCTACTGATTACTATAGCGCCCATTCCACACCATTTCCCACAGGTACACTGGCTGTCCTACACTTCCCAGCTTGCTTAAGGTACGACAGCTGTTGTACACATGTAATGCACATATCCTGTGGGACATGGTTGTATATACAGGCATGCCCAACTGTCACGTACCAGTGCTACTGCCTGTCCATATGAGGGATATGTCGTACATGTGGCAATAGAGCAATTGTTTCATGTACACATTCAATGCTCACCTCCCAACATACGGCATTACAGCCTGTGGGGGATGCATGTCTGCAGCCGTGCTGGGCCCATAGCTCTCAGGTGTACCTCATTACGGGGAACGTACCTCATTTGGGGTTCTAAAAGGTGCATGTTCCTCAAGGTTCCACATTGGAAGGGTCTGTCACACATTCATTGTTGTACATAGTTTACCTGCTAGCCATGTGTGCCCACCACATACAGCCAATAGTGAGTTATAACATTCACAACACACCAGTCATAGCTGATTCTGTAGGGTGTCACACTGCAGTTCCACACAGCAGGCTATCCAAGGCATTAGTCGCTTACATCTTGCTGTCGGGTAACTGCTTCTGCAACATAACCTATGCACCCATGCCATACCTCACCAGGTACGATATTTCTGTCATTCGCCATGTTAGTGTGACTGCCCTGTGATGCCACTTCACAGACTACATGTGCAGGGACATGCAATAGTTTACCAGTCTTATAGCCCTGAGGGTGTGGGCCTAGCCCTGGGGAGCATTTTGCATTCGTCTGGACACAATACCACTGTACAATGACCGACTGTGTCACTTGAACAGTTGCCTATGCTCCTATTGTCATTCCACAGGCATGTGGTATCTGTCCGCTATGACTGTCCTGGTCAAACACAATGCTGTGGCACTGATGACTTGCACCTGTCAGCCCTGGGAGTACAGCTCACATGTAAGGCTCTTGCTGCTTCTATACTGCCTGTCTTGCACAGTTTCCAATAATTGTCACCGGCAGGACGGTAACTGGCAAGCACAACATGGGGTCATGTGACACATTGCTTGCATCTTCCTCTGTGACGCATGCAGGCAAGGCACACCTTATAATGCACCACTCAAACATCTCTGCAGTGACTGGGACCTGCCTCTAGGCTCTGCAGAGCACACCTGCAATGACAGGTTATAGACAGGCCATACCTTTCAGGCACATACCTGGACCGGCACACCCACAGCTGAAGGGTTCCCATATCCCACTATGTTTTTGCACACATCCTGGCAAGTTGCTTAGCACAATGCATCAGAGGTGCTCCACGTGCAACTAACTGTGTCCAGGACCGCTATACACATTGTAACAAGCGACAGAGTCAACATCATATCCCATGGGTAACATACATTCTATGTTGGTATAGTGGACAGTGGGCCTCAGCTACTACTGATGTGTGACTGACACTACCACACACTTCACTGGGATAGCCACTCATGTACTGACACATCCATAAGTCATACCCTCCGCTCTGCTGGATCAACCCATACACACCACCTCCAAGACCTACATTAGCCTTGGCATGAACACTACCACCATGTGACTGGTGTTACACACCTGGGGTTATCCCCTCATTGGTGGATTCCAAACATATGCTAATCGACCTTGTTAGCCACATCCCGGCAACACACCCATCACAGCATACACAGTGCATGTGTACCACAACACCTACTATAGACGTCTGCTGACAGTGGTTGTTATCATCATGACACCTGTGCAGATGGACAATGCACATACAAATGCTGACATACCCCAGTGCACTTAATTAGCATGTACACAACTGCATGGATCATGCTATTCCACACAGAGCCATGATGGTACACACCAGATAACAGATGCCACTCTGGTGGTCATGTTCCACAGACATATGATGTACAACAACAGGTGTAGGCTGTTGCACAGTGGTGTACATTCCCATGTGTGGGGTGGCTCACTGGTCAGCCGTGGTGGGGCCACAGGGTCCCTCATCACATACTCCAAGACTAGCTACGTAAACATGACTGCCACACATTCCGGGGTGTACCACCAGGCATTATGGTGGTATGTCAGTATTCGATGGCAACACCCACATCTGCTGTCACATACAACAGTCACTCAGGAACATTGCAGACCCAGGTATTGTTGGCAACATGCGGGAGGATGGATTCAATGCTGACAGTACACCCTCTCACTCACTACAGGGCCGCAATCCATACATGAACATTGTGGTGTCCCTGTGGTCACACCTACACAGTACTGACCTACACTCTATATGTCCTGGGACACTGGCCCCATGTCACCTTCCAACGTCCCAGGCTGTGATGTCCACCGACCTCTGAATTACATGTCTCCCCACTAGGCCACCATATTCAGTGATAGCTTTGTTTCAGACATTGTAGCCCCTGAATGGCACACAGCAGCATTTATCACACTACACACAGGTGGCACTGCATTGCACGAGTGGGACTATAGTCCTACACACCTGACTGGACTGTTCTGCATGGCTATGGGGCATATCATCAAGGACGTCATTCTCAGAGACATTGTTGGGCTCCTGTCCTTTGCTGCCACCCAGGTTGGGCTTGTTAAGGCCCGAGCACGGCCCCTACAGATGGTGGACTCCTTTCATACAGTTACCAGGGCAGTTGCTGATGGTACGGGAGTCCACACATCCTACATTGTCCTCTCATTGCCTTTCAGCACCATTCCCCATTCTGGTATTGACAACATACACATCCACATGCACATCGTACCCTGTGTCTCAGGATGTTATGCTATGTGGCTCATGGACAGGACACACAGTGAGGCCAGCATACCATAGTA
The DNA here is from genome assembly GCF_019279795.1 of Protopterus annectens. Classification (NCBI taxonomy): domain Eukaryota; kingdom Metazoa; phylum Chordata; order Ceratodontiformes; family Protopteridae; genus Protopterus; species Protopterus annectens. The sequence continues at coordinate 993,854,082 of NC_056747.1, forward strand.
CCTACTACATGTCACGTACATTTGGCATACCATGGTCCTCAGTCATAGGGCCCCTCATGTTCAGTATATGCTTCCCTGCAGAACAGGCTGGCACAGGGGACTTTTCCTGCCTAGCTTTCAAACCCCTACATACCAAGCTGCATGATTGCTCCACCAGCTGATACTGACTACAACCATACGGGTGTCACTGTGACAGATACATAATCTGACTATCATGGCACCAAGCTGCATGACACAAGGTGCATGCACATCACCTTTGCATTACACCATTCACCCACTGACTATCACATGGATGGTAGTCCCCTACATACATATCACATTGTACATGTTTGCAGTACATACATATGTTGCACCCACTCCTGTGGTTACCGTGTTGCCACTGTGGCATGGATATCCTTCTACATGGCCACACCTATCTGTACTGGGTGTGTAACTGGTACATAGGCACCCATTGTACCTCTGAACTCAAGACATCTACACACATTCAAGGGTACACCACCCCATTTAGGGTGTACCTTACACAACAGCTACAGCTTTACATGCCACAACATTAACACGCCATGATGTTTACTGGGTTTCGATGGTTTAAATATGCGACTGCACTACGGACACCACATCTGTACACATTTGCATACTACATACTCAGGGGTGACCTCTGCTGATCAGACAGGGTCCATGTCCACAACATTATTGATGGATATACTCTTCATACGCAACATAAGCAGAGGCCACTGTGAGCAACATGCTCATGGATATATGCACACACGCCACAATGAGTGGGATGTGCTTCTGGGTTACATTCCCAAACCGGTCACTCACCATGCTGTGGAACCTAAGTCCTAAGTACATCACGCAGGGACACTCAGTAGCACTGTTCATGTGATACCTCCCTTGGTGGTTGGGAGACACATGAAGGCCTGGGATCACTGCAGTGGCTGTACTGTGCAGTGGTGCAGTTGACACCTGGCTCTGCTCTTTACAGGACACTACCCTGGAGAGGTCCCACTAGTGTGAACACTGTAGTTGTGCTTACACATGGACTTGCCATACTGCATAGTACCCCACTAAGCACCTGTGCAGCTATTACATGTCCTTTGTGCATGGTTGCTTGGTACCCCTTCCATTTAGATTAGCTATCATGCTATTACTATGTCCCATACCTACAGGCCATATGTATCCTGTTATTGCACATACCAATAGATGATACCTGTGGTATGCATGATATGCCTGTTATGCTGTGTAGAATATCTGTCATATCTACCTATAATACTATACATTACACATATTTCACATAGTATCTCATAATGCAAAGCAAACTTGCACAGCGGGACCACCTTACATATGTCATTAACATTATATACCCATACACATGCGTGCTGTGACAGTATATCAACATATACTATCCCCTGCTATGGCACGTCCTTGTTGGACATACCCTACCACTGACGGCGGGTTATATGGCATTGTTCTGTTTAATGCCCTCATGTAGCATCACTTGTGGTGTCTGTGTACCTTGTGTCCCACTGCTGGACGCACAGATTCTACAAGCGTTAGTATGCTCAGCAAGACATCACTTTATAAATACCTTTCCCCACTTTATGCATTGCGGACATGTTTAATTAATGCAAAACAGGCTATACATACAGTAAAATTAATTAATACAGATCATGCTATACATAACCTTACATATCGGGCGTTCTACATACCTTGTTGTCATTAAGGCATTTCGTTTCTATCTCTCTCACAGTGTTTCAACTGTTATTTGGTATGAGCATACGGTTTGAATGTCTGGCAGGTCATCCTTATATACGTCGATACCTGCAACATGTGGATTCTTCCCGCCAATTGGTGTTCCTGAGTGGCTAATTACTTGCATATCAGCTGTGCAGCTACTCCATTTGCCAATTACGTGGCAACAATGGGGTATAACTGGATTCTCTACTTGGGCATTGCCTATTTGCCCTACCTTTGGGGAGACGGTCTGTATTGCGTTTTGTTATGTGTAACTGCAACTGCTATGCATGGAGACAAGTATAGTTTGGATTCATGTCCCCCGTGGATTGTGTGTGACAGGTAGAGTATTTGGTTCAACATGTGGGTGTACCTGTCATCCCGACGTCTGATAACGGAGTATTGCAATCAAAACTTGTAACATGGCTGTTTGTTCCATTATACAACGCCTGAAATTTTGCATGACACCTTTAATTGTGTCTCTCACATGGTATGTTGAGGGTTCTGCATATGTAATTGACTGACTGGATGTTTGTGCTGCTATTACAGTTTGTATTGCTTTAGTTTCTACTGTGGGGGATGTTGGTGGTTGTATGTAACATATACGGTTTATGGGCCTTGCATTACTACATAATCCGTATATATGTGTGTGGGCTCCGCCCCTAATTAGAGAGCTAACAGTTAGTAGACTTCTGTTACGGGATTGTACATTGGGCCGTTGTTAATTGGTTTCTATATCGTCTGCAGGTGAGCTTGCTACTTGTATACCTCCGTAATTGCAGCGATATATCAGGGGATGTGTGTAAGTGACAGCTATCCCTTGTATTTCTGTCACAGATATTTGCAGTCATTGTGGTTGTGTTGTTAAAACAGCCTATTTGCCATGGGTTGCCACCTTTTCATATGGTCATTGTTGGACACTTGCGGGACACAAAGCGGGTGTTTACAGGCCAACACGTAGCCACAGTCAGTACACAGGTAGCACATACGTTTATCCTCACTACATACCTATGGTTGTGTGACTTTGGCTACTTATCATATTGCATGTAACATTTCAGTTTCTTACATACAGGCATAGCTATTAAATATGACTGTTACATTATATATGGGACATATTTATGTCCTACCATCTTGGACATTTGCCCTTTGTACTGTTTTATGTCAGGACACACCTGCCCAGGGTGGGGCTGTCCCACCTACTGTGGTACAGGTAGTACCCATATGTCTACGGCTAGCTATACCCACACCTACCATACTGATCTGCCTATGACTTGGCACCAACATACACATGTTGCGGACACATACACACATTACAGTCACACAGAGACACACACGGCACCCTCAACGCACACTTACACAGACTACGGCACTCACAGACACAGTTGAACACAGTGCCTACGTGGACCGTGACTCCGGCAGTGGTGACTAACTGTCCCTTCATATCATCATATGTTGGTCAACGTGCCTTAGGAATGACTAAGTGTGGGGCATGTAATCAATGTAAGTATGTATTGACAGATTCAAAAGTTAAAGTTAGGAATGAGGAATACAACATAACAGGGAAATATAACTGTGAGACAAATATTGTGGTCTATCTGGCCTTGTGTCAGAAATGCGCTGCTTTCTATATAGGGAAAACAGAAAGGAAGTTTAAACAGCACATTTATGAACACATTTATGCTATTTCAAGATATGACTTGAATAATGCCCTTGCAAGGCACATTAGTGCATTCCCTGATCATCATTTTAAGTTTACTATCTTGGGGAAAGTGATGGTGGACAATAAGTGTGGTCCGTGGCAAACCCATCTAGAAATCAATGAACTAGCCTGGCAGATTCGTACTGGTGCATACATGCATCCTGGTTTAAAGGAGTATGTTTCTATCACTTGTGTTTTAAAACTTTTATCTTTGAAAAGGTAGTTCCTTTATGCAGGTACACAGCTATTAGATTGTGTAAAGTGCTAAGAAACACGTTTGCTTTTGTTGTTGGGTTTAATATGTAAATTAAATCTGGTTTAAATTATTAAGTATAGTAAATTTTATTTTAGGATGTAAGCCTTTTTGGATTTATTACCTGCTATTAACTAATTTTAACTAATTTTTAAATGTTTTAAGGCATTATTACAAATGTGTGTGCATGTGTGTATATATATCTATATAAATATTTATATGGGTGTGTGTATATTTACACACACACACACACACACACACACACACACACACACACACACACACACACACACACACACACAGAAACATACATTGTGTTTAGTGATGAGGAACAGAGTGCGGTAATATTATTTTAACAAGTGTTGTAGTTAAACTATTTATTTCTTTCATTGTTTTTATCCAATTAAACTTAATTGTTTGATTACATAATTGAATTTATATTGTATAAATCTGGTTGAGAGTTGTTTGTAAAATTTGTTACATTAATTAGCATTTTTTTGCTTATGTTATTCATTAAACTAGTTCTCCCTTGGGATTGTTTGCCGCTGCTCTTTTTTGTGGTTCTTAGTTCATATCATCATACTATTACTCGCGAATGTACTGTTCCGGTACTGTGTTCTATCGGTCTTTCAGCCTCGTGGTCACGCATGTCGGTATGTTACACATTCCATGGTTGGTGGTATCCTATTTATTTGTACCTCCAAGATGTTATGAGTGTCGTTGAACTATCTATTATATTTGCAGATATCACTGAATCCATCTATATCACCATATATCCCTCTATTGCCCTTTCTATCTGTATTATATATATGCATATGTGTACATATATATATATGTATATATATATATATATATATATATATATATATATATATATATATATATATATATATATATATATATATATATATATATATATATATATATATATATATATATATATATATATATATATATATCTGGCAGGGAATGTGACAGGCACACAGCACCACCATATGCTGTAAGACTCATGTACTGTTCAGGTGTTGGCATTCCATGTTGCACTGGCTGTTGTGTTTGCAATGTTTGAGGGCTGCCTATGTAGGAGTCACACATTGGGCCACCTGTACATTACAATTATCAGGTGGTCATGTTTGTGTGCCATCCATTTTACTGTGTGTGCAGGTGGAGAGGTGTCAGTCCGTGGGGTCTACACTGTCAGAGTATGTGCTATACATTCCCTCTTTGCCAAGGCGTAGGCATATTGGGCATGTCTCCATCTGCCAACTGGGGCTGGCACAGTGTGTTAATGGTCTGAATCCCTCTGTGCCTGTAATGGCCTTGGCAATTGCAGTGGGCTATGAGGGCCTTCACCATTTTGTCCCTGCTGCAGCTGCTTCGGCAGGATCATATTATGTAGCATGGCACATACTATGACGATGTGGGCACACATGCCTGGAGAGTACTGCAAGGCTCCACCAGATGTATCCAAGCACTGGAACCGTGATTTCAGCATCCCGAACACATGCTCTATGATGATTCTGGTTTGTGCGTGTGCCTCATTATGGCATGGGTGTGTGTGCATTTCTGATGGGAGTCATCATCCACGGCTCCAGTGCATAGCCGGCATCTCCCACGAGATGGCCATGTGGGATGTCCCCCCTGACAAATACCTGATACAGCTGTGAGGCATGCCAGATATGGGAGTCATGGTAGCTTCCAGGGCTGCCAGCACACACATCCATGATAATGCCCTGGGCATTGCACATGACCTGGCAGTTAATGGTGTGGAATCCCTTGCGGTTTATGTAGCGCCTACCCTGCTCACTGGGTGGTGACTTGTGCGTGCAGTCTATCGCACCCAGTACCTCTGGGTATTGTGCCACATGGTGGAAGTGGCGCATATTGCTGGCCAACTCCTCCTGAGTTCTGGGGAAGTATATCTGCTCATTGGCATGTGGTAACATGGCATCCAGGAACTGGTGTAGTACCCTGGATGCTGATGCCTGTGAGATACCCATTATATCTCCAGTTGACCTTTGAAAGGTACCTGTGGCCAGTATTCACAGGCTTACACATACCTTCGTGTCCACTGGTATGGGTTCCCCTCTGTTGTTTCTGGTTCTCAGGCGTGGCCAGCACAGCTCCACTATTTGCTGTAAGATGTTACTGTCCACCCTGTAATGCTCTACTATCTCCAGGTCATGTAGCCCCTGGTAGGTTACCCTTGGTCTGAACACTCTCCTTCTCCTCCAAGGCCTGCGGTGGTTGTCGGCATCATCCTCCACAACACCATCAGTCTCTAACACATGCTCATGAATCACAGCTATGGCAGCTCCCAACATGTACATTTTAAAAGTTCCCCATGTGTTTACACCTATGGTGCGGTATTTGGGAATACACAGGTGTGTGTTGGGTGCTTTCACACTTTATACTATTGTGCAGTGAACACCGATGATGTCATAGGGTGTGTATGTACGTTCGTAGCTACAGGTTATGTTATGTGTTTTACTGCCGGAACTACTATTGTGGTGCCTTTGGTGTTGAATTACATTTGCCTGCTGTGGATTACCTCTTGACCTTCCCTTTACATTTCTGTGCATTGCACCTACCATTTTCTGGCGTGCATCCTGCAGCCTACTTTCATTTGTACTTTCCTGGACCTGGCGTATCTTGCGTTATGTGTGCTACTGCCGGTCTGCTGTCGGTTTGCTTTGCTTTGCTGTGTCAGGTCTCCTATCTTTGTGATCCAATACCTCCCCTCCTTTCTTTGCATTCACATGCCTCCCCTATCCTGTTTTGCAGGTTTCTGCATGCGGACTTGTCAGCTGCCGTCGATTGGCCTTCGTGGGTTGATTGGTGTTGATTGCTCATTAGTACTCCAATTACCCTACTTCTGCATTTCCTTCTTTTCTTCCCCTGTCCTTCCTGTTTCTGCTATTGTTTGCGGCACGTGCATCCGATTACTGGGTTTTGGGCACATTTTCATCCTCGTACACATGTGCTTTTGGCCACCATGTGTTCTCTCAGCTAAACGATTCCTCCCCACCCCTATCCTGCAGCTTTGCTTAGCAACGGACAGGCCAGATTTGCAATGCTCCAATGTGCTTAGTGCTACAGTGGCACACCCCTCTGCTGATGTCATGTATCTCCTCTGAATCACTCCTCGGTGTTATACCGCTGCGCCGTATGGTACAACCTTTCTCTGGCGGGCCATTTGCGATTCAGTATTATCTGCCTCATTTGCATGGCATTGACTACTAATTCATAGTTACTGCACCGAACACTATTGCAAGCCCTTAGCAACCCTTGCACCTTGGTTGTGGTGTGATGTTCCATGCCTACCATTGTGTATTATGCTGTAAACCTGATTTCTATTACGTTGTGATTTTATGACATTTTTATATTATTTCTTTATGTTACAGCTTCTGCACACATGCCCTGCGGTTCTGTTGTGCATTACTGTGGACATGACATTAAATGTTGTTATTTACATGTTGTGCATCTTTTCTTATGCCATTGGCTGTGTATTTCGCCATTGGCATATGTTAACGTTGTGATACCTGGGTCTGGCCCTCTTCCATAGCTCCGATGTTCTGTTTGGGTAAATGTAAACCGTGTTTTTTGGTTTACATTTCCATGGGCTTATGCTATGCCTGCACCACTTCATGTATCGCTATATGCCTTCATTTGCATGGTGCGACACTGCACATGGGGTGATTTGCATACCTACACCAGGGGCTGCGCAGATCTGGCATACGCCAGTAGTGCACGTGGAATTGGATCGTACCTGAATCGCTCGGCGGCCATATTTGGTGTTATAACGCCTACGCTATGCGTGCGCCTGGCGCAAGCTTCATGAATCCCGGGGACAGTGTGTAAATATGTCCTATGTGGACTGCCTTAAAACCCTGCCCCTGTAGTCTATATCCTACAGACTACGGAGGGGTAATCTATGCCTAACCTATAAGGCATTTTCTGTTCCAGCCTTGATGGAACTGCTTCACATTCACAAAATAAATAGCATTAGAATTTGACAGTCTAAGGATCTAAATCTCATATGTGGCTTAAATAAAACATGTTGGGGGGACAAGTATGTGTTTCGGAGGTTACCCTTTCTCTGGAACAGACTCCCCATTCATGTGAAGCAGAGCTCTTCCCTAAGCCTTTTCAAATGTAGTTTAGACCAATGGATGGAAAATCGCAAATTCACCCTTGACTTGTCACCAGTGGCCCATATGGACAGGGGAAGTTTGTGGATGCCCTAAGGCACAGGCATATACCAAAGCCATTTCAGCCAGTGGGCATTGATAATTTGGAAAATTAAGGTATTAAAGGTAAGGCTTAAAAAGGCTCTAGGGCATTAGTCTAGTAACTTCCTATGATCACCTGGGCTGTGCACATCATAGCTGTCACCCTCTTAATGCAAGAAATCTGGAAAAGCCTAACATAATGGGGGACAATGGCATAAAAACAGGGACAGCTTTTAAATATTGCTCTGTTTTTATTTATTTATTTATTGACATATATTGACTGGGAAAGTTCAGCTGAGTCAGGAACTCATTTTCAGGGGAGGCCCAGGGAGAAAAGTACCAACAATTATGAAATGCTTACAACTGAACAAATAAAAGTACAAAAGTAGGCTGGATTAATAGACACCTATATACATATAAATACAAATTGAAGTTGATATTGTAAACAGTGGAACATTATAACAGCCTAGTTGCCAAAGTAGTTGTTTTCATAATTATCAAGTATTAATATAATATCAAAGGGCAGTATATAAAAATAAAACACCTGGAAGGTAAAGTTCTTTATAGTTTTAGGACAGGAAATTAGAACATAGAAAATAGAAAACTGGAATCACTAAATGGTACTAGCTAGAAAAATTGTTACATATTGGGTGTAATGTCAGGTGTATACATGCATTGTGATATGGGCTTTATTTTAGGTCAGTAATAATATTTTCTTAGTGATTTACTGAGATTTTGCCTTAGTAGTAGGCAGAAGAAGAGATAGAAGAGATATGAGGACTATGAGATGAGAAGAATGGGAGATATAGTAGGCTAGATACACTTAGGAAGGTAAAAGGAAGAGAGGGAAAAAATAAGTCAGGAAGTAAGAATTGCTGAGGAGTGAGTATGATAAAGGGAAAGGTAAGAGAGGGTGGATGAGACAGAGAATTAGGAGATAGGGGGTATTTCTGTTAAACATAGAAATGTGCTAGAATAACAGAGTTTGTGTTAAGATGCATTTCCTAAAGGATTTGAAATGTGAAACACAAATGTATGTAATTATTTAATGAATTCAGTCTTGAGATAATCCCAGTGATATGGGAAAAAACACAAATATTATGTGGGACAGACCAAAAATTTGAAGGAAAAAACTGACATTCTGCAAAAATCTGGACAGTTGAGAGGTTTACTTCTGAAACCCTTACAGTAAGAAATATGAAAAAAGCCATACATAATATGAGGACAAAGTATAACAACTAGGGATCATACCTCTATCCCCTTGGCACAAGAAATCTGTACAAAGTATGACATAATATGGGGACAAAGGGCCAAAAGTAGGGACACTTTTTAAATATTGCTCTTAGAAAGTTGCTAGAATAACAACATTTGTGTTAGTATGCATTGTCTGAAGGACGTGAGGTCTGCAACTCAAAGGCATGTCACTATTTAGTGACTTTAATCCTCGGATCATAATAGTGATTTGTCAGAAAAACACACATTTTTATGAGGAGCAGGCCAAAAATAAAAGCCATAAAGCTGGGCATTCTGCAAAAATCTGGACAGTTGAGAGGTATGCTATTACTGTTACAAACTTAGAAAGTTGATAGAATAAAAGGTTTTGCATTCCCATGAATTGTCATAAGGGTATGACATCTAAGAATCAAATGTCTGTCACTATTTTCTGACTTCAACCCTCAATACTTTAACAATGATTTGCCAGAAAACCACAATTGTATGAGAAATAGAACAAAATATGAGGCAAAATATGGGCATTCTGAAAAAAATCTGTACATTTGAGAGGTATGGCTGCACAGACAGCTATCATTCTATTAGTGTGACATATCTGCACAGAGGCCAACTTAATGAGAGGACAAAAAGACAGTAATAGGGACATATTTGGGAATGTGTTGAATGTAACACTCTCAACCTCTTAGAGCTAGAAATGTGGACAAAGCCATAACAATGGGGGGACAAAGGGCCATAAATAGGGACAGATTGTCAATACTCCATATCCAAACTTATGAAGTTGATAGAATATGTAGGTTGTGCATTAACATGAACTTTCTGAAGAGCATGATGTTTGAAACTCAAATGTCAGTCATCACTTATTGACTGCACTCTGCAATGACATGAAAATGATTTTCCAGGAAAACTTGTTATGAGAAAAAGATCACAAATATAAGACAAAAACAAGACATTATGCACTGATCAGGACAGTTCAAAGGTATCCACCCAAATGTTTGTAATATCACAGCAGTCCAGTGATCATCCCAATGTGCTATGGCAGAAATTCATATATTCGATAATAAAAACATCTGGACATACTAAAAATAAATGGACATTTGACAGGTATGAATGTGAAGTATATGGTCCAAACACAGTACAGGATAGTGTACCTACAGTGCAGAGTATTGTGATATCCCATTCTTGATATACTGTACTGAAGCTGTGTTAATGATCTTTAACAGGACATGGGATGACATGTAGAATGATCACTGAGGGGAAGTGTGTGCATTAAAAAGGGAAACACAGAAGAATTGTAAGAATGAACACAGGGAAAAAGTACAGGTGAAACTCCAGCATGTACAGCAGAGGAGGGCATGGCAATGGAAGATGTCTGTAGCAGCAACAGCAAGCACATATCTATATGGTACAGTATGGACTGTACAGTGAAAATGTTTTGTCTGTGGCTGTCACAAAAGGTGACATAACAGTGGGGAAGATGTGTATGTGAGATAAGCATCCTTACATGAATAATGCAGAGGACATGTATCAGGGAACTGACATACATTTGAGATTGGGTGCATATTGGGAAGCTGTGCAAGCTGATATACCTGAATATGAGTACACTCTCAGCAGAGGTCCCCAGTACGGAGGTCACAGGGAAAGGATCATGGCAAACATTACAAGAACCAACTGCAATCATGGACAATATGTGAATAATATCACCACTTATCCCATGCCTCTGAGATAACATATGATAACAGATGAGCCTGCACATATACACGCTGTATGAGGGGAACCACTCACACTGTCCTGGTATTGTAATATCTGCAGGAGGTGTTAGGAGGGACACTGCTATACCCGTGTGTGACATTATGGGCACTACAGGCTAGTTGCCTTGTGTGCATGGCATATACCTATGGCACAATTCACACTGTCACAAATGATATACATGCTATTAATGCTGTAAAACAACTATGTATGCAGTGTGTGCATAAGGTGAACAGGTAGCACACATGCATCTGGTGTAACAACCCCATTGGTGTACCACACCATCAGACAGCCATGTATATTCCATAAAAAAAAAATATCTAGGTATGAACAAAAAGCTGTGTGACGGAGCACTGTGACAAAGGTGGTACACTTCAGTTATACATCACTGGAACATGTGTAGGGAGGTACATGGAGAAGGGTGCATTGTACTCAGTTATTGGTGTGATGAAGGTTGGGAACTATGACATTAGTATGCCCTTTGAAGTGCATGTCCTTCACATACCCAGCAGTACTTGTGTTACAGTCAATGGAATAGTCAGCACTGTGACCACATGCTGGTGGATGTACCACTTACCCTCTACTCCAGGACACAGGTTGTCCACATTATAGCAGGACGTTGTTTCTGTTTCCTGATGCAACACATCCCTCCATGTATCTCATGAATACAGGTGTTGTCATGGCTGTGGCAGCAGTCTGTGATATGTGCTTATACTGTGTGTATTATACTAATATCACAACTCTAGTCAATGGCTGTCCACAAGCTGTAGTCCTTCAGGCAGCTGTTTGGACACATCATGTTTATGTCATATGTGATGTCCATCACTTAACTAAGGGGTAGGCAAAGGCCTCACAGACACTCCTGATGTACTGACCTGATCACTGGACCTAAGATATATGTTACAGCATACATTTCAACATAGGGAGATGCTACATATGTCATACACTGGTGTAACCATTTTATGATATAGCTATTTATGGCCACAAGGGGCAGTGTTGATTGAATACCACAGCGTGACTTTTTGTAAAATGCCTTCACCTGTTCAAGTTCCAAAAGATGATACTGTTGTCATCATGAATGCCCTCGATGATTTATTTAATAATTAGTAATAACTCAAACAGGTCTGTTGCATACACCTGGGATATTGCTAGTATACATGTAGAAGAGGTCCATGATATAATATTTGCCTACTTCACAGTCGCGGAGAGTCAGGATGTCTTTACACATACATGCATCAGGTGCTGTTCCCCAACACAGGTGGATGCATGTTGATGTACAACCTTGTATGGGAACATAGGCCATGTGGAGAGTGTGTTAAACTGTGAATTCTACCATATCAGGAAGGTGTATGTGCCAGGTCATGCCACAGGTGACCTGTGATGTTGTCACAGGACAGTGATACCATGTGATAGGCCTAAAAGAAGGTAAGACAGTGCATACCGCCTATTGTGATTTGGGCTAGTGTTCTGATACAATCACACATGCAGGTATCATTGAGAAAACACCCAAGCTGAGATTAAACCTTACGTCAGTTGATGGGTAAACAATTTGCACACTGACAGAACACACCAATAAAACTGTCACCATTGGCAACCCCCAGGGATCTGTGCCTGGCCCTTTACTGTTTGAATTATATTTCTTGATAGTTCAGGCTAAAACATATGGCCTACCAAGTTTGCTGATTCCTGCATATTGTATGGAATCATTGAGCCCACCAATAGTGATAACATAGTATAAAAAGGAGCTAACACACACAACTGAGTGGTATCAAAGGCACACGATCTACAAATAAGTGCAGAAAAGTGTGCTTGTAATGTTGTCCATCTGAAAAGTGGAGTTCTTTGTTAATCACAGCATTGACAACAGTGCTGCTATGCAGAAACCCAATGATGCAAGCACTGGGAATGCATTTAAATAGCAGTCTGAACTTTGACCACAGAGTGTCCAAACTGCTATTGAAAGCTTATGTTGATCACATCAAAAGTCACATCATCATATTGACATCTTAGGATTGTATGGCAATACTCTAGTTAAACCATATTACAGCATTAATAGAATATAATGCTCTTTTTTACATGTACCTCACCAAACATATGTAGTGGCTGAAGAGACCACAGGGCTTTCTCATTATGATAACACAAGGCCTACATACCATGCCATGATGTATGTGAATAGATTAAAAGTCATGTCACTATAAACTTTGATATATAGGATGATGTGACCTCTGCCTCACCCCAAAGCCAGTCTCTGACCCTGTCCTGGTGGGAGTACTCCATATCCAAACATGTAACATAGCTCATGACATCAGCAGTGTCTGTTGGGGACAAGGTAGCAGTGTCCCACATACTGATTTAAAATGCTCTCTGTAATATCAAGCAACAGCTTACACACACACACACACACACACACACACACACACACACACACACACACACACACACACACACACACACACACACTTGACTACAGTGAGAATAGAACCTGCCGCTCTCCTACTTTGGACACAATAGGAGAGTCTTTGTGGGTTCTGTTCAAGGAGCTTTATTTTATACAAACACATTACTATAGAAGTTTACTGACTTTAACTTAAGTTACTTATATACAAACTAACAACTGTGATCATGCATGCTCTCATTCTGGCTGCTCTTACAAAATGGCACTAGGAGTTGCACGTGTCTGGAATTTATATATGCACATACAGCCTTGACATGATTCTTAAAGCTACAACACACTTCACTTGCACTCTGATCTACATCCTCCCTCTTTGAGAATAGATCATACAATGCTATGTTTAGCATGCAGAAATCACATGTAATTCTTTAATTCTTTGCCATGCAGTATATAATACTTAGTACACACTCACATATTATATATATATATATATATATATATATATATATATATATATATATATATATATACATATATATATATATATATACAATCAAGCCCACGTTGCTGCATATTTCACACTAGGCTTTGATACTCATCCATATCTTGTGACATAAAACTGGGAATTATATTTATCAACTGGAACTGTCTCTGCAAAATTTTTGACCTGTGGAATGCTTGGAACATTTTCTGGAATGGAATCTGAACTTTGAACACATGCTGATATGGGAACAGTGTCTGATTTAGTCTCAGATTTGAAGTCTGCATTACATAAGCAATATTATAATGGTGATGATGATTTTGGCACAGAAAGAAGATATCTATGATTCATCCTATATTCCACACCCTCAAAGTTTACCAGGTAGGATTGTTGCCTGTCCGTTCGGTCTTCCGGCTTTTCCCAGTTAGGGGTTGCCATAATGGAACTCCGGTCCGCTAATGATTGGCAGATAGATTTTTACATGCTGAGTTGCCAGGCCTGACACACAACCTTCAACGAAGGTACGCCCATTCACACTAGTCTCCATGCAGAAGATGCTCTAGCTGGGAATTGAACTGGACAGCGTCTTACTATAAGGTGACAGCGCTACCGCAGCACCACCACCACACCTTGGCACAGATGCCTTTAATCTGTCCAATTCAATCAAAACTTTTCATTGTCTGGATTTGTACCATTTCTCCTTCTCTCAATGGACAAAGTAATCTGCTTCATTTGTTGTAACTAGATTTATGGATATTACGCTTCTTAAACAAAGGCATAAAATAAGGTTTTCAAGTGTCCCCTTTATTACTTGCAGTAGTTATCGAACTGTTAGCTAATAGTATTAGAAGCAATGGAAAAATTGATGGATTCTCAATTAATACAGATTGCCAATATAAATTACAGATTTTTGCATATGATATTTTACTAATATTTGGAGGTTTAAATTATTCAATCAAAGCAATAGATGAGGAAATTGAAAAGTTTCAAGGAGTACCATTGCTGAAATTTAATAGCAATAAAATTGAGACTTTAGTGTTAAATCAGTTACTAGATAATATAGCGTTAAATCAATTACTGGATAGCAAGTTTAAGGATAAATATAAAAATAATCTATCCAGATGTCAATAAGATTATTAAGAATAATTTTGAAAAAGTAATTGAGGAAGTATTACTTCTTATTAAAAAAATGAATAAATGTTTTTTTTTTACTTTTGAAGATAAGTTAGTGCTTATTAAAATGATATTATCCAAGATAAAATGGAATAAATGTTTTTTTTTTTTTTTGCTTTTGAGGATAGGTTAGTACTTATTAAAATGATGATATTATCCAAGATAAGTATATATATATATATATATATATATATATATATATATATATATATATATATATATATATATATATATATATATATATATATACATATATAGATATATATATATATATATATATATATATATATATATATATATAGATATATATATATATATATATATATATATAAATATATATATGTGGGTCTACTTTGTTTCATTGAATCTCATTTCACTGAATTTCATTTTACCCCGACAACATTGCTGAAAACAGAAATTACTGAAAACTCATTTCACTGAATCTCATTTCACTGAACTGAACTTAGTATATATAGCACTGTGTAGAGTACTGTAAGGCAAGTAAAAGGTATATGCCCTTTTCCCCACTGTAGTACGATCCTGGAGGCAGTATATATAGTGAAGGGGGCTGTGGGGGGCACAGTCTCTCACCTTGTTTATTTTATATTCTATTTTACCAAAAATGCTAAAACAGTATATATTTTAAACAATAGATATGCATAGCTACAACACCAATGACTAACTCTATCCAGAAGGCAATATGTACTCAAACTAAGTGGGTGGTTATGCCCCCACACCCCCCAAAGAGAGAGACTGTGCCCTCCATACCCCTAACTATATATACTAACTCCAAGATCAAACTACAGTGGGGAAAATGACATATATCTTTTACTTGCCTTACAGTGCTCTACACAGTGCCATATATACTAATTGCATTTCAGTGAAATGAGATTCAGTGAAATGAGTTTTCAGTAATTTGGGTTTTGAGCTAAGTGGTCAGGGTGAAATGAAATTCAGTGAAGTGATATTCAACGAAACAAAGTAGACCCACACACACATGCACACACACACCCCCACACACACACACACACACACACACACACACACACACACACACACACACACACATATACATATATATATATATATATATATATATATATATGTGTGTGTGTGTGTGTGTGTATATATATATATATATATATATATATATATATATATATATATATATATATATATATATATATATATATATATATATATATATATATATATATATATATATATATATATATATATATCTTGCATTCAATAACTATTACTTGACAAAAAAAAACTTTTAAAGAAAATGGAAAAAAAACATTAACTTCATTCTTATGGTATCCTAAAATACTGAGAATTGTTTATAGAAATTATATAAGATTATGAGAGTATGGTGGTATTAGATTTCCAAATGTAGAATCTTAGTCTATTGATGCAAGTTTTATCTCTTTTATACTCTGGATAGACTTAACCTACACTAGTCATGGAAAAACTTCTAACAGATTATACTAAATTTTTATATTTTTATTAAAAATGATAAATTAGAAATACGTAATAATCCTTTCATCTGGTTAACAAAACTTACCTTAGAAGGAAATTATTTTCAATCTTCAGACTTTACATATATGAAGTCAATTCTTTAAACAAATAAGAAATATGTTTTTAAAACTCCATTAATATCAAAATGGGAATTTTTGTGGTTTCCTATTGCACACACCTCTAGGGTTTAAGGAAACACAGACCAATATTAAAATGAATTTACTAAAAAGGAATGGATTAGTATTATGCTCTGATTGCATTGAAAAGGAAAAGCTAAGTCTCCACAATATGTAATGAAAGAATATAAGCTCGATGAATTTGATAAACAGTTAATATTATACATCAATAAGGAATTAAATGAATTTGTGGATAATATGAGTGAAGAGGAACAGAACATTATTCTCTTATTATATGAATATATGAATGCTATTATCAAAGGTCAATTGACACACAAAGGAAGCTTATCCAAGCTATATAAGTTAATTGTAAATAATAATAACAATTTTGATGCAAAATTCTGAAACTTTCTAGATAGTGGTGGATTGAGTGACTCAATAGATGGTAAGAATAAAGCTTTGATACTTAAATCAGTTAGTCAAACTCTTCCAGTTTATGCTGGAAATGTTTTTTTGTGGAAATATATACATAGCATGTTTGTTGCTCCATATGAAATCCTCTATGTTTAGTAAAATGAGTTGTTTAGTTTATTGGAAATGTAGTAAAGATGTAAAAGCTGACTGGGCACACGTTTATAAATTGTGAATAATTAAATGTATATTAAGAAGAGATGAGCATGTTTTTTAAGGGTTTATGGTCCAATAATTGTTCTTTAACGTGATCAGTAATACTAATGAATGTTCCACTTCCTGTATCTGTACAAGCCAAATAGCAAAGACTCTTTTGGACTCTATTGGCAGTTGCCAGAAAAAGTTATTACAAAAAAAGAAATGGAAATTGAACTTAGTTCCAACATTCAAAGAATTTTTAAATTTAACAAAAATGCTATGTAAAACTGAAAAATAAGTGATCAGAATAGGACCTATAAGTCATAGTAACATCTTTAGTTTTGGGAAAAACTTTGAAATACCAAGATTCTTAATTTGTTAATTGTATAGGATTACCTTGATGATTCAATGCATTCCTATCATTGTATAACAATATGTGAAGTTGAATTTCTTCTTTTCTGTGTATATATTGAAAATGTGTTAAACTAATAAAAAACATTTCTTAAAAACAAGAAAGATTATTCTAAGTGAACATGTAGTCTACATTTTGTGGTAACCGTTATAAATCTCACGTAATATTTAAAGCTGCAAGAAAAGCAGTTGGAAGAAGGTGTGACACCACTGCACTGGCTCAGTAATCAAGAAGCCTCAATCCTCACCATTAGCGCCAGGGATGCACAAACTGGGAGGATGAGAAGTACACCCACAGTAAAGTAAAATTTCCCTTAAGTATACATAGAGATCCCAATCAGTCTGGGGCTGGTTTTTCCTTCTCTCTCCACATCCCTAATAAGAGTCCCCACCATAGCTCACAACCTCCTTTCTCCAAAATGAGGAACACTAGCTCTCATAATGTGTGACAAATGGGCAAAATGTGGAAAACATACTAATGGCTTACTAACAACATATTATGGCTAAAATATGCTGGTTTTACTTATAAAAAATATATTTTAATAAATTAATATGATTTATTTCTATTTGCCCATGGCTAGCAGTTATAAAATGCTTAACACTGAATGTGTGACAGACCCTTTCAATGTGGAACTTTGAGGAACATGCACATTTTAAGACCCCAAATGAGGTACATTCCTTGTAATGAGTTAGACTTGAGAGCTATAGTCCCCACTGGCACAGCTATACGGTTCAGATCTCAGCCAAGTGGTCAAGCCAAAACCTCCAACATCGTCTCTGTCCAACCAGTGCTTTGTGTCCCTGCCCAAGTAGCTGATACACACACTTTGACATTTGATTTATATACAAACACACAGACACTCCTGGGGGAGGCTGGCACAAGTTCACTAGCTATGCCCCCTTCTGCCCAGACTATAAGGTAGTAATCACTGCCACCAACCAGCTTTTTATTAGCTACTATAACGCCCTTCCCAAAGGGTGACTGATTCTACTGTGCAGTGTTACTATTATCCAAATGGTAAGTGTGTCCAATACTTTAAGGCTATTCAAGATTGCCCTGTACAGTGTTACCAAATACATGCAAGTGCACTAAGAGCTTAAGTATCTCTAAACAAATCACCCACAATCAAATTGTTTAAATAAATGTAATAATAAATAATAAAAGCACAAAACAATACTCAATAACTCAACACAGTGACAAGAGAGTTCAGAATCACAGGAAGTATTTTAAAACAACATTGCAGGACAGTCTCACATAAATACAGAACACATCTAGACTGATCTTACTATATTCCTATCTATCTCTAAGAGAAACTATGTTTTAAATAACTTACTTACAGAGCCAGGCAAATCCAAGTGCTGAATGGATGTTTACAGGTCCAATGACAAGATACAAAATGCACAGACTCACTCTCTGAGATAGTTCTTCAATTACTATCAAACATTTCTGCTGGGTTATCTCAGATCACATCATTCTTCTCACCTCTGCCTTTAGTTTCCAGGCTAACAGAAACTTAAAAGTTAGTACCCCTGTGTCAAAAATACTTATCTGTTAGAAGCTTGCCTGGAACTGGACATTGTAAAACAGTTACACACGTTTACCTTTGAAACCTGTAATTATTTCTGTTTCCAGACAATAGAAAGAATTTCTAGCTGTAGATATTCTGTCTTTTAGCTGTGGTAAACACAATTGTAAAACTCATTATTTGTCAACTCATTTTCTTAGAGTTTTGTAAGTTACCTCTGTTCTTTTCCAGTAGAGTACACTGTGGTTACATTCTTGAAGCTCAGCACATAACATACAGTTTTCTTACAATTGTAGGGCAAGCATACAAATCATATTACCATTCACAAATAACTTAGAATTATTTGCAAAATTCTAGCTATCTGGGATGGCAGCCTTCACAGAAGGTATGAGTTATGCATACAGTATGGTATCAGTTCACTTAGAATGGTGTACACTTAGTGTATGTGTTAATGAAGCCCAGGGTAAGTTTATTTTTAAATGTTACATCTACTAATGTAGTCAGACACCTGAGGATATATCCCAGCATTCTCTTTGGTACTGCCACTGTTCTCTCACTCTGATCCTGGAGGGATCTACACCCCTTTCCTTTTTTGGTCTGCTGTAATCAGTTCCAATCCCATGTGATACTTCACACAGTTACAAGCCCCCCAGTGATACTTTGCACAACTATACTCCCCCAGTGAAGGTTACAGTCCCTTCAGTGATATTTCATACAGTTATACTCCCCACAGTAATAATTCACACAGCTACACTCCTCATAGTGGCACTTTGCACATTACACTCACCCCAGTGATGCTTTACACAGTTACACTCCCCCAGTGAAGGCTACTGTCCCTCCAGTGATACCTCACACAGTTTCACTACCCCAGTGATACTTACCACAGTTACACTCCTCCAGTGATACTTCATACAGTTACATCCTCCAGTGATACTTCATACAGTTATACTCCCCCCCAGTGATACTGTACAGTTACACCCCCGATATTTCACACAGGTATACTCCCCCCAGGTGATGCTTCACACAGTTATACTCCCCCACTGATACTTCACACAGTTACACTCCTCAGTGATACTTCACACAGTTACACTCCCCCCAGGTGATACTTCACGCAGTTAAACTCTCCCCACTGAAACTTCACATAGTTATACTCCCCCAGGTGATACTTCACACAGTTACACTCACCCCAGTGATATTTCACACAGTTACACTCTCCCTAGGTGATGCATCTCACAATTACACTCCCCACTGATACTTCACCATGTTGCACTCCCCCAGGTGATACCTTGCATAGTTACACTCCCCTCAGTGACACTTTGCACAGTTTCACTCCCCCAGGTGATACTTTGCACAGTTATAAACCCCCAGCTGATACTTCACACAGTTGTACTCCCCCAGTGATACCTCCCACTCATACTCCCCCAGTAATATTTTAAACAGTTACACTCCCCAGCGATATTTGCCAGAATTATACTACCTCCAGTGATACTTTGCACATACTCTCCCCCCAGTGGTACTTTGCACAGTTGCACTCACCCCAGGTGAAGCTTCACACAATTACACTCCTCCCACGTGATATTTCACACAGTTACAGTCCCTAAGTGATATGTCACAGTTTATTTATTTATTTTACATTTGTTTACTGGGAAATGTCTGATTGGGCAGGGTTGCCCATTTTCAGTGGAGGCCCATGGAGAAAAGCTCTGTACAGTGAAAAGTAGTAACATTTCAGTATCACACAATAATAGAGTAAAAATATGTAAAATACTATCATTTGCAGTATCACACAATAATAGAATAAGGAATACATAAATAGTAACATTTGCAGTATGACAATTGTAATGTATAGAGTAATTACATACAATTGTAAGATCTCAAACAATGGCAATTTTTGCATCACACATAAATAGCTGTACAAATGTATAAATATAGTGGAAGTAGAGTCAATACTCTCTATACAGTTGTGAATATAAACATAATAAATACATCTGGCAATTACAGACATAAAACTGTATGAGTATGCATGAACAAAGTTATGCTAATATGCATTATTTCTTTGTTGGTGACTAGGAGTTCTGTATGAAATGGCTTTGAGATAAAAGTAAGGAGGTGGAAGTAGTGGTAATTGACAGGATTTACCCAGGGCTACAGAAGGAGCACGACCATGATTTGGATAAGTAGGACTTAAGAAGGTTCTTAAAGTTATGTATATTTTCTAGTGATAAGATATCTGGAGGAAGAGTATTCCATGTTCTTGTGACAGCAGGAGCATAGAGGGAGTCGCCAGAGTAATATTTACTTTTAGAAATTTCAACCAGTACTTTGTTGGTACTCCTTAATGGATGATTCCTGGTATAGTGGTGTAATAGTCCTTGCAGGGCTGTTTTTTTTTTTGGGTTGATAGAGAATTTGGTGGGCTATTGTAAGTTGGTTAAAGGTTAACAGGTTTGGTAATTCCAGCCAGGATAGTTTTTTAAGGGATTGGCAATGATGGGACCAGTAAGATGAGTTGGTGGCGAATTTTGCTATTTTGTTGTAGCAGATAGTTTGTTAAGGTCTCTTTTGTGTAGGTTGGTTAGTACTGGGGAGGTGAAGAGTAGTGTGGAGAGTAGGTGGGTTCTTGCAATAGTAATTTCACTATTGGATGTTAGGTAATTTTTGCATCTATAGAAGGTACCTAGTTTTTTGTGGACTTTTGTGATGGTTTGAGCTACATGCTTATCAAATTTCATATTGTGATCTATAATTACACCCAGTAGTTTAGTTTGTGGGACTGGTGTGATAGGGGTATTGCCGGATGATTAACTAAAAAAAATGGACCAAACTTCGCCAAACCAGTAAAAAAAATGTAGAAATTGACTAGACTTCAACATGAATAAAATACTATTATTTTTGTTAATTAAAACACATCACATAAGCGCTTTCATCTCTCTCATGGAGACTTCTTCAGATAAAATACATTCACATTCATCATCTTATTTATAAACTAGCTGAAGTTCATCAACCAATCATGAAATGCTAGTAATTACAAAATTCCCTGTGTTAAAGGTGTACAAAACACCTATCCCTATCACAAGTACTTGCTAGAACATTTTTCAAAGTAAAACTATGAAACATAAATAAAAATACATAAAAATCATGTTAAATTCCTTTAAAATTTATGTTAACAAATCTGCTTTTTTTCACTCAGTATGGGTTTGAGAGATACTTGGTTGTTCAGACCTGGAGGGGGGGATGATGCATTTATTGCAGCTGCCAGACAAGTTCTCTTTTTAATATATGTCTTTGCCAATCACCACTCCTGGAATGAATCTGCACTTTTTCCAGTATACCAAAGCTAAACATGACAAAATTACTACACACAAAAGAGTGCCTGTACAATGCATTAACTTTCTTTTTCTTCCTGATCTCATAAAGGTGCTCATAAATTCTTGATTTCAAAGCTCTTGCTATCTTTCCAACATAGTATCCTGAGCAACTGTCACATTTAGCTATGTACACTAGTTTGTTGGTATTACAATTCCCTTTCACAAAGGAAACCTTAGTATGCAAAACACTGTCCAAAAACATTGTTTTCTCTTTCATAATGTACCTACAATATGCACAACTACCACAGGGTGTGGTGCCAGTACCAACATTTGTATCTGTTTGTTTAACATTTTCTAAGATATGTTTAAAGTTCCTACCAGTTTTGCTTACAAAAAGGGTTTCAGACCCAACCAACTGGGAAACTTCATTATTAACCTTAAAATACTCCAGTTCTTCTTTAAAACTTCCATAATCTCTTGGGAATAAACATTATGTTCCAATACTAGGGCTTTTTTGTATTTGCTGTCTCCCTTATTCCTATTTTGATTGATAAAGTCCATCCCTAACAAGGGTGGATACTTGGTACCCCAACCTTTCCTTAGTTCTTCACAAATACTATTCATCATCTTCTGGGGATATTTCATTTCTATAATCATTTTCTTTAGTATGTCAAACTCCTGATCCAGTTCTTTAATGTCAGAAGTCATTCTTGCCACCCATATGGCCTGACCCTTTACCAATCCTTTCTTCTGATGGTACGGATGGTTGCTACTGTAGAGCAGATACGCATTACAAAAGGTTTCTTTCCTATAAAGGTTGGAAGTGAATTTGTTGTGCCATTGGGAAATCTTAACATCCAAGTAATTAATACTCAGAAAGTCCCAAGAATGTGTAAACCTAAAGTAACCACTGCTACCATTCAAATGTTTCATAAACTCAGTAATGTGGTCTACTCTAACCATCCCACAGAATAAAAATATCATCCAAAAACCTCAAATAAAGATGTAGGTGCTTGGCAAAGGAACTCTTCAGAATAAATTCATCCTCCCATTCCAGCATGATAATGTTGGCATAGGTGGGGGCACAAGCTGCCCCCATCACAACTCCTCTGATTTGCTGGTAAAATTCACCTTCAAAATGGACAAAATTATTGTCCAAAATAAGTTCCATCAGCTCAACTAAGAGCCTAATCCTGTCTTCTGAAGGGGAAGAAACTTGTTGCATGGAATAATAAAAAAGTTCCATCCTCTCAATTTTGGTAATACTAGTAAACAGGTCCACTACATCAATAGTGAGGAAAATAAGCCTTTCCTTCCATAAATCCTGTTTTAATTTTCCTAAAAATTCCCAAGAGTCTTTCAGGAGATGGGGGTCTTGGTCACTACTTCTCTGCACCATTTGTCCACAAGAATGGCCAAGGGATGAGTTTTTCTCCCCCTACTAGTCACAAAAGGCCTAAAAGGAGGTTTGTCAATGTTCTTGTGAACCTTTGATATAAAGAAAATATTCGGTATCACTGGCTTTTTCTGTTGTAAAAATTTGTAGGTGTCTACATCTATACTATTTTCTAAAACGTATTCTTCTAAGTAAAAATCCAACCTTTGATATACTATCGTAATCTCATTTTTTGAAACAGGGGGATAGGTATCAGTATTGTAAAGGAGGGAGGTCATTTCATTTTTATAATCTTCTGTTTTAAAAATAACAGTTCTGCCCTCCCTTGTCAGGTTTCATCGACCTTAAGTAATTACACCCTCTAATTTGGGTCAAAACTTCTTTCTCTTTTTTTGTTAAATTACACCATCCTTTCTTTTTCTCAGCATACAGTCGATATAAATCATTAGTAACCAGTTTCTCAAAAACTTGTACTGAGGGGTGCTGGGGGGGGGGGGGTTAAAACACTATTCCTCTTAAGTGCACTTTGTTTGTTACCTGTCTCACTGTTCACATCCTTGTCTTTAAAATATAAACTAAGGTTAATCTTCCTCAACAATAACACTAGTTCAATAAGTGAGACAGCTATATTAACTGGCCCAGTGGGCACAAACTTGTATCCCTTTAACAACAACTCAAAATGATCTTTTAACTCTACACCCGCATAGTTATACATTTTAAAGTCCTGATAAATACCAATGAGCCCCTCACTGAGAAACCTAATTATTTAATCATTGTTTGCTCTTTGTTGTGGTGGACCCACCTCTGCTTGTGTGACTGTTGCCCCGAATCCACCATCACCTGTGTTTTTTTGGCTAGTCATTTTGACCTTCTCATCTCCTAAAAACCCTGTACTTCTGTATTGTTGGATGATAGTATTTTAAATGTGGGAATTGGGTCATTAGCTTCAGGGGGATAGAATAGCATTAGTTTTTTTTAAGGGTTGAGTATTAATTGTGAATCCGACAGCCAGGTTTCTAATGCTGTAAAGGATTCTTAGGTGATTTGTTATAGATGTTGGAGTGATGGGGCAGAGCATTTTAGGGTCAAGTCATCGGCATATTGGACCAGGTTGGCATAGAGGGTAGGTCTATGTATTTTGTTAGTAGAAGTGGTGAAGAGAAGGGGTCCAATAATGGATCCCTGTGAAACACCTAAGTTTACAGAGAGAAGGGGTATAGGGTGTTTTCCCATTTAATGGTGTGTGGATGGTTTGAGAGATAGGTTTTGAACCATGATAGTGTGGAGGTGTAACTTAAGTTCTGAGAGTACAGTTAATAGTTTGGAATGAGAGATCATATTGAAGGCTTTGGAGAGGTCCAAGAAGACAGTAGAGACAAGGTTTCCATTGTTCCATTGTTGAATTACAGTACTGGTGAAGCTGATAAGGGTGGTAGTAGTATTACAACTGGGATGGAAATCATGTTGTGTTACAGCCAGAAAATTGTTAGTAAGTAGTTTAGTATATGGGAATGTACACATCTTTCAAGGATTTTTGATAGGGGGGATAGTATTAAAATTGGGCGGTAGTTTGATAATTCAGTTGAACTGCTGCCTTTGTGTAATGGAATTATATGAGAGATTTTCCAAAGGGTTGGAATATGTTATTCAGTGATTGACCTATTTATTAATATGGAGACAGGGTACAAGATCGCTGCATCTTGAGGTATTCACCTGGTAGTCTATCATCTGCAAGGGTAGTGGGTTTTAGTTTTGTCAGGTATTTATATATTGTGTTGGTTGGGACAGGATGAAGGGAGAAGCAGTTTTGGTCAATTGTTGGGGTTTGGGGATTTGTGTGAGTTATAGGAGGGTTGTTATTAATCAAATTTTGAATGTAGTTGGTCAAGTATTCCTTAAATTGAGTTGTTACGGTGTTGGTAGTAGAGGTCTCAATATTAGGGGGTGGAGTAGTGGTTTTCTCAGCTGAAGTATTTTATTGATGACTGCCAAAACTTTTTGAGCATTTGTTTTGTGTTTTGCCTGGACATCAGAGTAGTGTTTTTTTCTTATCAATTCATATTTGTTTTTTGGAATTGTTTCTTAGTTCGAGGTAGTTTTGTCTATTTTGGCTAGTTTTGTTTTGATGCCATGCTTCCCATGCCTTAATTCTCTGTTTTAGGAGTAGTTGGGTATTTTTGGCAAGCCAGGAGGCATAGTTTTATTTTATTCACATTGTTCTAGCTGGGTCAAGCTGGTTAAGTATGTTTAGGAAAATGGAGTTAAAGTAATCAACCACTTTATCCAGGGGGAGGTTTAAGAGAGGTTACCAGTTACAAAAGAGTAGTGCAGTTATGAAGTCTTTCAATATGAAGTTCTTTGTATAATGTATTTGTTGTATAGAGGTGTTTTTTGTGTTTTTTTTCCCTGGTGCCTTATGAAGAATGTAGGTTGATGGTCACTGAGACTGTCAGGTAGTGTCCCAGAGTTATAGGGTTGGGAAGGGAGATTGGTAAGGATCCAGTCTAATATGGAGTCTTTCTTGGAGGATTTGTCAGTTCTGGTAGAGGTTTGGATTAGTTGAATGAAGCCATGTAGTTTTATATGAACAGTGGGGAGGGGAGAGATACATGTGGACCAGTCATATTAAAGTCACCTATTATGAGTGTTTCATGGGGGAGGGATTGGGATAACTAGTGAAGAATAGCCTCTAGTGTGTCAGTATTGTTACTGGGAGAATATATGTGGAATTATATTTAGTTGCTTATGAGTATTCAGTTTAACTTTGGTGAATAGAGTTTCTGCGTTATTAAATGTGAGGGGATTTTTGTTCATAATGTCAATAGTAAGGTTGATTTTGTATAATATGGCAATACCGCCACCCTGTTTAGATGATCTGTCTTTCCTGAATAGATTATAGCCTTGGGGAAGTAAGTCATTGTCATTAATATGTTGCTTAAGCCAGGTCTCTGCCAGGAGGACTATATCAGGGGAGTATAGGGATAGAGTGGCATGTAGTTCCTCTATTTTGCTGAGTATGCTTCTTATGCTGATATTAAGAATTAGTAGGTCTGTTGTATTCCTTTGGGAGTTTACTGTAGAGGTTGCACGGAATGGATTTACACTTCCACCTGTGATACTTCCCCAGTGATAATTCGCACAGTTACACTCCCTCCAGTGATGCTTCGTACAGTTATGCTCCCCCAGTGATACCTCACAACAGAGTTGATCTAGGCCTGATAAACTATTTTTAATTTATTTGCACTTATCCTCAACTGGTCAACCTTTCCAAATTTTTCTTTAGCATCTCTCCAACCCCCCCCCCCCAACACTTCATTTAACTTGTGACATTATTAAAGGCACTGCTTTTTCTATTCCTGCAGAAGTATCTGAAATAAATTCAGTGAAACATATTGGACTCAGAACCAGCCCTGCACTTCACTGTTACTTTCCCTATTATATATATATATATATATATATATATATATATATAGGTACACTTTGTAATTTCGAAATACTGAAATCCCAAATTTCAGTATTCCAAAACCACAAAGCCAAAAATCCAACCAAAACTCACAAACTCGACAACACACAACCACGAAATTCAAAATCCCGCACTCATGCTACACATACAGCACACACATAAACATGCACAAAACTCCCCCCACAGTCAAACAAACTAATCTAAACTACATATAAGCAGGGGGGAAAGCCCCCCTGCACCCCCCCATGTGGGGGGGCTTCACCCCCCCACAACCCCAACTTATATATTCTAACTCTGAAATTGCACAAACATTAACACAGACAAAACTCACACACACATATCTCACAGTCCCTTAAACACACACAACAGTCAAAACACACACTTACACACACTAAACCCCTAACCAACATACTAACACACACAAACTTACCAAAATAAAATCTAAACACCCACATTCCGTACCAACGGAAGCCGAAATTCGAAATATTGGTACTTCGGTATTTTGAATTTCGCGCTTCTGCCGGTTTCAGAAATGTGAGTGTTCAACTTTGTAAGTTCAAAATACTAAAATTCGTGATTGCAGTATTTCGAAATTACAAAGTGTACCCATATATATATATGTATATATATATATATATATATGTATGTGTATATATATATATATATATATCAAACAAATCCCAGAACTGGCTGAAGGTATAGTCCACAAATAAAATGAACAAAGTTAGGCAAAAACGATCAAATAACAGCCAAAAACTGCCAAATGTAAAGAGTCAAAAAATCCAGGTTTTAATCAATGTGAGCGCTTTCGCGGTTCACCCGCTTCATCAGACATACATAAAAATGGCATCACTTCCTTCATTAAATAGTTCAAATATGGTAGCCTGGGAGAGAGAGGTCATGTTGACATGCACCAACATCGTCTTTTACAGACGTTTTGTTGATGACCTCTTTCTCCTTTGACATGGCACAGCCGGTGCCCTTGAGTCCTTTTTTGAGTATGTGAATGGATTGGAGGGCTTTTTGAAGTTCACAATGGAGCATTCCACAGATTCCATCAATTATTTGGATGTCACTGTATATAGGGACAATGAATCTTTACACACTAAAGTATTCAGGAAACCCTGTTACAGAGCTTCATTTCTTTCTACAGGTAGCATGCACCACCCGAGGACCTTTGACAATATTGTCAAGGGCCAAGCACTTAGGATTTCACGCCTCTGTTCGGATGACTGTTCATTTACATCTGAACTACTAAAATTGAGACAGAGTTTTTTGCATAGAGGTTACGATGACAACAATATAGATTGTATTTATAGTAATGTTGTTAAACTCAGGCCACACAAAGGTAGACCATATTTTTCCAACTCACATGTGGGTCCTAGAGTACCTACTTTTTCTTCACAGACTCCTTTGATTCTACCATATGGCAAGAATGTATCTTTTGTACAGCAAGTGATATGTGACAACTGGAACATTCTCACTGCCAATAGTGATACACAGCGCGTTGTTGGGAACTGCCCACATTATGTCTTCAGTAACCAGAAGAACCTTAAACAGCATCTTTGTTTTCCCAAGTTGTCTCTCAATGTGTTTAATGATAGACCAGTCTATGATCTAGGGACACATAAATGTGGGTCCTGCCACCAATGCGCATATATTGATACTTCCAGGTTTTTTAGAAATCCAAATGATGGACGCCTTTGGGATCTTAGATGTTATTCAGATTGTAGCACTAAGAATATAGTCTATGTGGCATGTTGCCAACAGTGCTATATGTTCTATGTTGGCAAAACGAATCGCTCCCTACGTGAGCGTATAAGGGACCATCTATACTGCTTTAATAGACTAGAGACATATAGTGCTATAGCCAAACATATGCTGTCTTTTGCAGGACATGTTTTTTTGTTTCAGGTTCTCTGTGTTCATTTTGAAAGTCCAAGAGGAGGTGATCTAGTGAATACTACAGAGCTCTCTGCGGTCAGATGGATATTAAGGTTAGCGGCACATCGAGGCAGGGGCCTGAACGATCATGTGCCGTTGAAACCTGTGTTGAAAGCCAGATCGCTCAGATAATGTATATACATATATATATTTTTTGATAATTTTAATTTTTATTCAATGTATTGTTTGATAAGTATTTTTATTTTTATTTGACTTTTTTGTCATATATATTATACATATATATTTTTAGTGGTGTTGTATCTTTAAAATTCTAACAGGATATGACAAATTTTAACAGGATATGACATATGCATATTTGAACTATTTAATGAAGGAAGTGATGCCATTTTTATGTATGTCTGATGAAGCGGGTGAACCGCGAAAGCGCTCACATTGATTAAAACCTGGATTTTTTGACTCTTTACATTTGGCAGTTTTTGGCTGTTATTTGATCGTTTTTGCCTAACTTTGTTCATTTTATTTGTGGACTATACCTTCAGCCAGTTCTGGGATTTGTTTGGTTTATACCTTGCTGAGGTTTCTGGGTTTGTTTCTGCATATATATATATATATATATATATATATATATATATATATATATATATATATATATAGGTCCTAGTCTGAACATCGAAAGTTCGTTTACGCAAAATGTACTTGAGCGAATTCACTTTCGTCAAAGTACATTTCATCGAAAATGCACATTCGCAAAAAAAAAAAAAAAGAAAAACAACGCGCAGTTTGCATGTAGATTTAGTTGTACATCAACATGTAGTGTTGATTGTACAACTAAGCAAACTGTTGCTTAGATCGTGGTAAAGCAGGGATAAGGGAATACTCACTTTTCCCCACTGTATTGCGATCTCGGAGTGAAAATATTAAATTATAGGGGGTGTGGGGGTGCGGGGGGGGGCTTGTCCCTCCTGCATAAATGTGAGTAGTGTTTTATTTGTGTAGGTTTTTTGGCGTTTTTTTTTTTTTTTGCAAAAGTGCATTTTTGATAAAATGCACTTCTGCAAAAGGGAGTTCACTCATGTACGTTTCGCTGAAACGTACTTTCGATGTTACAACATATATATATATATATTTTTTTTTTTTTTTTTTTAAATCACAAAAATATGTTATTAAAGAATGTTCCTCACAGTTGATATCAAAACAGCTTCATACATGTAAAGGAGAAATTGTTCAAAACAATACAGTGATGAGAAACTCACCCACCTTATTATCTCCCCTTACAGTTACGCAAAAAAAATGAAAGCAAAACATATTATGTAGACTGAAAAAAAAAAATACTTCAGGTTAGGCAGGAACTCCAGGCCATTTGTTATAATGTAGAAAAATCCACTTTATTCACAAAAAATCACGATGTATAACAGGTTTTAGCGCTTTCATCTCTGACTGAGACTTCATCAGAAACAACGAACAAAGCAAAGAGGCCATTTAAATATAGAATACAATTAACTTTTCAATGATGTCATCAATTTAATTAGTTAACTGTTATTTAAAGAAATATAAACCTGGTTCCAATATTTAACAAGATACTTCACATAAATATGTATGAATATAAAAAAAAACACATCTCAAAATTGATAAAGTTAAAACATCTGAGTATGTAATAAATATTACTTTTAATAAATACTGAATATACTATAATATTAAAAACATTAAAAACAGTGCTTGTAAAATAAATGAATAGAATTCTAATCAGCACCACAACGTATTAATTCTATGTGGGTGTTATATGTTAAATATATTGTTTATTATTTATTGTTTTTGTATATTATGAATTATTGTTAAAATGTTAAATATCATTAGCTCTTTCTACCAAAATAGGTACTAAAGAAACATGGTCATTTATACCAGGTGGAAACATGGATGCCAACCTATATTGCCAATAACTTTCTTTTTTTTTTAAAATATTTTTCCAATCTCCGCCTCTTGGATCAATGTTTACCACTTCAAGAATGCTAAAAACAAATTTGTCAAAATTGGCACAGCCAATACTATGTCTATACAAGGCATTTGTACTTTTTGAATTCTTTATATAATTTAAATGGTCATATAGTCTACGTTTTAATGCACATTCGGTTCTACCCACTTAGAAATTATTAGAGGTATTACACAAAGCCAGGTAGACCACTCCCTTGGTGTTACAATTACCCTTCTTAAAATATATTTTACTTTTTACACAATTATTTAACACTATACTCTGTTCTTGATTAATGTACATACAATAATGACACATTCCACATTTTTTAGTACCTTGTATAGCTGAAATAATGCTTTGTTTATTTTCCAGCAATTGTTTTATGTTTTGCCCTACCTTGTTTACAAATCTAGGTTTACGTCCCATCTTGTTGAAAACTTCATCATTAGTTCTGAAAATATTCCAGTTTTTTTGATAAATTTTTCGAATTTGATCAGATCTAGAATTGTATTGCAAAACACAAGCTGTGTCAAAATTATTGACATTTTGTGTGTTATTTTCTTTTTGTTGACTAGGAGTTTGTACAAAAGTTTCACTATTACCCAAAAGTGGTAAATATTTAGTCCCCCATTCTTTATATATTCCATCTAAAATAGAATTAATTAAATCGATAGGGTAACCACGTTCCAAAAACATTTTACTCAAAAAACAAAATTCTTCTTGCAGATCCTCTTTTTTAGAAGTCATTCGTGCTAATCTAATAGCTTGTCCTTTAATAATTCCAATTTTTTGTGTTAGAGGATGACTACTTTCAAAATGTAAGTAGGCGTTACAAAATGTCTTTTTTCTATAAACCTGTGACTTGTATTGTCCCTCTATTATATCTTTGGAAATGAAAGTATCCAAAAAATTCATCCCTAAAGTATCATAATGAGAAGTAAAGGAAAATAAACTGGTGCTATTATTAATATAATCAATAAAAAAATGGGATTTCTTCTTCTAAACCACCCCATAAAATAAAAATATCATCAAGGTATCTAAGGTATAATTTTATTTTAGACATGTATTGACTTTCAAAAATATGTTCCATTTCCCAACCTAAAAGAACTAAATTCGAGTAAACTGGGGAACAAGCTGCACCCATTGGTACACCCTTGATTTGTTGATGAAATTCCCCCTCGAAACACAAAAAATTATTGTCTAGGACTATCCCCATAAGTTCACAAATCAGATTAGTTTTATCATTATCTAAATTTGAAAATTTAGATAGAACTTCATCTAAAAAAACTAGTCCTTCGACTTTGGGAATACAAGTGAACAAATCTTTAACATCCACTGTAAGAAAAATTAATGTCTCGTCATAAAGTTCAGGTAGAATTTTCCTCAAAAATTCCCAAGAATCTTTAAGAATATGAGGGACCTGACGTGTTATATGTTGTAGATGGGAATCAATAAATACTGTAAGTGGATGTATCTTAGATCCCTTGGCAGCAACAATGGGTCTAAAAGGGGTTTTTTCAACATCCTTATGTATTTTAGGTATCCCAAAAAAAATGGGAATCTTGGGATGTTGTCTGTATAAAAATTCATAGTCATCCCTGGTAATTCTACCATCCAGTAAGTATTCTTCTAAATAACTATCAATTCTGGTACTTGATATATTGATCTGTTTTTTTTTTGAGCGAATTCACTTTCGTGAAAGTGCATTTTATCGAAAATGCACATTCGCAAAAAAAAAAAAAAAAGAAAAGAAAAGAAAAACAACGTGCAGTTTGCATGTAGATTTAGTTGTACATCAACATGTAGTGTTGATTGTACAACTAAGCAAACTGTTGCTTAGATCGTGGTAAAGCAGGGATAAGGGAATACTCACTTTTCCCCACTGTATTGCGATCTCGGAGTGAAAATATTAAATTATAGGGGGTATGGGGGTGTGGGGCTTGTCCCTCCTGCATAAATGTGAGTAGTGTTTTATTTGTGTAGGTTTTTTGGCGTTTTTTTTTTTTTGCAAAAGTGCATTTTTGATAAAATGCACTTCTGCAAAAGGGAGTTCACTCATGTACATTTCGCTGAAACGTACTTTCGATGTTACAACATAGAGCCATATATTTATATATATATATATATATATATATATATATATATATATATATATTTTTTTTTTTTAAATCACAAAAATATGTTATTAAAGAATGTTCCTCACAGTTAATATCAAAACAGCTTCATACATGTAAAGGAGAAATTGTTCAAAACAATACAGTGATGAGAAACTCACCCACCTTATTATCTCCCCTTACAGTTACTCAAAAAAAATAAAAGCAAAACATATTATGTAGACTGCCTTCATTAGCCATCTTCCAGTAAATTCTGCTTAGTGACCTGATTAGATGTTCTCATTGCTACCTCATATAATTCTAACACCACTGTTTCAAATCTCTTAAGATGGGGGGTGGCTTTTACATCTATGATCTAGTTATAATCGTCTTATTTACTAAGAAGGGAGGATGTAGCAAGTTTTCTTGCTGCCTTTCAAGCTTATGTAGCGGATTGCAATGTACCAAACATAATGCTGGGGAAATAGCATCTTTCTATAGACATATCTTGTTCTTGTATAGCTGTTTTAAAAGTAGACAAGGCAGGGCAATTTCAGAACACCATCTTTGCAATCTGCTAAATCTCTAGTGTCACACCTCCAGCATTCCAATGAAGTCACTGGGAATATCCATCATAATCTAGAAGGAGAATAAAAGCACTTAAATAAGTACTGCATCCCAAAAAAATGGAAGTGTCCTGGTTTTGTAGTATAACCAGGGATAAGGAGAGTTTTATCACAGTTCTCAGAAGGGATTTGTAGGATAAGCTCCTGTTCTCAGGCTATTTTAAATGTATTAGTGTAATACATTCTTAGAGCTATTAGAATGCTGTAATCTCTGAAATAATTTATGAAAAAAAGTGAAGCAAGGCACCAAAATGTAACTGGAATCGACAATGCAGGTCCGTCAGAAAACAGAAAATATGAGGTGATTTGAAGAAATTTTTAATGAACAATCCACAAACTTTACTAACTACATACACACATAAACGCACTTATAGGACCAGCGTTTTCGTCTCTCCTCATAAATTTATTTATTTTTATTTATTTTATTTTACATTTGTTGACCGGGCTAGTCTAGCTGGATATATGTCCATTTTCAGTAGAGGCCCGGGGAGAAAAGCTCCAAGGGTAAGATTACAAGTATAAAACAGGCATAAACAATGGTAATACAAGTTTTACAAACAAAGCAACTAAGTAGTCAACAATAATTTCAACATAGCAAACCAAATATAATGTATGTATAAGAAAAAAATGGTTAATTATTATTTTTTTTTTTTTACATTAGTCAAAAAGTATTCATATAAAGTCAATTGTGTAAGGTTAGAGAGGATAGAAGAGGAAGGAATGAAATTAACCTGGGTCAGTGCAGGAGTATAGCCAGTATTTGTTGAGATGATTTTTCAGTTGTCTTTTAAAATGTGGGAGAGAGCACAAAGATGTAATGTCAGAGGGTAATTTATTCCACATTTTTCCAACAGAGTTGGAAAAGAGGCAGTCCCCTGCAGAGTTATTAGGTTTTGTTATATTAATCAGTAGTTTGTTGGAAGAACGTAGATGCTTCAGGTTTTTGTAAGGTGAAATGAGGTTAGAGAGTATAGGCGTTTTAGTTGGTTGGTATAGGATTGTATGAGCTATTAGGAGCTGTTGAAATAGGAGTTGGTTAGGAAGTTCAAACCAACCTAGTTCTCTTAGGTTCAGGCAGTGGTGAGTTCTAAATGGAGTTCCTGTTGCAAATCGAGCAATATTATGGTAAGATTTTGCTAGTTTATTGATGTTGTTTTTGGAGAGGTTAGTGAATATGGCAGATGCGTATAGTACAGAAGAGATAAGATGGGATCTGGCTAAGGTTTTTCTTGATTCTGGTGTAAGAAAGGCTTTGATTCTGTAAAGGGATCCAATTTTCTTATTAACTAATTTTATTGTATTGTTGATGTGTGTATCAAAGCTGAGGTTGTTATCAATGGTTATTCCTAGTAGTTTGGTAGTTGATTCTGGGGAAATAAGGGTGTTGTCAGTGGAAGTAAGAGTGAAGTTTAGCGAGGTAGATCTGTGGGAAGGTGAGAACAATAGCAGTTTGTTTTTTTTGGGATTGAGAAGTAGGCAGCGGTCAGTGAACCCTTGTTCGACTGTGGTAAAAGCTTTTTGGGTGATTGGGTGTAGTTCGGTTTGTGTATTGGCAGAGCAGATAATAGTAGAATTGTCAGCATATTGTATGCAGACAGTGTTTGGGATAGCTTAATGGAGGTCATTAATAAAGATAGAAAATAAAAGGGGGCCTAGGATAGAGCCTTGAGGAACTCCTAATGAGATTGGGAGAAGATTAGATAACGTATTTTTCCAGAGAACAGCTTGCTGACGGTTTTCTAGGTAAGATGTAAACCAAGTTAAGGAAGGAGCATCAAGTGAGAGGGATTGAAGAATGTGCAGAAGAAGTTTATGGTTAACCATGTCGAAGGTTTTAGATAAGTCAATGAAGACTGAAGATGATAGGATATTATTGTTCCGGTTATAATTAATGGAGTTGGTAAAGGAAAGTAAGGCTGTAGTAGTACTGTGGGAAGGTCTGAATCCATGTTGGCAGTTAGCAAGTCAGTTGATATTTAGGAATTGGTTAAGAAGTTGTTTGTGAATACATTTTTCCATGATTTTAGCAATAGGTGATAGTAGTGCTATAGGACGGAAGTTAGAGTGGTCGTTGGACTTACCCCCTTTGTGTAGTGGGATGATATGAAATATCCTCCAAATAGTTGGGAAAATTCCTTCCTGTATAGATCTATTGATCAGAATAGAAATGGGATAGGCAATGGCTTTAGTGCCTATTTGCAGGTATTCTGCAGGGAGTTTGTTAGCAGAAGGAGTGGTGGGTTTTAGCTTTTGAAGCAGTGATAATATAAAGGAGGTGGATACAGGTTGTAGATGAAAGGGAGGAGGTAGTTTTAAAGTAGTCAAGGGTAGCTTAGAGGTGTCAGGAGATAGGTAACTAGCAGGAGTTTGGATAGTATTAGTAAAGAATTAATTAAAGTTGTTGGCTGTTTGTGTGGGATTTTCTGGGTTAGAGCCTTCAGGGCTTGTTGTGATAGACTGACCAAGGGATAAAATATTATTAATAGTGGACCAGAATCTTTTAGGTTCCTTGCTGGAGCTTTTTTGTGAGTGTAGGTAATAATTCTTTTTGTCTGTTAGGATGGCTTTTTTTGTACTGTTTCTAAGTTATTTGAAGTTTTGGTGGTCAGTTAGATTCTTAGTGGCATGCCATTTTGCCTAGGATTTGTTTCTGAGGCTCATTTTTTGCCTAGTGGTTTTGGTTAGCCAGGGTGCTACTTTAGCATTAGTTCTAATAGTGTGATTTGGAGCATAGTGATCTAGGATAGATAGGAATGTGGAATTAAAGTGTTGGACTGCTTCGTTTAGAGGGAGATATTTTAGAGGAGACCAATTGTATTGTATTAATTCGGTTAGAAAGTGTTCAGAGTTAAAATGTTTTTTTGAGCGAAGTGTTCTATATATGGTAGGTAAAGTAGGTTAGTTTTATGCTTAATGATATAAGTCAGTGAGTGGTCACTTAGTTCTTCAGGGAGAGTACCAGATTGGTAAGTTTGTTGAGGAGTATTAGTAAGAATCCAGTCTAGGATGGTTTCTTTTTTGTTGGTTTTATTTGTTCTAGTAGGGTTATCTATAAGTTGTGTGAATCCATAGAGGTTAATATGGGAGGTAGGGTTTGTCCTGTTACAGGAATACCAATCAATGTTGAAATCACCTAGGACAATTTTTTCTTGAGGGAGGTAGGTATGGAGTGAATTGAGTATGCATTCAAGTGTGTTAATGTTATTTCCTGGGGGAAAATAAGCACATGTGATATTAATGGCTTTGGAACTATTGATTTGAAGTTTAGAGGTAAGTATTTCTGCATTGTTATCAGGGCTTAGAGTCTGATCTATAATACTAATTTGGATATGAGCTTTATGGAGAATTGCTATCCCTCCACCCTTTTTAGTAGTATGATCAAATCTAATGATGTTATACCCAGGTGGAAAGACTGAACTAATTTTTTTACTTCCCTTGGTGATCTCTTAGAGTCAGAGCCTCCACTGCACCCAAAGAGGCCAATCATTTTTAAGGGGAAAACCCATTTTATGGTGGAAAATCTCTGTTTTAAACTGCAATATGTCTATATCTTCTTGTCTGGAACCAAACAATCTCTGAAAATCCTCTCAAGATATCACTAGTGTTCCTGACTTTATCTCGTCCCAAAAATGCATGGTAAAGAGTCTATTCAAACCTTGAATTACTTCTCTATATGTTGTTCTCTGGAATCTTTCTAACTAAACAGAAGCCAATTCTCTCATTAAATTAAGAGTATTAATTTCCTGTATTGTCCAATAAATTGATCTTAAAGAATCAGACATACCTCCCTCTATGTATCATCCTAAATGGGAAGGGGGGGCTTTTTTCAATCACAGAGTTTTAATAAAAATTGTTCAACCCTCCAAATTTCTCCCGTAATAAGTGACTTCATATAGACAAAAGATAACCAGCAATTACATTTAATAAATAATTTTGCCTGGCAGAATTACTGTTTAGTTCCAGGTGAGAGAAAGCTTATCCACCCTGAGAATAAGGTAAAGTAGATATATCTTCATTCGATTCTAGGCTTACTTCCATCCTAAAGGAAATTGGTTATAAGCCTCTTCAATGCTGGGGAAAAGGTCTTTGGAGGGTTTATAGGTAAATACTAGGCAATCAGTCTAAAGACAATTAAACTTTTTATCAATAACTAGATAGTAACCAAAGGTGAGAATTGTGTTTGTGAGATAAACACCTTAACTATTATGCCAACACCCTATCCTTCCCTTTGAGGGGAGGTATAGTATTCTCTGTGATGTGTATAAAAACAAAGGAAGGAGAAACCAATTCATATCCAATATCTTTTGTGGAAGGTCAAGGCAAAGGCATTTACATGTTCTTAAAATGTCTTTTGTCTTTTCTAGTACATCACTGTAAGAGCCCTGAATCGGTTAGCTCTAGACAATTGTTACTGTTGAAGTGGCACCCTAATACCATGTAAAAATTGTGAAAAAGGGCATGTAGATGGATGGATGGATCAGAAAGTTGAAAGCCAAGATATGTGATTTGGTTGTTTTATTCCCCAAACAAACACTGGACTGGATTCACGAAGGCTTGCACGGAGTCTAAGAGTAGTGTAAGACTCCAAGCAGCCAACATGTGTGCTGAGCGATCCAGGAACAGCCGGCAGGGGCGTGCAAGAGAGCTCCTAAAACAACTCTTGCATGGACAGGGTTAGTTTATGCAAATTACCTAATTTGCTGCTAAAAGCTATGCAAATGAGGTAAATCTGCAATCCAAGAAACACTAACCTGTCCTAGTAAGAGTAGTGTTATTTGCAGAAATGTACTAGGTTGGCAACTGAGTACCGTTCTGCAAAAAGCAAAACGGAGCCATGACAGCTCCAAATAAAGGATGCATCCAGTTGATGAAGCATGTCAATGGCCAAATATATGGCCATTGGCATTTCTATGTGTTGCAAAATAATGAAAAGTAATTTTATTTTTTCCTCGATCTCCGATGTTTAACCGTAGAACAGCACCACGCAAATGAGCGGTGCACTAAAAAATCAGAAAATCAAGAATTTAAAAGCCACAAATATGATTTAATTCAAAATATTCATCTGCCATGCAAGTGAATGGCAGGCTGGAGACAACATGGCTACTGAGTAGTGGTTGCTAAGGGGGGAAGCTCAGTGTGAGAGATGTAACCAAGCATTAGTAGGCAATCCTATGCAAATGAGGATAAGGATAGTGAATCCCAATATTTCCTGCTACGTGAACCATGATCCTAGAGTGTAAGAGTAGGCTAAGGGGAGGAATAGAGTAGAAGATGGGTGACATCATGAGGGGGTATGTATCAAAAAGACTGTAAGTTTATTAGAGCAGAGTGGCCTGTGTTTGTTGTGAGTTACTCAGGACTAGGAGAGGTGTGTCTACAGTTGTCTAAACTGAAACCCAGAAACCAAAGGTGTACGCTGTGGCTATCGCAAAAGTTTCTTGCAAAGCTGCTTACACTGTGTGCGCATGTGTGCATGCATGTGCATGCGTCTGCACGTGTGTAAACCCATCTAAGCCTGTGTGCATGGGTGTGCGACAGTGTAATCCTGTGTTAGGCCATCTAAGCTTGTATACATGAATGTGCACCTGCCTAAGGCTGTGTAAGCCTGTGTGCGTGCATGTGCGCTTGTGTGTGCGTGTTTGCGCTTGTTTACATGGTGCTGACCCTTGTGGAAACAGAAAGGGAAAAGGAAGGAAAAGAAGTAGTAGGAAGTTAACCAAGGAGAACTAGCAGAGCTGCCAGGTGAAATCAATCAGAATCAGCTAATAACACAGGCAGTACAGTAGCCCAACCCAGCCCAGCACTTAAAACTCTGCAAACAACATTCCCCCATGTTTTTCTCAGAAACACTGCAACACTGCAGTCAACAAAGAGAAGTGAAAACTTAAAAAGCTTAAACTGAGACATAAAAATGTTAGGGGCTACCATTGCTGTTATAAGGCGACATGTGCAAGATGCTGAGGGTGGTGCCATTGTGAATGCTGCTGAGCAACCCACAGTGAGGAGACGGAGAAGAGTGTACAGACCCAGGGTAACCTACCAGGGGCTACATGAGCTAGAGATAGTGGACAGAGAGCTCCTGCAGCAAATTGCTGAGCTGTGCAGGCCACGCCTCACACACAGAACCAACAGAGGGGAACCCATCCCAGTGGAAACCAAGGTATGTGTTGGCCTAAGAATACTAGCAACAGGTACCTTCCAGAGACCATCTGGTGATATGATGGGGATTTCACAGGCATCAGCATCCAGGGTACTGCACCAGTTCCTGAATGCCATGTCAGCACATGTTGGGGATCATGTATATTTCCCAATTCTTGTGAGATATTGGCCAGCAATATGCGTCTCTTCCAGCAAATAGCGGAATACCCTGAGGTAGTTAGTGCAATTGACTGCATGCACATACACATCAAAGCACCAGCCAGTGAGAAGGGTAGGGCCTACATCAACCACAAGGGCTTCCACTCCATCAACTGCCAGGTCGTGTGCGATGCCCAGATCATAATACTGAATGTGTGTGCTGGCTGCCCTGGAAGCTACCACGATTCCCATATCTGGCATCTGATGCAGCTGTACCAGACATTTGCCAATGGGGACATCCCTGACGGTCACCTAGTGGGGGATGCTGAATACGCACTGGAGCCGTGGCTGATGACACCCATCAGAAATGCACACACACCTAAACAAGAACTCCATAATGAGGCACACGCATAAACACAAAATGTAATCGAGCGTGTGTTTGGGATGCTCAAGTCATGGTTCTGGTGCCTGGACACATC
The DNA here is from genome assembly GCF_019279795.1 of Protopterus annectens. NCBI lineage: Eukaryota > Metazoa > Chordata > Ceratodontiformes > Protopteridae > Protopterus > Protopterus annectens. The sequence goes on from NC_056747.1 coordinate 993,894,735, forward strand.
TGGTGAAGCCTTGCAGTACTCACTTACTACATGTACCCAGATTGTCATGGTATGTGCCAAGCTACACAATATGATCCTGCGAAAACAGCTGCAGCAGGAACAGCATGGGGCAGGGCCAAACAGCCCCTCACCATTGCCAATGCCTGCACAGGCACAGCGTGACTCAGAGGAGGAACAACCTGAGCCTGCCCCAGTAGGCAGAAGGAGGAGTGCCCAGTATGCCTTGGCCTTGGCCTTGGCAAAGAGGCAACGCATAGCACATACACTGGCTCAGTAGGAACCCTGGAAATGATACCTCTCTCTGACTCAGACATAAAATAAAAGGGATGCTTAACTTGACATTACATGTTTCCAAACATGTATAGGGAGTGTAGTATGTGCATCTGACATAGGCAGCCCTGCAGCACCACCTGAGGCATGATTGCCATGTTTTAAGCAATATAAAGCAGTGCTAAGCAGCTTTTACCAATATCTAGTATATGTAAACAAAATTGCTCGTGCAATGTTGGCCAAGGTCGGGCAAAGTTGAGCAAAGTCAGTTAATCATGCTCATAACTGCTTTACTGTTCCTTAAGCAGTCTGGTCTGGCCAGCACGAAAATAAAAAGCAGTGACAGGGCTTGAACCCAGGATACTGTACACAATAGTCACAATACTGAACCACTAAGCCATGATAGCATTACTGTGGCACAGACACAGCAGGACAATTTTACACTAATGCAAACACAAAGCAATGCTGTATCATGCCCCTAATGAGGCAAATGGGTAACCTCACCCACACACTTGTGCAGACAGAGAACATCAGGCCAGGCATTGTGATGTGGGTTGTGTAGGCTATGAAGTCGCAAGCTAATATATGTGACAATGGACGCTAAGAACTGTAGTACAGTAGTATGCCTCAAGCCAGTACGATAGGCAACAGTACAGAATGTAATGGTGACCTGTACATAGCAGTGCAGGCACAGCAAATGTGTATAAGTGTCAGGTGAAACCCACATCCTATGTACACCCACAGTAACAATCTGGTGTGCCTACGGGTAGAAATGTACAAAGAATAGCTGTCCCCCCTGCATGTAGAAATGTTAATAAGTCTATGTAAAGTGTCTCATGGAAGCCCTGCAGGCACAGCATGATCCCTGTTGATCTATGACACAAAGGTGAGCCCTGCTGTAAAAATACACCTTGATTTACCATACACATAGAGTATAAATGTGTATACTGTGCATGCTCACACACTCCAAAAATGTAGTGGATTTCATTCAGCATCACACTAAAAGGTCATACTGGGCATGCTTACACACTTAAAGAAACTAAGCAAATGTCAGGCAGGAAGATACTGAAAGGTCATACTGGGCATGCTCACACACTTAGGCTAAATACAGATGTGATAATAAGGGATCTATGGACAAATGTGTATAGTCATCTCTACTTCCAGAAACACATTCACAAAGTGGTCTGAAAATCCTGCTATGTGTACACACTAACTGCCAAGGTCTGTGCATGTAGGTCAAAGGAGGTTGCCACTATTCAGCAGTCATCAGACATGTCAGAGAGTACCACAACGCACTTGCAATGAATCTGACTAGGCACGTTCAGCAGCTAGAAAGACCAATGAAGTACCGTAACAAGAGGATTACTGGCCTCAAATAGTTGCCCCATGCAACAAGAATGAATGTAACCCAAGCTGTACTATGTTGCATACTGTCTACACAGGAGATCTCTGCCCAACAGACAGGTCCATGTCATGGCTACACTCAGATCTGTTCTGAGTTACAGCTCAATGGCACTAAATGTATAGAGCCAACTGATATTGTTAACATCCTGGCAGATAGGATCAGTGTTAACTTTACCCCCCCCTCTCACCCATGAAAGAGCACATGTCTATAATGGAAGACTGCAAAGTTGCTGTCATCATGGCTGCACAGGTAAAAAACACTCTCCGAAGCCAGTATCACAACAGCCATGAGACTAGATAACTTCCCAGGCTGTGTAGTATCTACTTCCCTGAAGTAAACCTCCTTTGACCTACATGATTAACATGGAAGGTCTGTGGCTACTGAAGTTTCCAGAGGACTGCAAACTAGGAGCCATCATTGTAAACACTAAAGATGTGGACATCCTACAAAAGGGCCTCACTGAGACAGATGGCTGTTGTCCAAGCCATGGGCTGTAGCTCAATGCCAAAAGGTGCATTATCATCATCACCTTTGATAAAATCTCTGTAGCCAAGTACTACAACATAGGTGGTAGTATACCTCACACTGTAAGTGTGACAAGAGACCCTGGGTCACAGGTGGACAGTGGATACAACTGTGATAAGCACATTTCCACAGTAGTCAGGAAACCCTCTTATGTGGCACACCTCATCACAAAATGTGTCTCATGCAGAATAAAAGAGGGCAGTGTTCCCCTCTACTCATCACTCACTAGAACTATAAAAGAGTACAATGCCACTGTTGCTATGTACCTCACAAGACAACTACAACAACTGGAAAGCCAGCAGCAATACCTCACAAAGAGCATTAGTGGCCTGAAATACATGCCATACACAGACCATTGCAAAATGCTCCATCCGTACTCCCTTGCCTATCACCTACTCAGAGGTGTTCACTGCCTAACATACAAAGCTATGTCAAACATAGAGCTGCTGAATATGATCCATGTAAAACACTTACAATCACTCTGACCTTTGACCCCAAAACCATGAGTGAAATACAAAAGGAAGGGGTGTAGCCATTTATCTTATGGATATCCACACCTTCAGGTTACTGGCACAGCATGAGGCCTTGGAGACCATGCAAGTGCAACTAACATTGGGCAAAGCAGCCCATCAGATTGTAGCCTGCTACAGATCACGTACCTTGTCTCAGAAACCTCACTCAGTATTCCGGAGAACAATGGCAAATATAAAGGTCCTATCAAACACCATTATATGAGGAGATTACAACTACCCAAACATTGAGTGTGTGAATTACTCGTATACAACATCCTTTGCCCAATGTGTCCTACAGTTAAGAAACTCTAACACCCTGGAACAGCTGGTCAGCATGCCCACTACAGGTGACAACATACTGGACATGATCATCACCAACACGGGTTACCAGTGTTCCACAACATAGATAAACCCCTCGCTGGGAATATCAGATCATGAAGTAATCACACTGGATATCCACATCCCGCCCCCATACCCAGTCAATGAAACCACTGTGAAGACATTTGCAAAAGCAAACTGCACACTTCCCAAGACCAAAGTGGAAAGTTCTGAAGACCTCTTGCTATAGGATAATGGTGTGCAATTTGCAGAAACATTTATAAATGCATCCTATGAGCATCTAAAGGGATGCATGGAATGAGACATCACAAATAAAACCAAGATGCATTCCTCCAAAAATAGGACAACAAGCAGGTGTTTGTTGTCCATAAATAAGTTAGACAAGAGAAGGAGGAAACGAACACATGATATATCCAACTTCACTAAAGGAAAGGCATCACTGATCATTATCAGGAAGAAACAATGATCGCTCATAAAATAATCCAAGGACGGTGTCTAAAGACAAATAGCCAAGGAATGTAAGAATAACAACCACAAAGCCTTCAGTCACTATACCAGACATGTAGGTTTCAACTTCCAAATATGTTGTCAGCTACTGAAAAAAGGAATGAAATACACTAAACCAACTTTCATTGCCCACATCCAGGGGGACAAGTTCAGTGTAAACTCCCCCCATCACCCCCAAAAGGGCCTGTGTCCATCACAGAAGGATGCAGAGACCCAGACGTCATAGACATGCAGGTAAAGACAGCCCTCACCAAAGCTAAGAACATAGCATCAGTGTGACTGTATGTTGTCCCAGGCTGCGTCTTACACTAGGACCATAAGGAACTACACACTCACCTACATTCACTGTCCAGACTCAACTGTACCACAGGCTATGTACCCAAAGAATGGCATACACTAACAGTCATCCAGCTCCACAAAGGGTGTGCCAAAACAGAACCTGGAACCCATTGCCCAATATGTCTACTCAGTCAGGTCTGCAGAGCTATTGAGCCAATTGTCATGCAACCCATACACTGAGACATTGGAGATCTCCAGACACTGGACTCTACACAACTTTGCCTTGGTAAAGGCAGAGTCTGGCTCCCAAGCCTAGTTGAGTTATTTAAAACAGTTACCATGAACATAGATGGAGGTGAAAGTAGTCCACACAGCCCATCTGGACCTCACTAAGGGCTTACTACACCATTCCCCACTCTGTTGTCATGGACAAGTGTACCAGCTTGAACATTAACAGCTATGTCACAGGATGGGTGGCCAAGTGGCTCACAGATCAAACACACATGGGTGCCATGTCCAACTCTAAGCCAGTCACAAATGGCATCACACAGGTCTTGGTCCTGGGACCCCACCTGTTCAGTAGATACTGCTCAGAGGTACAGGGAAGCATGGCAGGTGTATGACTGAACAGGTTTGCAGATGAATGGTAACTGTGGTCCATAATCGACTGTACAGCTGACACAGACATCCTCCAGAAGTTCATAGGCTCATAGATTAGTACTAAGCTAACTGCCCTTGCGAGCCATTTTAAGCCTAGCCAATTATCCCTTGTGAGACTCAAACCCTGCATCCTGTGTTTGTAAGGCAAACACCTTAACCATTAGGCCACCCTCCTGCCCTTACAGAGACAGATACCCGATGTCAAAATAATGACATCAAGCTGAATGGCAAATAATGCATAGTCATCCCCTTTGGGTAAAACAAAGTGCACACAAATTACCACATAGGTGGTAATACAGCATGTACGGAGAAAGTCATTATGGCCCTGGGGACACAGGTAGATAGTAAACTCACCTTTGATGATCACATGCCCAAAGTGTTTAGACATTCCTTCAATGTAGCCCATCTAATGTCACCTAATGTAACCAACTTCGTATAGTCTGATGATGTCACCATCCTACAAATATACCTGTGGAAAGGGTAAATCCCAGTAATGTGTACAGTGTGTCATGTTAATGTGTACTCCTGTAGTATCATGAAGTAGTTAGGTAGGAGTTTGCATCCTGCACTGGACAACTGTGTGTTTGTGTGTGCTCTCCTTGGGAAGGAGCAACCTTTTAGGAGAGTAGTAAGAGACCTCAAAAGCGGTAAACTAACCTTTGTCAAGTCTGATGATGTCACCATCCTACAAATATTCCTGTGGAAAAGAGAACTCCCAGTAATGTGTTTAGTGCATTGTGTTAATGTGTACTTCTCTAGTATCATGAAGTAGTTAGGTAGGAGTTTGAATTCTGCACTGGACAACTGTGTTTGTGTGTGGTCTCTTTGGGAAGGAGCAACCTTTTATGAGAGTAGTGAAGCACCTAAAAAGTGGTAAACTAACCTTTGTCAAGTCTGATGATGTCACCATCCTACAAATATACCTGTGAAAAAGAGAGCTCCCAGTAATATGTATAGCACATTGTGTTAATGCGTACTCCACTGTTGTCATGAAGTAGTTAGGTAGGGATTTGAATCCTGCACTTGGTGAGTGTGTGTGCTGTATGTGTGTGACACTGTTGGTCAATGTGTGGTGAGTTTTTCTTTTACTACTGTATGACATATCAGTATGCATTGCACATGTGAGCTAGCTGTATGGCAAATACATATACGTACATGTTACCTCAATGATTGCATGTGTGGGAACCCTGCTTTCTCCAAGAACACAGCTGTCATCCTTGCCAGACTATGCTGCTGCTTCCCAGACCTTAGGCCACATCTGTATGCTTGTGACAAGCCCAGCCACCGCAGTGATCCCTGGCCTAGGTCATCTGTGTCACACAAAGTCATTACGGTTCCTATTGGAATGTGTGTGTGAGGGTCTATGACCAAGGTATATGCCAGACCTGTTCAAATGCAGCAATGATGACTATTTATAACAGGTGTTGAACAACCTTTGTAGACATGCATGCAGACCCCTTATTGCTTATGTGATCCACTGAGGGATTTCAAAATACCTTTGGAAATGTGATTAACAAAGGACAGATGACGTAACACTTGGTTGCATGTACACATCGGTACCTGTTCATCATGTTGTTGGCTACTACGTATGTGGTACTGTGGGGATAATATGTTCCGTAAAGGTGGATGACTATGCTTAGTTTGTCTTATAGCTTTCCAGCATGGGTTTGACAACAGGCATCTGTCTGTATGATACCCTTGTGCAGGATGTGTGTGTCATCTGGAGAATGCATTATAGGCCACAGTATGCATTACCAGACATGGACGGACATATCCCTACTGTGATTGCTTGTACCTAAGAGAGCTATATGCCAAACAGGAGTGGTGTCAGTAATGGGTGCAGGTGAATACCAGTGGTTACTGGCATAGTATAGTACCTGAAGGATCCAAATGTTGCTGTGTGTCCTACATCTGTGTGTCGGTTGTCAAGACATCATCTAATGATTGGTTATGGTCAGGCTGTGGAAGTGATGCATACTACCAGAATGCAAAATAATGACAAATAGTAACAGTATCACCCAAAGCATAGTGACACACCATGTCATACTCACATGTGTATTCAGGTTCCGGAATGTGTGTAGTACAATGCATACTGGCCACCAATAGAAACTATGGAGTGTTACTGTGTAATACAGAGCATGTCACCCTGGCCATGTGTCCACTATGCACGTACATGCAGACAGTGCACCTCCACCATGTTCACAACTATACACCTGCAAATATGTGCTACACACATCCCACACATACTATCTACTCTCTAATACATGCTGCCAATACTGCAAACATCAGCCAAGTGGCACGTGGCCAGACAATACACAATTGGAACCAACACTGGTGTAAACAACACTACAATGATAATCATAGCTTTAATGCATCATGCCTGCTCAGCTACACTTTCAAGCATATCATTACACTCTACTGCTGACAACATGCTAACATTGCTATACTGCTATATAGACACCCTGTGCATCAGCACCATGGTAGCCTGTTCCTGCATCGATGTTACAGATGACAGGAGGCAGCACAGGTTTCATCATATGCACAGGGTGTGTTGTTGGTTTGCCAGAGGCCTACAGTGAGCCATCCACTTGACATGTATGTGTGTGTGTGTGTGTGTGTGTGTGTGTGTGTGTGTGTGTGTGTGTGTGTGTGTGTGTGTGTGGGGCAAGAATACTGGAATGGCCAATGTTGTTGTATTGTGTGTGGGTATGTGTTAGCCCTAGGTGTCTGGAGTATGTGTGTGTGTCTGCATGCACACAGTTCCACCATGTGGTTGCCATATACAGGTATTTGTGGGACAGCAACAGGCTGTACCTGTGAGGCTTTACAGATCACCCTCTCTGGCCATGGATAAGGTACCTGTGCCTGGCAGGGGTGCTACTGACACTATCAGGTACTAATCCAGACTGGATACTATCCCCTGAGGTAGATGGATGTACACTAGACACAGGTCCCTGCTGGGACTGTCCAGAGCCACGTGCACGTGGTCTTCTAGGATGTTCTATAACAGCCCACCCCCAACATTGCTGGGGCTGTTACTGGCACTACGGGAGTGGCTGTGGCTTGAGGGACATCTGCGTTAACTGCCAGCTGCTGATGTTGTTGGCATATGTCCACGTCAATGTCTCAACTGTCCCGCACTGTCCTGACACATGGACATGACATTGCAGAGTATATCTAATGTCTCTCCCCAATGTCTATCAGTGATGTCAGTGTAATGACAGATGGCACCTGCTCGGTCACTGATACTGTCAATGATGGTGGTGTTATGTGCCCTCTGTGCCCTTAGTCCCTGTCTGGTGTACCGTTCCATATGTGCATGTGCCTCCATGACAGCCTGGAACATGCGTGACACTGTCAGACCTGTGGCACATCTGCCAGTGGCATGATGAGCAGCAGTACTCCTACGAGAACCCCTGGACATCTGCCTATGTGGTACCCTTCCAGACATCTGGGTATGGCTGCTGTGTTGGGATGCATGTGCCATGGATACCACACTGCCTTGGCCAATGCTAACTGTACTCTGTCCCTCAGCTGTGGGCATTGGTGATGGATGTATTGGCAGTATGACTGTATGCATGGATGGGGTGGACAGCTGTGTACTGTCAATTGGTGGCCCAATGACAGACCCTGGCAAACACGCCTGTGCCTCCACACACCTATCTCCATTATCACTATGTGGCTCAGTGACATCAGTTTCCCTGCTGCAGTGAACCAGCCCTAACACAGCACCTGTGGGAGGAAGACAGGAAACACACTTTACGACCTGTACATGATGTCGGCACACATGCACACATGCACACATGCACACATGAACACATGAACACATGCACACATGAACACATGCACACATGGACACATGAACATGCACACATGCACACATGAACACATGAACACATGCACACATGAACACATGACCACATGAACACATGAACACATGCACACAAATACACTCCTCACTACAGCAGATACCCACACACACCACCAGCAATCCAAAACATACTCAATAGTGATTTAAGGTGAGTTACAGTATCACAAGGCAAACAGTCATATCACACATGTCAGCATGCAGAAAATTTGTTGCTCAAGACCATGCAGTGCGAGTGTAGACAGCCTTTGTTATTAACAGTATACATAGCTTTGATGCATGTGTGTTGTTGTGCAGTGATTGGCCTCACCTGGAACACAATGTGTACATGGACACAACATTGCTGTGCAAGTATTAAAAGGTCTGCAATGTCCTATGCACCATCACTCACAGGTATACATACCATGGCTGGATGTGTATCTGTGTGTCACATAGATATCCATTTCTGATTACAGTGTCTGTGTCTGTAGCAGATAATTGTGGACACAGGTTTAGCATGTGCATGCTATGTATGCACACAGGATGAGTGGTGCATGTATACGTGATGGAATACCATTGCTCAACATGGCCATTGTACAGTGGTTATGGTGAGTGTAGGACATATCGTGGACATGCCAGTGCCAGCCATGACATGGCATGCTACAACATGACTGCAACATTGAACATCACACATACCCAATGTGTGCCATGTGACCTATACACTCAATAGCATTACAAGACATATATGTGTCACTTTGTACAAATGGTGATTGATATGCATATTGTGTATAGGTGCATATGTTTGCACACACACAACATTGAGGTTCATAGCAAAGACTGTTATGTGTAGTACTGTGGTCACTGTAACTGGATGGGGTGTAGTACCATGAGCCATCATCGTCATGAATCATGTGGTCACTCAAGGCTATTAATGTGTGGCAGACCACCACCTAGCATGCTGTAGCTGAAATGCAGTACCGTGGCTACATTCACAATTACACAGCCACTTGTTACATGGGTTTGTAAAGTGCCCAATAGGGAGCATTGCCTAACATGAATGTGTTATGTGTTGAAGAGTGTCGCACAGCCCCATGATAGGCCTCTACCCCTCAGGTATATTATGTGTGCTGTGTGGATGACATGTGCGATACTGAAGTGTGACCTTACAGCGGGTGTCTGTATACACCATGTGTAGCATGTTAAGGTGTACTGCTTATGACAAAGTTGTGTATGTTGTGTACATGTGTATCAACTATGCCTATCCAATGTCCAGTATGGTATTGCCACAATTGTGTGCAATGGTCTGTGTATTGTATGTGATTGAGGCAGCTACTCATGTTACTGGGATGCGCATAGTCTCAGAACAAACATGCACAGCATGCATTATGCGTAGGTGTGTTATGTGTACATGGCCTACACCTCACCTATGACATGCACATTTAATTAGCAATATTAAATGTAGGACACACTCACCAGCATGGGTCTGCTGCCTTGCTGTCACACCAGAGGGACCTACAAGGATATGAGACAGTTTGTCAGTGGCAACAACTGTGGCATTGCTACTGTGTGTTTGCAATCTTACAGTAGCACAACGGTTGACAGTCACAGGCCTACAGATTATATTCCTAATTATTAGTATTGCACAACACTAGGCACCACATCTTCTAACTACACAGAACACATCTCACATAAGCATGCTCTACCAATAGAGGTAACAGTAGTCTATAGCTATGCCATGTTACCTGCATCCTCCGAGTCAACTTGCGGGGTGGCTTCTGCCTCCATGACGATACATGTTAGTTGTTGTTGTTGTTGGCCAGGAGCCACATGGCTCAGGAGCAGCTCCTCCACTCTGGTGAAGATGGGATGGATGGCTACCCCACCACCTGTGGCAAGCTGTTGTCTATGGATATCAGACACACGCTGCCGGACATGTCTAATTAAATCACTGCAGTGATTGCGTACCTGCTCATATGTCCGGTTATGCATGCCTATGTCATTTACCCTACAGACAAGATCATGCCACAGTGCAGTCCGCTCATGCTGGTCATGGCTGGTTCTTGAAAACAGCAGGGCGTAGTGCTGCACCAGGCTTGTGGTAATCTGTTCCTCCTCTGCTGTGCTATAGGTTGGATTACAATTGTGGACATGACCCTGGAAGACAATGAAACAATATGTGTGAGCAAGTCATATGTCACACAACATTCTAAAGTACAGATATCAATTAACTGCCATATATAGCAACCTATTGGCTGTCAGAGGATACCCACTTTCAATACCACATATCAGTGCTCAACCCACAACTGCCTGACAGTGCCTGGCATACTCTATATATCAAACCATATTTTGCACAGCAACAAAGATAAACCAGTATGTAAGACTATACAACAGTACATAGCACACTGTATGCGAAACAATGCACCACCTATCCACAGGAAGTATATATCAAGCTAATGCATCAAGAAATATGTAATCCATTGCAATGATTGTAAAGTCCAGTTACAGTATTACCAGTATACCACACTAGTCGTTGATGGCAAACCCCTGCCTAACATATGTGCACATTAGTTAATATAGGTGGCATACTGCTGTACTAGACTATACATGTTGCTAGATATGGACTTATATCCTGTAACACACATATGACCGATGCCATGGTACAGGCATACCCACACACACATCAGACATACATACCAGACACAACGGTATGGCAACCCAGATGACCTTTACCTGTGTACCATACAGTACTGTGTGTCAGTAGTTACAAAACCATATGCCTGAGGTATGTAATCTGTGAGGACTACAGGGAACACACAAAACAGTGGTTCCAAGAAATGTGGACATACACCATACTGTGCTGTTTAGGCATACAGCTTCAGGTAGTACTACAGTTCATACAGGAGTTGAATTCACCAGCAGTAACACTCAATAAGCATACATGTACTGCTTTAGCCAACAATGGGACACCCCAGTCGACACCAAGGGACTACGTCAGACCATATGGCATACTTCTTTTTCTGCCTAGCAATAGCATATACATCTTTTGCTGGGGTCACAGCTTGGACACATAACACCATGACAGAAACAGTTTCCCACTAAGCTATCACACATATACAGAACTCTTGACACATTCCCCAACACATTCACCATCACCCTCAGTCAACCTCACATAGCAATTATTGCAACATGTACATGTGGGTGTGTATTGGTTCATAGGTAGGTAATAGGCTATTGGCCCTAGGGTCTATAGAAGTCTAGCCATACACTACCCTGGCCTTTGACACACAGGTAATTTCATTTCATGTGGCCCTGTCAAGAAGAGCCACAGAGGTGATTCCCAGGGTGTATTTCCTATCTCCCATACAATCATCAGGATTATTTATGATGACTTTTGATTAGGAGCTTAGTTTGCTATTGATAGGTGGTTTGTTCCAGAGTATGGGATGTCTCTGAGATAAGAATCTATCCCTCCAGCATGTGCTGTTTATTGAGGTCACAAGGTTTAGGTCCCTAGAGCGTGTAGCTCATAGGGATTGTGATCTGTTTACGTGGAGCATGTCCAACAGCTCTGGGTTTGACATAGCTTTGTATGTTAGGCAGAGGTCACCTCTGGGTGGGCGGTATGCGACACAGTCTAGCTGTGGTTTTGTGAGATGGTCTGCATAGGGCATCTGTTTGAGGCTGGTATTACTCTTTGTGAGGTATGCCTGTGTCCTTTCCAGTTGCTGTAGATGTCTTGTGAGGTACATACCACAAGGGGCATTGTACTCTATAATGGGTTTTATGTGTGATGAGTAGAGGGGAACACTGACCTATATTTCCCAGGATGACACACCTTTTGTGATGACGTGTGCCATGTAGACAGATGACATGACTAGTGTGGCACTGTGATTATCAAAGGGGAGACTACTGTCCACCTGTGTCCCATGGTCTCTTATCACACCTTCGGTGTTAAGTAGACTACCACCTATGTGGTACTTAATGGGTACAGAGTTTTTGCAAGAAGGGATGCCACTGCAGTGTCAACATTGAACTTGAGTCCATGGCTTTGTCACCAGGTATCTGTTGCAGTAAATATGACCCTGTCTCTCTCTCTCTCTCTATATATATATATATATATATATATATGTGTGTGTGTATACATATATATATATATATATATATATATATATATATATATATATATATATATACACACACACACACACACACACACACACACACACACACACACACACACACACACACACACACACACACATAAGCATCCATTGGTGTACATATAGACATACATATAGGCACATATACAGTCCAACTTTCATGGTGGGGATATCAATTATGCAAAGGTTGTGAGGTGTACAGTTATGTCATAATATTGCACAATGTTGTGCGGAATGCATTGAAGGTGTTCTCAGCCCATGTAGCTTTAGCAGACCTCATTGGCTGCAACCCTGCAAACCTGACGAATCATACCCACAGCGTTTAACCTCCACATGTCATATACCAGCACTGTATGCTCTCTTGTTTGCCACACACTACAACCTACATAGAAATATGCACATAACAACCTTCAACAACATATATATGTCCACCGTTCACAAACAGTTGCAGTATGTCCCTTGCTCTATGCACATGTACAGATGCTAATATATCTGATACAGACAGTTCTCTCCGTATGTGTGTGCCATACACACACACACGGTCTACACTGTTGTAAGTTCGTGTACCTCACGACTGACCTGTTGGGCCTTGCTGCAACATGAACAGGTGTCACATGTGAGCACACAGTAATATTAGATGGTGTATATATAGCTGCAAATGCTAGATTAGCATACTAGCCTGGTACAGCTGTTATCAATGCTAAGCTACACATTAATATGACTATCATGAATTTGTTACTCTGTCACATCCATGTTTATATAACTGTATGTGCTACTTCCTCAAACAGACATTGTACACACTACTGTACAGAACACAGATAACATGGATCAGATGTTTAACATTTAATGCTGAACTACATATGTCACAGTCATATCCCACTGCACACAGCTACACACTGATTTCTCCATGCCAGTAGTTATGCAGGGCATCTGTGCATAGATACGTACTGCTGCCACATATGGATGATTCAAACTATGTAGAGTACTCTTCAAAAACATCTACTACATGCCAGTAAATACATAGCTGTTACATACCTTTCCTTTGTATGTGTTTATATTTGCCAGTTCCGTGTGGTTTGCAATTAATTTTTTTTATATCTTATTTTTTTTCAAGATTTTTTTTTTCAATATATATTTTTTTTCAATATAATTTTCTTTTTCAACATATATTTTTTCAATATATTATTTTTAATATACTTTTTTATCTTTTTTTTTCAATATATTACTTTTTTCAATATATTATTTTTAGATATTTTTTCTTTTTCTCTGTTGCTGTTGTCTGTGTCTCTCTCTTGCGCTTTCTCTATCTCTCTCTCTCTCCGTACCTGCAATGAAATGATTGCATGTGTGGACAGCAAGTACAGCCTGCTTTTATAGGTATCTATACATGTGCGTGTGATGGTCTCTGCACCAATTGTTGCCCACCATTTGGCAATTGCATGCAGCCTCCTGTGTGGTACTTGCAGTACTCACTGTCATAGCAACCCAATGCTATAAATTGCTAAGTCAGGTAGGTGTAGCCCTTTCAGCTTTCCAAAGTGGGGACCATGCTTGTTTGCTGTGGACACTGTTGTGTAAGTCAAAAGGTTGGTATACTTCTTATATCTGATGCTAGGGGTATAGCCAGTGATTTGAATGTTGTACTCAGACCTGAATGTTGCCACTTCCAATACACAGTTGTCAGTGTAGAATTGTACTCACCCTTACAAATGCTAACACAAGATACATGGGAGTATGTAGTTTCTTTTGTACTTATACAATTAGCTGCCATACATATGTAGTTATTGAGATGTTTTGATTTGGCACATGACCTGTTTGTGAACTGCTATACTGTGAATATTAATGTACTCACTTCTGCATAGTTTGTGCTTTTTATTTGGTTGACATTATCACAGGATGCTCATGAAAACTGGACAATTCTAGTACTGAGTATGCCTACCTACATCCTTGCTGGACCTTGAACACACAGGTATTTTGTACATTTGGGTGGGGATTGTCCTGCTATGATACTGTGTGGGGGTTGTAAAGTGCAGCTGTAACATTATTTACTGCTAGAATGGCTGGTGCTGTTATCACAGTCATGTAATGCAATTCCACAACAACTGCTGGTAAAGTTCCACAGAACAGGTTTTGTTTTATGGCATTCTTATATTTCCTTTGCATTCACTCATTCTGATGCATGATATATATATCTCAGCAATAACCTGCTGCATATCAACTGTGGCTTAGTGGTACTTCATGCAATCTAATGTGTCCAAGGTCCGGGGTTCAAGACTGACAGTGGTGTTTTATTTTGCTGCTGAACAGAACAAAGGCCTTCACATGCAGGGTGACTAAGGCACTTTTAAGCAGTTGTAAGCGGGTTTGCGTGGGATTGTGCGACACTTAGCAATACTTAGCTAAGCGCACACAAGCGCACACTAGCGCAAACCTGCTAACGACTGCTTAAAAGTGCTTATTCCCGCTAAACCCAGCTCATTTCTTTGAAAGAAAAGAAAATGGGGAGACAGGAAAAAAAGTGAAAAAGGGGCACAAAGAGGGAAAGACAGTAGGGAAAACAGCTAGGGATGTGCAGGATGGGTGTAGGGAAGGTCCATAGTTGCCCATTTCTTTAACAGCAACAGCTGTGCATATACTTGAAATTTGGAGGGAAATTTGAAACCTTCCACCCCTGAGAGAGGGGTGAGTACAACTAAGTATGTTGTACTGCCAATTAAATTTCAGTTTATGTGTCCATCCGACGTGTGCAAAATGGGCAGCTATGTATGGGGCGTAATTTCTTTGTGGGAGCAGATTGTCCATTTTTTTTTCAGGTGTGAGTGGAATGTGGGGTAGGGGAAGTAGGTATATTTGGGGAGGTAGGTTGGGGAGGTAAATAGACAAGTCAAACAAGATGCATACTGGGGCGGAATATGACACATGGGGTGGGTGAACACCATTGTCGGGAAAGGATGTTTGGAAATCGCAAGCCCATGAGCCCACAGATGGCAACAGTGGAACTGGGATCCCCACTCATGGGCAGTGGCTGTGCTGGGGGCTGAGTAGGAGGGGCAGGTTCACCCGTGAGTCACTCCACTCTTGCTTCAAGCTGGTGTAGAGGATCTGCAACTGAACGCTCGATCTGCCTATGCACCACAGCCCGGACCATTCGGAGGGTGATAGGTGGCCCTCCACCAGCCACGCTTGCACAGGTGGATGAGCCCCATCCCCTGCAGCACTTCCACCCGAAGGTGGCACAGGACCAATGGAGGAGGAGGTCCCAGGCTGGACACCGGACCTGCTGGTGCCAAGTGCCATTGCCAGCTGAGGTGGGACAGGTGGGTCTGCTGGGACCAGCCTTCCCATACATTCTATGTTTAGGAGGATTTAATGACAATATGGGTTAGTAATAGCCAACGGCATTCCAAATTAGTTGTAACAGTATGCAGTAGTATTCCCATTAACCCAACACACCAGAGTTCCAACAGTTGAACAGCAAGCATAACACATGAATATATAGAACAACAGTGGACATTCCAACAGCATAGAGGTTCATTGGTGGCAACAGGCCACCAAGATTGTGGTATGTGAACAAGGCATATGCATTAAAGTAAATGCAGATATTTATAAACCAATAGGACATATGTCCCAACAAATGTTTTGAGATTAGACATACCCATTGAGGTGTGGAATTGCATTGTTTATGCACATACAGTAGGGTGTAAAAAGATACCTCCATTAACAACTATACTTATAATTTACACTACATTCCTATTAGCTGCAGTTATATATCCCCTACATGTATTATTGCACTAGGCGATGTCCTTTAAATTGTGAAATGGGTTTTGCTAGTTCTTTATATACCTGATCTGTATCTGACATACAAACTGTCCAAGATGCAGATGTTACTGCTACGCATTTATATATTTCATTTATATTTATATATCTACATATCTGGATGTGTTCAGGTGACATTATCAGGTATATATTAAAAGCCCCCTACATTTCTAGCAGCACACTGACATTTCTGGGGAACACATTAACAAGCTACTCGTGTGCCAGATTTACCTATACATGCCAGCCTTTAACCAACAGTTGAGGACTGTATATATGCTTCACAGCTGCTGGCACTCCCTTCATCCACTTTATATGGGCCTGCCCATGTGTGGGTTGACAGCGCTTAATACAACAG